>NC_143072.1:12584038-12893942 GCF_052426305.1 Pelodiscus sinensis | reverse complement strand
TGACTACACATTAGTAGATGCTCCTCTGTCCTGATATAAAGAACAGTTGCTACTTCACTCCAGTTTATCCTCTGCAACCACTTCCCCTCTGACTTCCCTACTTCTCATTATGGCTAAAATCACCTCCCCCACCTTTCACTTCCCTTCAGTTTGAGGAAGGCACAAATATAAAAATTAGTCGCCCTCAAGTCCAGGCCCTGCACAATTCCACTTGACATATTTCCTCTAGTTTTCTCCTTCCCCATGCCTACCAAGTACAGATGAAAGACCCAAATTAATCAATTAACCACTTAAACATTATGTTAACCCAACATTTAACTGGTTAATTAAGTGGGATCCCAGGAAGGGGAACCAAGCCTGGCTGGAGCAATGCTCCACCTGTGGCAGGCTGGAGAACTTGTTAACCGTTACCCAGTAAGCATCATCACGTAAGAGTGATGCTTACCGGGTAACTGATTATCTGTTCCCATCCCTACCACCAACTCATTCCTGCCTAGTCATTCCTTTCATCTCTCACCCACACTTATGTTTTTCCACATTGACCCTTGGAACTGGAACAGCCTATATTAGTCAACTATTCTTAACTATACCTCTGTAGATTTTTGCTCTTCAGTGAGATCTTTCAATAAGCCAAACATTTTGTAATACAATTAATATTTGAGATCTTAAGAACCAGTGAGAAGCTAGCAAACTAGTACAGGTTGCAGATCCGAAAACTGGCACACTCCGGTCCGGCAACATCCCTGGTTCAGCAAGGACCACAGATGTGTTAGTGGACCAGAGAGCCCAGGAGCCTATGGGATGGAGGGCCAGCTGGGGGTGGGAGCAACAGGATCAGCAGCCTGGGGCCAAGGCCCTGCAGCCGCCCCAGCAGTCCCACAGCATGCAGGGCCAGAGCCTTGTGACAGGAGCAAGAGGGCAGGTCATCCAGGGAGCTAGCAGCAGCTAGGCAAGAGGTGGGGAGGCAGGATGCCTGCTAGGGCACCCTACCCACAGCAGGCAATAGGCTTGCGGGCTGGCAGCAGGTAGGGACGTAATAGTGTAGTCAATTAATCAATTAGCAAAAATGCTATAGAATACATGCATTTCCTCCCACCACCCCCGTAAGTTTTTTAGCAGACTGGCCAGCACCCAGCTCAGTCCTAGCTTACATCAGGTCTGGGACCTACCCCTGCTGTGGCTCTTCATTTAAAGTGTATTAGAAGCCAGGCAGCCCAACTCATTTCTGGCTTGTACTGGGTATGGCAGCTCAGATGCTCCCATAGACAGGGGCTGCTGTGCACCAGCTCCCACTTGGCACCCCATGCTGCTGCCTCTTAACACAGTGGCTGCCGGCCCTGCCCTCAGGGACTATAGAATAGTTGACTAACCAATACAAATCCATGTGGTTATGTGACTATTCAATTAACCAATATTTAACATCCCTAGGGGTAGGGGATCTCCCCAGTTTGGCAAATTCATTCGGGACCAGTCAGAGTCCAACAGCGCCAGACCAGGGAGGTCCAACCTATACAGCAGAAATTGGTACAAGGCCCTCCCAAGAACATATTTATTATGACCTCCCCTCTCACTGTAGGCTATTAGTGTTCTATTCTTAATTCAGTAGAGAGATTCTATGCTTCAAGCAGAAGTCTAATATTTATGTATTTGTATAATGCACTATGTTATTACTAATAGGTTATTACTAATCTATTGCTACAGCTCAACAAAATTCACTCTATTTTGATCAATTTCATGGGCATAGCCTCTTAATCATAAGTTTCATTTATTTTAGCTATTTAAATCTGAAGTTTCATGGGTAATTTTAGGTGTCCTGACACAAAAAGGAAGGGAGGGCATCACATTTATTGTAGGTGGGTTGCTGTATTGCTACCCTTTCTTCTGCATGGCTGCTGGCTGCAGCACTGCTTTCAGAGCTGGGAAGCTGGAGAGCTGCAGCTATTGGCTGCGAGCCCAGCTCAAAGGGCAGAGCCTCTGCCAGCAGCAATGAAGAAATAATGATGTCACAGTATGGTATGAACCTAAAACAGCCCAATTGCTGGTCCACGAACCACTGGCTACCAAGCTACAGGGGCTGCCTAAGCTGAAGCCAGCTATTCACTATGGCTCAGGTCCTGCATGGCAGAGGCGACAGCAGGAGGCGGAGCAGGAAGCATCTCTTCTCTCCTCCCCCCCCCCCCCCCCCGCTTGGGGAGGGAGGAGGCGTGAAGGAGGAGGGAGCACTAGGGATGTTAAATATCAGTTAATTGAAAAGAATTCATGAGGTTACTCAACTAATCGGTTAGTCCCTGGGGGCAGGACCAGCAGCAGCGTAGGGTGCCAGGTGGGAGCTAGTCCACAAGGGGAGCCAGTTTAAAAACCAGCTCCTCTTGCAGAGCAGCTACTTGTCGCCCTGTGCTGATGCCTCTGATAAGGGGTAGCAGTGTGGGGTAGAAGCAGCCCCTGTCTTGGGGTGGGGTCTGAGCTACCAGATCCAGCGCGAACCGGAACTGAGATAGGCTACCTACCCACCTGGCTCCTAATACACTTTAAATGCAGAGCCACAGTGTGGGTAGGTCCCAGACCCAGCATGAACCATAACTGAGCTGGGCTGCTGGCCAGCCTGCTAAAAAAATTTACTGGCTGGAGGAGGAGGGGGAAATGTGTGTAGTTTAAGCATAACCTATAAGCTTTAGCTTATTGGTTAATTGACTACACTATTACATCCTTAGGGAACATGAACGCCACCAACAGCCAGTCCCCCGCCTACATGGCCGCTTTTGCCAGTGGCAGCACTGGGTCTTAGACAGCGATAGGAGGAGTCTCCCTCTGTCCTCAGTAATGGCAGCCAGCCTGGGCTCTATGCTCCCCCCCTCCACCCCATGAATGGGGCTTTAAGACATGCTTGGGGAGGAACGGGCGTGAAGGAGGGCCACTCCCACTGCCTGCATGGCAAGTAACAGCCATGCTCCCTAGAGAAGGCAACCTCACTCTGGGGAGTGTGGAGGTGTGGGCAAAGGGGTGGGATCACGGGGCAAGAGGATGCTGGCATGGGCTTTAAGGGTGGGAGTCAAAGGGTGTCAGGCACTGGGGAGCAAGGGCCTGAGTTGGGGCAAGGCAGACAGCTACATCTTATTTGCATATCTGCATGTTCTTTATTTGCATAATGAATATTAAAATACAATGTTGCCAGTCTGCCAAAAGTTTGTGAATGGGTTTGCTGGTCTGTGGCATAGAAATGGTTGGGAATCACTGCCCTTAAATAACCTTGTAACCCCTTCTGCAACTTTTTCAGGTCAGGACCCCTAATTTTAAAAACTCTGACCCCCTCCCCCCCAGTGAAATCTCAAAGACCCAACTTCATGGTCTGTGACAGTTTTCGTTACCATGAATTTCATAGGGTCCATCTATCACACTATGCCCTAATACTATTATAGAATACAGGCACATTTAGACACATGGAATTAAGTAATAGGAGAAACAAACAAGGGACATTAGTGGAAAACTTAAACACACACCTAAATCCATTCTTTCCATCAATTTACATGCAAGATTAAACAAAGCTTGAGGATTTCCTTTAAGAACAGTATTGGGGACACCTTCTCCCAGAGAAACATTCATATTGGGTTTATTAGTGTCCATGAATTTAAATTAAGTGAAGACTAGCAAATTTCTCTTTGTTTCAAATATGAAGGTGATTCACTATTAAAATGGCATAATTTAATTTCCTTGGAAATTACAACGGTTTGTACTGCTCTTATTACATACTACATAAATGCAGTCCCTATAAAAATAAGCTCACAGGACACTGAACACAAAGACCAGTCCTGAAGCCCTAAAATGCTTCCAAAAACTGTTCAGACGTTTACAGATTGCTAGTATCTGTTGAAAGACACTCCTATCGGTCAGAACAGAAGAAATAGGTTGAAAACAGCGATATAGATCTATATACCCGAAGTTGGAAACAATTCCCCGAACAGTTAATGACTTGGAAGGATGCTACCTCTGAAAAGCCTGCATAGGCAATACCACTATCACAGTTAATGGATATTGATCTATCCATCAGGGAATAAGCAGTTGTATAACAGTTAGCTCTGAGTTAAGGCTAGCCTTTTAGAGCCCTAATTCAAACACAAAAGAGCTCAAACTTCCACTTAGGAACTGTATCAGTGACATAAGCGCCCATACAGATACTCTGTTCAGACTTAGTAGTCTACTCAAGGAGAAAAAAAACTTCTCTAGGTGGCTTCCTAGAAATCAAGTTACAAGTTAACATTATGACTGACTGAATAGTTAGAATACACAGACTACTCCAGAGACAGACCAACCACCAGGAGCTTTACAAGAATCTAGTTTTACCCTGATCCACTATGGCAAATGCAACTCAGTACACCACACTTTAATGGGACATTTCAATAACCATATAGAACTCAAAGACTGGATGGCAATACTGACCTGCTTAAACAGGAATCACTAACAAGTTCAGTTTGCATATGCCCTGCACATTAATGCATCAACGGGTTAAGTGGTTTTATCAAGTTACAATCCTGCTTTTAATATAGACAGTTCCTACTAGAGTCAAGAGTTGAAACACTGAATAAAGAGACTGCATTTTCATTCAGTACATTTTTCTATTTAAAGCATTTTCAGAAGGCCTGAAGAGTACAATCTCCTTGCACATTGATGGTTACCCACTGGGTGATGTAATCAGGATTCTAATGTAGCAGACTGATTCTGAAGCCCTTAATAGAATGCCTGCGTTTAAGAGCTTCCAAAATAGTACATGTTGGTGCTCACTGAATTAGGTGACTGGAAGTTGCATCACATAGAACCATCAATCATTAAGTGACTGATAATAAAATTTTTGAATTGCCATTTTAAAAAGCTAATGCTTCAAATATCTAGTGCTCAATGCAAACTCGAGAGCCATAGCTAATTGAACAATCACTACAAATATTTAATGTCTTATAAAATCAGGAAATTGTTGATGTAAAAGTTTATTTACCTGTCAGGAAGTGACATGCACCAATTGTGAAAGGACAACTGAAAGAGACCTACTGGTAGTTTTCTGGGGAGAATATTAATCCAATTGAATCATTATTTCAGGTTTACCATGAACATATACAACTTGCATCCTCTTTGCTACCACCTGGGTACATTGTAGCTTCTTTCATTACTTAAGACACCCACGTGTTGCTACAGAAATGAGTGAGAGGTCATAAGCCTCCTGCACAACTGGACAGGACAAATATTAAGCACAACTAAATCTGACAAGTACATTAATGGGATTGAGCTCAAATTTAAGCAGTATTTTACAAGTCTTGTAAGAACAAAGATCTACTTTTCATGTGCTGAAGCAGGGTTTAGCACAAACAAGTCCCAATGTGAATCAGTTTTAGTTGAACTGCATCAATTGGAGATGCAGCATTATGCCAGTCCGCTGTTTCAGTGATGGCCAATAAAAGATTAACCCTGTCCTTGATTAACTGAGAATTCTTCTTTTAAATCTAGAAAAGGTGTAAGTGTGCCAGTGAAATTTTGGTAGAAATGAAATACTGTGAGAAGGCTTCCATTTGTTAAGTGCTCAGCCATATTACATTCTTTCTTCCATAGTAATAATTACCCATATAAAAGATTTAATTCTTGCACTCAAAACAAGCAGCTGCTTTAAACTGATAACTAAAGCTGCCAGTAGTCTCAGAACTGCATAAAATTCATACTGCGGTAGAGAAGAACATCAGATATTAGCACCAGTGAATACTGTCAAGCTATTATCTTATTCTGATTTTTCCATATTTCATTTGGCGTATCTCCTTCCCCATTCTGTCAGGCTTTGACAGTTCTGTCTTCAAAAAAATGCAAGGTAATTGACAAAATGGTGCAATACAGGCACAGATAGCTGCATCCTACACAGACTGCGACATTCCAAGATCAGCATTCACTTTTCTTCTGCAAGGGAGGACACCCAGCTTCTCTCTTAAAGGCTCAGACCTGACTAACAAGGCAAATATAAAGAACAGTTTTCCCCTTTAAAGCTACCCCTCCCTCCCTCCACCCAGTCTAGCCTCTCTGCAATATGACAAATGCAGAATCTTCTGGAATGACTTGATACTGCCTCCCACGATTGCTTTGTTTGCAAGATCAGATAAGAGATTTTTCTACTTATTGATTTTCAAAATGTGTCTGTATTAATGTTCCTTAATAATCACAAATCAGATCAGTCTGCTAAATACAGAGCCTTTATTTTAGGAGTATAAAAACAAACAAAACTAAATTATAAATTAATAAATTTTGAAACAAACATCATAAAAATAAAATAATTGAAGGACATGTATTTTTCCCCCCCAAACAAAGGATAATGTGCCACAGGCAGAAACAGGAAAAAGAGGTGCATTAGAGAAACTAGGAAGAATTTAATAGCTATAGGGAAAGACATGCATTAAAATTCCTCAGTATGATTTTTACTAATTGCACATACAATTATCAATTCCCCTGAGTAGGTTCACTGTGACCTCTAAGAAAGAAAGATTTAAATGATGTGAGATAGGTTGCTAGAGATAACATACATGTCAATCTCCAAGATGAGGTTTTATATGTACAATCCAAAGATCTAAAGTTCCAGAAGAAGGCTCACTGAGACCTGTCAGGAGAAGCAGTTTAAGGGAGGTGGCAGAGGATGATGTTGGGTGGGGGGGGGGGAGAGGAGAGAGAGAAGAGAGAGAAGAGCAGACTAATGGGAAAAAACTGGCAGGGAGGGCACCGCCCAGATACAAGGCAGGGGGAAAAAAGGACTGCAGCTCCACTGCTTTGTCCAACCCTGCAGAGAAGGCAGCACAAACCGATTCCCCCCCCCCCCCCCTCCCTCAAACACATGGGATGGGAGAGCTGAGCCATAAGTCACCCACATTGAGCAATGCTGGAGGTTTCCCCTCTCTTACCCATGTCCCCTCGCTTGCGCTACCGCTTCCCCCTCCCAGCCCTACCTCAGAAGGGGACAATGCTAACTAAGCAAGCCCGGCCAGCCAGGGGAGGGGCCCAAATCCCTTCTCCCCTCCAGGCGCAGAAGGCGGGGAGGAAGAGTGGAGGGGACACCCCCCACGCCGGGTTGCAAAAGGACAAGAGCGGGGGCAGCCCAGCCGGGCGGGGGGGGTGGGAGGGAAGAGCCAAAGGGGACACGAGCCGGGGGAGCCCCGCAAGCCACAGCCCACGCTCAGCGCCAGGCTCCGCTGGAGCGGCCTCGTGCGGGGGAGGAGGCAGCGCCCCCGCCCCCACCCCACCCCCGCCTGGAGGGGGGGGGGACGCGCAACCTTCCTCGGCCCTCCCCCACAGCACCAGAGACCCCCGCCCGGGAAGCCCCCCCCACCCACCAACGGCTCCCGCCAGAGGCCCGCAGCCCCCGCCCCTCCCTCCCCAACACACCAGCGGTTCCCGCCAGAGCAGAACCACCTGCCCCGCCCTCCCCCCCCCCGCCCACCACCAGCGGTCCCCGCCCCTCCCCCTCTTCACGAGGAGTACCCGCCAGGGGGCGCAGCCCCCGCCCCACGCCGCCCCGCTCACGGACCCCAACGGGCTTTGTGGGGGTTGGGGCCCCCAACGGGCGAGGCGCCCCCCCCCCCCGCGGGGAGAGCGCCCAGCGGGGAGGCGGGGGGGGGACTCACGTTCTTCATGGCGGCCGCCATGTCATCGTAGCGCTCGGCTTGCTCGGCCAGCCGGGCTTTCTGCACCAGCTGCTCGCGGTCCACCATGGTGCCGGCCGGGGCGCAGCGGGGCTGGGCTCGCGGGCGAAGCGGAGGCGGCGGGCGGCTCCCTGGGCGCGCAGCGGGGCGGCTCCGGCTGAGGCGGCGACAGCGGCGGCTCCTCTTCCTGCGGCTCCGGCTCCGGCGGCGGCGGCTGCACCCGGCTGCTGTGCGCGCGCCGCCCGCGACGAGGACAACCCCCCTGCGGCCCCGCCCCCTGCCCGCGCGCCTCTCCCCGGCACCGCCCCCTTCCCCCGCCTCTCCCGCGCGGGGCACTCTGGGAGCGGCAGTTCGGCCCCGGGGCAGGACTCAGCCCCAGGCTGCCGGGGAAGACTCCATTTCCCAGCGCGCCCCGCTCCGGGGCGCCCCCCGGCCCGGGCTCAGTGTCACCCCCAGGCTGTGGGTGCCAGAGAGGCTGGCGCGCCCCCTCCCCCCTGCAGGGCTCCGGGCACAGCCAGCAGGCCCGAGTGCTGACTCACCAGCGCAGCCGCCTGGCAGGGCTGCAGCTGCTCCCCCCAGGGTCCAGGGACACCCCCTCCTTGAGAGCCCCCCCAGCCCAGCATGGGCTGTCTGTGCCCCTTCCCAGCTTCAGCAGAAAGCCCCTGCAGTGTCTGCTCCTCCAGCCCCACCCAGCGAAAGCCCCAGCCACTGCTCCTGGGGGGCCACCAGCCCTCTCCCCCTAGACATGGGCGCAGCTCCTCCATGCAATGGTATTGGTACCTGAATAGCTGGGCCCCTCTGTGGCCTGTCCCTGCTCTAGCACATGGGTGACTCCCACTGTAGTGAAGGGGGGGGGGGTCACACGAGGAGACTGTATCATGTCTTGTGCTTACATGTAACATATAGGGATTGTCGGAGAATCCTATGGGAGTCAGCGGCTAAACCCTCCTGAAAAATCAATGGTAGCTCCTAAGCCCCTACCGCACCTTTGAAACATCCCAGCTGACTGTGGGTCTCAAGCACCCATTGTAGCACTAGAGAAGATGAGGCGCAAAGAGCTGAGCAAGCCGCTTTTTTGTGTGCCCATTCTGCCATGCGTAGGGCGTTGTTTTCAGAGGTGTGACACGCACACAGCTCATGTCGTCTTTGTGGCTCAGCGCTTCTGCAAATCGGGACTGGGACGTTTCAAGGTGGGCAGCCAAAAACTCTCAGATGAGTGAATGCTTAAAAAGTTCAGGCCTTTGTGATCTGTCCATTGTCACTCAATAACAAAGCCAAGTATGGAACTCAAGTCTTCTCACTTCCATGCCACACCATACTGGGATACTATGACTATGCCTAAGGACCATCCAATGTTGCCATTATGAGGAAAAAATGCTGATAAGTGATTCTGCCACGAGGGTTGGATTCTGTACTTGGCTCTGCCACATCTTCCCAGGTGATCTTGAGCAAGTCACTTAACATTGCTATGCCTCCCCCAGAGTTGCCACTTCTCGTGATTATGTTATGAGTCTCACAATATTTGGTGTTTTTCTTTATGCCTCAAATCCTACAGAAAATGTGGGAGTTTCAGACTGTCTTTACAAATAGAGTTTCTAGCTCTCGTGGGTGCAGAAAAAAGCTTGAAAACATGACCAGAGTGTCATGACCCTAAGCACCCCAAAACAGAACGCAAACAAAAGGAACCCCGATCTCATTATTTTGGAGAGATGCCTCATGAGTTTTGAATCATTAGGCCTGTCAATACTTGATTTGCTATATTAGAGGACTGGGAGGCCCAGTTAATTCTCGTAAAGTGCTTTGAGATCCTCAGATGAAAAGTACACTATTACAGAAGTCCAAAGTATCATTGAAATTTGGCCATTTGTCCCACAGCCCCAAAAAAAAGCAACATCATGATGCTTGTATTAGTGTGTGATGACATGAAGGATACGATGTGGCTGAGTCATCTAGTTGCTGACAGTCCTAACCGGGGTTCCCTCCGCCTGATGAGCAGGCTACAATAACTGCAGAATACAGCACCTTGTGCCTCCTCAGGGTTCAAGGGAGTCGGTAATTGCACCTGCCGCCTATGAACTACATCGTGGCTGTTACTTTAAAAGCCACAAGTCAAAGTTTTCATACTTGCATATAAAGCCCTTCATAAACTTACTAGGCTCTCCACACCTCAGTGATCATGTCTGACATCTCTGCCAGGAAGGTCTGCTCAGTTGGTCAGGTCTGCTCTTAGGTCCCAATCCACAGCCAGGATTTCACCCCATGTCTTTATTCTTAATCCCTGGAAAGCACTGAACACATTTATAGCTCAATATAAACATGTACTGCTAAGTATTCATAAATGGACACGAGGAGGAAATTCCTGCCTCGTGTTGCATTATTAATTATTATTATTATTTTATTGTATTTGCATTACCTTAAGGCCCAAGACCCCCATTTTGCTTGGCTCTGTACAAACACGGAGTTGTGTTACTGGAAGCTCCTTCATTTTCAGTTTTTAATAAATCCCAGGTTTTACAAAAAGTATTATTCGCTTTTTTTTCCAATTTTCACCCTACATTTCAATCATCCAAATACATAAAACATAACATGTTTTATTAGGAAAATACAACACACTGCATGAGATATATGTGTTACGATAATACAATAGTCTGTGTAGACACACAGAGCTTCCTGCTCAAGTAAGACTTTGTAGTAGTCCAGAAGATACACAGAATAAAAAAACCAGGCGTGCACACAAACTCGGAAGTACACGCGCATCTGAACACATTGATGAACCTCATACCCAACAAAGACGCATTTCAAGCTGGTAGCAGATAAAAGATAAAAGATTTGACATTAAAATGGCAAGAAAACAAAAATCGGCATCGGAATACATTTCAGAACACAAGGAAGTATTTGAAAATTTCAAACTAACAGAAACAGGAGAATAGGAAGAAGTTGAGTGTATACATAGCAAATCTGTAGCCCCATTATGTGGGTTCCGTATTAACAGTAGTGTTTCAGATAAGGACTAGCACGTGTCATTTTCATTTATATGATGACAGTGTCTACAGAGTCCAATCACATCAGGGCTCCCTTATACTAGGTTCTATAAAAACAGAACACAAGACAAACTCCCTGTCCCAGAGAGCTTACAGTCTAATTTAAGACACAGTAAAACACTGAGTGCAACAGGCAAACAGAAGTCACAGGGAAGGGAGAAAACTGTCAGGAAATATTTGATTAGATAGACCAGCTAGATGCAGAGTTAGGGCATGATCCTGCAAATATGTGCTTAAATTTATACCCAAGTGAATGGGATTGCATACAGTAGTAAAGTGGAATCATAAGTGTTGGAAAATTGAGGTCATAGATGAATTTCAGTTTTTAATTAATTAATAAGCAATGAGGTCAACCTATCTCTCTATATATTTTAGAAGTTTGTGTCTGTCTGTGTGCACGTCTGTTTGCTCAAGAACTCCTAAATGGTACGAGCTAGCACCACCAAATTTGGTATGTAGCTTCCTCTTCTCCTAAGTTAAAGTAGAGTCAGGGCTTGGTTGTGCCAGGACAATCAGCAGCCTGGGGAAAGGGATTGTATGCCATAACATGCTAAGGGAGGGACACGATACTGAGAGTGGTCACGGGGGGGGGGGGATGGGACAATAAGCCCTCAGGGGAGAGCTGTGGTGCAGTGTCCAGTGGGGCCAGCCATACCACCAAGGGAGTAGCCAGCAGACTGGCTAAGTAGCCTTCCTGCAGACTGGGTAAGTAGCCTCCCTGCTCCAAACCCTTTGCCTCCCTCCTGGCCTTTGGGGTGAAGAAAAAAGGCTCTGGCGGCCAGGAGGGAGGGGTTAGGATGAGAAAATGCCCCTGGCAGCTGCAGGGGGAGGACTGGGAGGAGAAAAAAGGCCCATGCTAGATGGGACCCGCGGGACCCGCCCACCCTGAGCCCCTTCTAACCCCCAACCCTCTCAAACACTCCCCCCCTCCACTCCCAGCCTCCTGCAGTGCCCCCCCCATCCCAGAAGCCACCCCCCATACCGCCAGCTCCCTGCACTGAGGACCCGGGCAACGCTGGCTAAGTATGCTAGTATTAACATAAATCCAAGCCATCTACATCCACTGACAGTTTCCCAGAGACACTGTGGTAGAAACGAGGCCGAAGCAGAGATTTGAAAGAGGACAAGACGGCAGCTTCGTGAACTGATACCTGCAGGCAGTCCCGAGGGGCAACATGGAAGAAATCACAAAGGTGCTGGGGGGGAGATGGGAACACACCAAGGATGGAGACATTGTGGACTGAGCTGTCTTTAAGGGACATGGGTTTTCTTTTTCCTGTTGTAAAACTATCCTCCCCTCCTCTGACTGTGAGGCAGGACTGCAGCTTGATTCTCAATGCTTGGACTTGAAGGCTGCTGTAAAAAAATGCTGCTAAATTTGGGTTGAATGAATTGCTGTTCTACTTTGCAAAAATAATACTAAAAAATAGCTTCTAGCTACTACTGCAACTGGTGTTGATAAATAGCTACACATAACATAACACGTATGTAATCATTTATATATATGGGACAGATTCTCCATGGGGGTAAATTATCATAGCTCCGCCAATGTATGCAACCTGTGGATCTGTCCTGTGCTGTGCAAACACTGACTTATTGAGGTCAGAGCATGAAAGTGATAAACAAATACCACGTTGCAGAGAAATTCATTCCACACAGAAAATATTTCAACTCAGATTGTACTACTTGTATTGTCAGCTCTTTAGGACTGAGGGACCCGGCAGTGCAATTAAGCACATGTGTAACGATCTATAATTAATACTCAACAAATAAACCCTGGTAACATCATTGGTAGGTGGATAAGAAATATCCTTACTCTTATTTTACAGGTAGGGGAACTGAGGCAGAGAAGTCAAGTCATTCAACAAGATCTACCAGGGCTGGCCCTACTATGAGGCGAACTGAGGTGGCCAACTCAGGTGCCAGACTGTGGGGGGCGCCACTAGGACCCAGAGTGTAGAAAATTGTGTCTGCTGCTGGTGCATAGGTAGATAGCAGAGCAGTACCATGAGAGGAGCAGAACAGGAAGAAGGCAGAATTGACACCTTTCAAAGTTTTGGCCCAAGTGAGGGGGCATGGGAGAGTCATTTGAGCTCCCCACATAAGGTGCCAAAATGTTGTGGGCTGGCCCTGAGGTCTACGCAGCAAATGGCCAGTGGTAGGATTAGCAGTCAAGCCGAGCTGATCACCAGTCCACCAGATCAGACAGCCTTCCGGAGCAATTTGTACATTAAGGTTTTAACTTGGAGGAAGCTACAAAGGCTGGTTAATGAACGTTTGTCTCCAGATTCCACCCCTGACACAGATGCAACCCCAGTGACTTGAGACTGCATAAAGAACAGCTGAGAACAGAGAATAACCCGAGAAGTCGAGGCTGCTGCTTGTTCTGAATGAATACCTGGCTACAGACAGTTACAAACAACCAGAAGACTTGCAAGATTCCAATGTATATTCAGTAGTTCCCCCAGAAAGGCCTAATAACCCTGATTATGCCTACACTGTTAAAATAACTCCAAAGCATTCAAATGTCTGGCTTTGTTAATTCCCGTGGCCTGGGAGAAGAGGTCGTCTCTTCGCATCTTCTCTCCTCTCATCTTGCGCGTGGTAAATGGCTTGTGACATATTAAAGGAATATTCTGAATCGGCTCTGACTCGGAGGCTTGTTTTGATTGGCTGCGTAATCAGCCCTTAACTTCAGCAGGAAGGAGAGAGTCATGCTGATGCCTTGACTCCCCTAGCATCCTGCAATGCCTTTTTGCTGGGGAAACAAACAACAAACCTGTCAAAGACACTGCAGAGAGAGAGAGAGAGAGAGAGAGAGAGAGAGAGAGTGTGTGTGTGTGTGTGTGTGTGTGTGTGTGTGTGTGTGTGTGTGTGTGTCTGCCTTAAATTAATTTGTTGATACCACCATATTATATCTATTGTGACATTTCCTGGTCACCCCATTCATGGATCAGGACTCAACTCGGGTCCAGTGTGGTACACACATGGAAGAAAAAGAGTCACCCTGCCCCAAACAGCTTACAATCTAATACCTTGCGCAGAGCCAGGGCACTGCAGAGGGAAATGTTTTGCCCACTGCTGCAACACAGCCACGCATTTAAGCATCTTGGTGGCAGCTCTAGAGCCTGAGAACAAGGGACTTTCAAGAATACGGGACTATTGTTTATTGGCTGTTTATCAGTCCTTTGCAGCCAGAATTCAAAGGGGGATAGGTTGGAAGCCCAAGAAATGGTCCGTTAACAGAAAAGAGGGGACATGAGCGACGGACTCGAGAGACCCTGTTCGTTTGTGGAGGGACCTGAATATCCAGAATAGACACCGGAGGCACCAGAGGTAACTTCTTAATCATAGTTTCCAAGGCCAGAATGTACCACTGTGACCATCTCATTTGGCCTCTTGTAGGACACAGCCCTGAGAGCCCCAAAAATCCCTAGAGTAGATCTTTTAAGAAAACTTTTGTATTCACTGATGAGCTGTTTCATGTGCCCCCGACTCCCCTCTGAAGGTGGGTTAGCACATCTGGCCTCTGTGTGCCAAATTTCACCAGGAATTAGAAGGGACTGTGCCATCCCCGGCTCTCCAAGCAGGGTGTTGTGAGGAAGCCAGCTGTAGCTTCCCCATTGATAGCTCCACATCGCCCACTCACTGAAGAAGGCACAATGCCGTACCACACAGTGTGGACTGGGGGAAGCTGATCAGCAAGGGAGTGGAAAATGGCAGCCAAGGAAACATGAGGCTGAAAGGACTCTCCACTGCTTGTGGAGTTTCCTCCTGGACAGCAGTAGGTCCCCACAGTGAATTTTACAACAGCCTCTTCCAAACAGGTTCCAGTTTTCCCTGTTTATTTTCCATAGCAGATTCCTTTCCGTTTGCTCCGTGCATCACAAAAGAAGATGGTTGTGCTTGCTTTTCACAACCTGATCCAAGAAGTTCCTGGAAGTTTTTTCCACTGGCTATGGTGGGCTTTAGCTCAGGTTCCTAGTCTCTGGTTTAAAATTATCGCCATGTGTTTCCAGCATCTGAGGTGCTGTGGAGCTCCTCAGCTCCAGCTTCCCACCATTGCACCGGTCACATTCACCCTCTCAGCTGCCCTGCCAGGAACTAATATGCCCCACGGGCTGCTCCAGGCAGTATTCTTTCTCCTCCAGGGCATCAGTATGTGATGACCCCTGAAGAACGGACTCTTGTCATGTCTATACCCTTGTCAGGAGAAAACCTGCTGAGCAGATAGTGGATGGAAACAAGAACATTAAAATGCATTGGGAGGACACTCCAGCTCAGAGGGTTTGCTCAGACAGTGCCAGTTAGAAACCACAGCCCAGCTGATCCTAATCTCAGATGGGCAGCCCCACAGACGTGCACAGAGTCACGTGGTTTATATTGATCTGGAACAGCTGCTAAGGTACGTAATACAAGATCAGTGTCAGAATCAGAGAGGGTCCAGACAACCACATAGAGACAGATACACACAGAGGAAAATTCCCTCCTGTGAAGAAGGCCTATCTGTCCCTTACCCCTCTCCCTAGAGGTAGCCCCTTGAATAACATACGGTGCAAAATTCCAAAGTTCAGATAAATGTAACAGACCGATCTCCTGCTTGGTGGGTTCTCCCAACCTTATGGAGACCATCAGAAGTGACTGAAGACAAGCTAGAAGACCAGGAAGTAGAGAACATCGTAAGCGGGATGTGAAAGGCCAGGGTTCCGCCATTCTGTCACCCCCGCATGCCCCCAGAGATTGTACCTTATTTTACATCCCTTTTCCATACCCCCACAGTATTCAGTGGCCGTATGTAGAATAAGTCTCTGCCCCCTGCCCATGTATGGTATTCCAGCAGCCCAAAATTACAGTGCTGAGTTCTTATACAAGTGACTTGCACCAGTGCATTTCCAGCATGCTAAGGTGGATAACCCTGTGGTTCCATGTACCAGAACTCCATTAGCAATCCATTGGTTTTGTCCTTTGGCGGCTTACTTGTTTATCACAAGATACGTGTTGCTTTGACCTTGGCACTCATGTTAACTCTTATGCTTCCTGCTACTGCTGGGACCCATTAGGCCTCAAGCATATTGCAAAGCCTATTACTGCATTTTAGTCTTCCCAACCTGTGTCACAGCTTTAATGTAAACAACCATAAGCATCCTAGCTCCCCTCTATAATATACGTTAACACCAGCATGAACATTCCAAGATCAGGTTGGTGATCAAGGTCAACAGGGCTGTCTCTGTGCCTGACGCGAGGGTTGGTTACCCTGAAGACAGTAAGAAAACTGTATGAATGGTGTTTTCAGGTGCTCCTGGTTCTACTTTCCTGCCTTCTTGAGTTCCCTACCTGTCCCCATTACAACTTCAAAGGACTTTCCCTCTGTCCATCTTACGTCAGTAACTTTAGTTCTCAGGCATGTCACAGAACCCTGGGTGCCACTTGCCAGGCATCTCATGTCGTAGTGCTATAGCAGGTCACTACCACACTCACTAGTGCTACATGCCTGTCAGTGACAAACATTACACTGGAGCTTGAAAACTGGGCTCTTGTGAGACCCGGCTGAGCACTCGAGGAACAGGCCTCTAGCACAACCGTCTCTGCAAATGCCCAGCTACATTCGCATGCTGATGTTATGTAGTCATCAGAAACTATTATCTTCTCACCCCAGATCCAGCGGGTTGGCCTTACAGGTTTCCCAAGAGGCTGAAGCACTAATTAATTTGCTTGGCACATCATCTCATTAACATATTTTGGGAACATTAAGGAGTCCTGTGTTGAGGGTAGCTTTCCTATCTAATCTATCTGCCCACTTCTGATCTATCTGCTTGGTTACCTCCAGGATTTATTTTCTGTATCTAATCCATCTGCATGCACTTCCTATCTTTCTAAGCATTTAAACTTTGCTCGTTATTGTGGGGTTTGAATTCCTCATGGAGGACTTTTTCATAACTGTTCCAGTCGGAACATGCATTTTATGGACACATTTTTAAAAAATTCACCAGGAATGATAACTCTGAAACCCGCAGAGTGCCACAGAACAGAGCAATGGCCAGAGTACAACCCTGAGGTTAACACCGTTGGGCATCAGCCTGGCTATGGGACAAGCTTGAAGCTGTGTGTTGCAACTTCTTTGATCCCCCTGCTTGATTCTTTGGTACAATCAGGGAGTGTCACATCCAAGCACCACAATGTGATGAGGAGCCAATGCCAAAACAACGGCATTTGTAGCAGCTTCTCCCAAAGTGAGCTGGGGTTTGCTGCGTGAGAGACATGTCCAGCCAGACAGGACACTCCTGGAAATCCCCCAGTCGCATGCTGCGGCATGAGGAGGAATGTCCCTTCTTGTCACCGTGGACGGCATGCAAGCTAGCACGTTATGTGAGGATGCCAGTTGATGTTAGGCTTCTTAATGAGACCACCCCCTTGTGCCAGGATTGATCCACAACCGCAGGGGGCCTCTCGGCTGTGGATGGCAGCAGCCCTCCCCGGAGCTGTGATAGTGGTAGCCGGTGGCGTGGGATGCTGAAACATTTTGCTCTGATCCAAGCTTCTAGACTTCACACAGCTGGAAAAGGGAGCCAGGAGAGCAATGACACTCTGCATGTACCTAGCGCTATTCCTCCAAGCCTTCCAAAGCTGGGCGGGTTCCAGCCCTATGTTACAGGGGAGGGAAACTGAGGCACAGAGAAGTGATGTGACTTCTCCAGGGAGTCAGTGGCCCGGCTGGGATTCCCGATTCACAGTCTCCGGCTTATTCCTGCGTTGCCTCCATCCCTATACATGGCCTGGGCCAGGCTGGAGTGATATACACCTAACTGGGTTAGTAGTGCTAATGCTCTCAAATCTCTCTCCTTCCTGGGCCGCTGATAAGTGACTAGTAAGATAGCTGCCAGTACTGCAGCCCAAAGCTGCACTGAGGCAGGAGAACACAGGGCAAGCTAGAAAAGGCATCGCCGGCTCCACTTGCCTGGCATGGGAACACCAGCTCCTGCCTCCCTACAGGGCACAGGGCAATTGCATTGAGCAGACTCCATTTCAGAGCTGCCCCCAACGGCACCTGGAAAATGTGCACCCGTCTCCTACCATCCCTGCATGCCCCTCTCTGGGCCTGCCTCCACCACTGAAGACAAGAGAAAGAGTCTCGTTGAGTTCAGGCTCTTCTGGTCGCCCCTAGCACCCAAACTTGGTTCTTTCAGATGAGTCTTACTGACACACAGAGACTTTCCCTGTCTGCCGGAGACCGGTGATGGCTGGAAATCACGACGTGCAATGGCTGCCTGATGGCCTATGAGAAATAAATCAGGCAGGTTCTGGGCTTGCTTCCTTGCGCTCAGCGGCTCACATCACCCACGTCGGCCTTGCTGAGGGGCTGCCTCTCTCTCCTCGGAGAGGACTGAATTTGCGTGGGAACCGGCCTGCTCTCTCAGCTCCAGCGCTGGCCTCTCCCTCATCTGAGGCACTTTGCAGAAGGGGAAGGCCTTCTCCTGTGAAAGGTGGGGCAGGGGAGGAAGGGGGTGGGAAGGCGGGGGAGTGTGTCCCAGCTCAGCCTGTAGAACAGGGGCGAGCAATAATTTTTGCAGGGGGGCCATGTCACTAATTGTGGGTAGTGGTCATGGGCTGGCTCCTGGCCCCCTGGGAAAAGGGTGGGGCCTCAGGCAGAAGGGGTGGGGCCTCAAGCGAAAGGGGCAGTTCCTTCTAGGCACTGCGTGCCCCTGGGAGGGGGAGGGAGCCCCCAGCCGCTCTGGACAGCGAATGACTTTGCACATTCCCCACCCCTGGATCTCGATTGACCCGGGAGTGGGAGCACGGCAGGGCAGCCGTGGGCCGGATCAAATAGCTTGGTGGGCCGGATGTGGCCCACGGGCCGTACGTATCTTGCTCACCCCTGCAGTAAACAAACTGACCCTTCCATTTTGGCTGCTGCCGAGCTACACACAGACGCCCCTCCACCCCCACGTTCATGTTCTAATGTAAGAAATTCCATTTGCGCTCACGGCACAGCGATGAATATTGCAATTTAAGCCAGACTCAAATCCACACCAGGGAGCAGGATCTGGCGCTGGATCTAGAGTTCGACCCCCCCCCCCCCCTCACGTTGGCTTGGGTCCATCTCTAGATCCCGGGCTTGATTCCTCACTCGGTTACTCCAAGTAGGTGCTGGTGTAACCACGGTAACCAAGCCTGACAGGCCCCCAGTCTGGCTGCTGTGCATGGCAGATGCATTCAAGGCGGAAAGGAAAAAGGCTCCAGAAAGCATCCTGCAAATTAGGGGCCGCATCCGTCACTGGAGACAGGAGGCAATGGAGGGGGCAGGGAAAGAGGAAAACGCCAGACGGCCGCTGTCAGGGATTGAATCGGAACGTCCCGCTTGTCTGCAGATTAATCGGGCTTTGCGCTGGGATGGGGCCTTTCATCAGACGATTTCAAAGCACTTCACAGGCATAAATGAATGCGAGCTTCCTGCCAGCCCCCTGAGGGCTTTATCACTTATCACAATTTTACAGAGAGGGGCCGTGCTTTCTCCAAAGCTGTGCAGCAGGAGACAGCACACCGCAGCCCTCGCTCCCAGACCCATGCTCTGACCACTAGACTCCTCTCTCCCACCAGGAATCTGCCTCATTCCCACCGTGAGACCCAGTCAGGCTGGAGAGATTGTTGGCTCTAGTGTTCTAATCTGCACCTGGAGCTAGTTAATTACCGCCCTTTTCTGCTGAATGCCGATGTTGGTGTTGCTCTGCTGGAGTATATGGGCCTTGCGTAGCTAAAAAGTAGCTCATGCCCCCCAGCCTTGTGTGTGCAGGTGGCGGAGTCTCCCTCAATGCGCTGGAGGTTGGTTCTGGCAGAAACCACCAGGATCGGAGACCTGGACTATGACGGGGGGACTGGGTGGATCCCCGAGTGCTCGTTCAGTGCATGGGGCTCTCCACACTCAGAACTCCCCTGCGCGTACTCCAGGAAGTAAAGGTGGCCTTGTCGCAGCCCACTCTCAATTTCTTGCAGCAAGTCCTGTGAGAGGATATGCCCTCCCCCCATGCAAACCCTCCAGCCCTTTTTCTCAGGTCCCTGTTCCATGCCCCTCCCCCACCCCGGCCTCCCAGGCCCTGGACCCCCAGCTGGCTGCAGGATCTGCAGCCAGTCTGTTTCTGAACCACGCCCAGAGACCATTTGTACATGCTCATGCTCCACATGCTGCATTTCCTCACCCTCGTGTCCCATTCCGATACCAAATGGCCGGACTATTTAACACCTGCAGAGGGTGAGGAACCACGGTGGGCCAGTGTGTATTCCACTGTGATCCCACAGCCCATTGGGGATATAAGTTGATGCCTCCTCCACAGAACCGTGAGCATAGGCATGTACCTGGCATGGTTCACCCCATCCCCAACACCTGCCCATTCTGCAGCGTGAAGGAGAACGTGGTACATTCCCCACGCCTACCTCGAATGCCCTAGGTTGCAGCCCCTTTTCTGCCTCCTCCAGAGCCTCCTGCTGAAGTTCTGGTTGCACTTTTCCCCACAAAGTCGCGAGACCGCCTCGTCAGTCTCCTCCTGCCCCTGGTGAAAGCTGCCATCTATAATACCAGAAACCAGCTTGAAAGGCTGTTTGCTTAAAAAGCATTAAGAGAGTGTATGCTCAAGATAAAACTCTGCAAGGCCTTTGGTTAAACTGAGAAAGAAAGAAAGAAAGAAAGAAAGAAAGAAAGAAAGAAAGAAAGAAAGAAAGAAAGAAAGAAAGAAAGAAAGAAAGAAAGAAAGAAAGAAAGAAAGAAAGAAAGAAAGAAAGAAAGAAAGAAAGAAAATAGGATTATTTTAGCCCCCCTTGGCAGCTCTGTGTGTGTGTGTGTGTATGTGTGTACGTGTACAATGATAGGGACAGCAGAGTACACAGGCAAAGGAGGGGGAGTGTGTGTGTGTGTGTGCACAGATAGGGACAGCAGAAGCGGGGGATGGGGCGAGGCAGAGCTCAAAGACGCTGATGCTTATCATGGCTGGTTTACATCCTTTGATTTGGGGCTGTGCTGGCAGGAGCGGAAGGGGATTTCTTTTGCGCCAAATCTATTGCAGTGACTCGCATGGTCTGCCATCCCTGGGAGGGGTGGGGGGTGGGAGAAGCCAGCACTGAGGGAGATGTAAGAAGCATTCTCCCCTTTCTTCATGTGTGCTTGGAATCAGAAGGAATTATGCAAAACTCTCCAGGGGAGAGTAGCCCCGATGGGCAGCTGAGAGCGAGCCACAAGGAAAGCAAGAGACATTCCCACCGACAGGTGAAATTAGGGTAATTAGCTGTTGTGTCTTGGAAAGCCTAACACCGCATTTACTAACCCAGACCCCGCTGCCGTCATCCCCATGAGTAGACCCCCGTGCTCATCCTGAGCCCAGTTGTGGCTCTGATCAGGGTCTGCCGATGGAGATCCATCCACTGGATTGGGACCTGGAGGAATGCAGCGATCTATGTGGAAGTCCTGCCCATGCTGGGAAATGAAGTACCGGAGATACCCATGGACATCCCTAATAGCTGTTCTGAGGCACCGACTCATCCCACTCTGGATAGAAATGGTGAGGCCTCTCGGGTGAAATTCACCCTGTAGTTCCACTCAGGAGGCAGGAATTGGCTTTAAGCCACCTTTGTGCTCACTGCTAGCGCTGTTGGGGCTGCCCATCCTAGATGCCGGGAAGCAGAAAGCTACTGTAATATATTCCCCCCATGCCTGATCTCTGTCTACAAGCCGATGGGCTACCTGCCAGGCTGGTGTGGAACCCAGGTGCAAGATCTACGTTGAGTGAGTTTGCTGCCAGCGCAGGGGAAAACAAGCAAGTTGGGCTTGGAAACGGGGCATATTTTCTCTGTAAATCCCCACAAGAAACTAAAGAAAGCCCATCCCCTATGTTCCAGAGTCACTTCTCCACCGCTGTGGCCACCTGCCAGGTCTGAGAGGAAGGTGCTCCAGCCATTCCCAGCCCAGAGCCACGTATGGGAGCCCAGGAGTCTGACTGGGAAAGACGAGCCTCTCCAAGCCTGGTCAACACAAACTCCTCGAATTAAACGCAGGTCGGAGTTCTCAGAGAAACCCAGGGCCCCCCATGCCCACTTGACACAGCCACAGTGGTGGAGAGGAGCCTTCCGGTAATGGATAACTCAAGCCCAGGAGTTTAAAAGGCCTCTCTCAGCCAGGTTTCTACATAAATGAAACCACACAGGAGAGCTTTGTACTGCTTAGCATGACTCCCTGGAGGCAGTGAGCCAGCTGGCCGTCAGGGAGGCCTGGTTCCTGGTATGAGCCAGCCCCGGTTCTGTCAGGCACGGTGCTGAGGAATTAGTTCATTCACCAGCACTAGGCCGGGCCACACTTCCCTAGCTGGCTCCCAGCTGGATGATGGGGAGGGGATCATGTCGAAGTCCCTGCCTTGGGGGGCCGGGGATGCCGACAGTAAAATAGCTAATATCTGGACAGTGCTTTGGAGACAAGTGGCTGATTCAAAACACCAGTGCAGAGACACCCATGACTTCACTGGGCTTAGTATACAGCCTCGGAGGGCTATAATCGACTCTGATGCAGCCATTTTTGCTTGCCGTCCCTATTCTGAGCTGCAGTCTGGCCAAAAATAGGGCAGCAAGGAGCTGTTCTCCTTCACAGCAGCCTCCTGAGGGCTGCCCATGCTACCTTATGTCTGTGCCAGGAGAATTCTTCCTCTACCAGCTACCTGGCTTTGAGCTGTGGCTAGTTGCATCCTGTCAGTCTATGAACTGGATTCAGCCTCCTTCGTTTTCTAAATGAGGCTCTGATAACAGCTGCCATGTCCCTCCCCGATGGTGGCTGTTCTGCTGTGGTGTAAGAAGTAACCACTCTGCAGAGCAGCTTCCAGGCCTTTGGGGGTGAAGAGCACTGCCTAAATGTAAGATGTTAAATCACCATAATTAATGAGTTAAGGACACAAAGGAAATGAGGAGGGATCATGCAGTGGGTGCATGGGGCTGATTTCTAAGACCCACAGAGACATTTCAACAGCCACTCACTGAAACCTTTGTCTTCCTCCTCTCCTCTGAACTTTGCTCGGCAAGGTAAAATCTTGTCTATCACAGAACTTTTTCTTGGCATAACCTAAGGTGGGAATTTACACCAGCTGAATTAGACCAATTCCCTCACTCCTCTTAACACTCTGGTGTAAGAGTGTCCTCACAGTGAGTTATACCTGTATAACTCTGCCAGTATAGCAGTAAGATCAGCTCCTGTAAACAAACTGGCTCATATGTTCTCCACTGATTTGCACATTGGGTAGTGGTAGCCACCACAACTGTGCACAATGGGTGTGAAATGCAGCTGTTCTGATTGGACAGCATCTCACACCTCCTTTGCACAGAGCCAAGCAGTGACATCAGGTTAGGAACAGGACTTTCACGAGTGAAAGGGCCAAATTCTTTGCTGACATAGAATGCCCTTGCCTTCAGTTGAGTGATCCTAGTGGAGAATTTGGCCCAAACTCCCTACTTCCAGAGCTGTCCCCTGCAGCGAGGCTGAGAGAGAGGACCAGCCACGTGACATAGGTTAGTTATGCTGGGCGACTGGAAGTGGCTCAGAGACGAAGGTGCGCAGGGAGGAGTAAAAACCTGAATAAAATAGCTGCCAAGTGGTGCCTGAAGCCATCCAGAACCAAAGATCCCTGCTTTTCCCCTTTCAAGCTGCAGATACCGCCCATTTGGGTGCTAAAGAGCACAGCAGGCACAGCACCAGAAAAGAAGCAAGAGGACTATCTTGTGGCAACCTCAGTGGACTCATAGAGGGCTCTGCTATCTGTTAACATCTAGACTTCCATGACTGCTGCCAGTGGAGAGAGGACTGGGAGAGGGGAGATTTATCCCTAGCCAGCACTGAGGGGAGCTCCTGGACAACTCACTTCCACTCTGCCTCCCCTCCACCCTTGTCTCTTGGCTATAAGCTCTTTGGGTGGGGGTTGTTTGTAGAGCGCCCTGTAAATTAGAGGCCTGATCTCGGCAGTGCCTCTAGGTTCTTCTGTCAACCAATCAATCCTGACATCACTGAGTTACACACAGCCTCACTGACTCCCACTCTGGTATGGGCCCTGCCTTGTGCCTCAGTTTCCCACTCAGTCTGTGCTGAGATCTGGGGATGGGGCTGCCCTAGGTCTCCATTCCCAGCCCCTGTAAGATCCTTTCTGCCTTCAGTAGAGAGGAGAAATCAGCTCCCCAGGCAATGGTGTGGCTGAAGAGGGAGGTGCCCCAGACTCCCTTTCTTTCTTGCTCCATTAACAGGTGTGTGTGTGTGTGGGGGGGGGGTCACACAACAGGTACTAACCCCATATCACCAGCAGCAATCACCTGGACACAGCAAGGCAGCTCGGCAGGGTGGCTGTCCCACCCCTTCACCCTCTTTTCCAGTCTCAAACTGCCACAGCCTGGGAACACTGATCCTTTGAGGATGGACAGTGGCAGACACAAGCTGAGACCTGGGGGAATTCATCACATCCCAGATTCCCGCCCACGCCCAGGCATCTGCTTCCTCCTCCCCCCTCCACCTGTGCCTGGGGCTCTAGCATATGGGAGCTGGGTTGGCACGCCCATATAGGTCAAGTTCCCCCAGGGCAGCCCCAGGAGCACGGTGCGGTGTCTGAGGCACAGCTCAGCCTGTCCCATGCGGCTGGCTTTCCAGCTAACCCCGTAGCCCCCTCGCTAATTAAACCGTTAAACACCTTGTAAATTACACAACAACAGGCGTGTGCAGCTGACTTAGCAACAACAAAGGGGGAGAAGATGAATAAAGCGGAGGGAGAGAAATACATTTTTAACCTTCCCCGGCAGCGGCCCCTGGGGAAGGAGGGGAGGGATTTAACCCAAGGAAGGCCTTTCTCCCTTGGAGATGATCATTCTGGGAACCCTTCTGCCATCTGCTCCTCTAGATAATGACACCACACCCAGCACGGGGGCACCTGAGTGGCTGACTGCTCAGCGGGGACAGGGAAGGGGGTGGAAATGGAGATAGAGATGGACACTTAGGAGGAGAGCTAGAGAGAGAGAGGAGCCTTACCCATCTACCTTATTCCCTGCCTGAGCGCAGGGCCTGGAAGTCAGACACAGCCCCATTTTGCATTTGCGGCAGCACCTTTCCTCTGCTCACCTCAGAGCACCTTGTGGATAATTAACTCACTGCCCCCATCCCACAGGGCTGGGGCAGGGAACCTTTCCTGGGTCAGGGGTCAGTGACCCATGGAAACATCAGTTGGGGGGCTGCACACGGGTGAGAAGCAAAGCAAAAATCAAACACGCCCCACATTCCCCTCGCACACCACAGCCTGGGCGGGGCCTGGTTAGTAGATTTTCAATTTTGTGCGCGCCAGACTCGTGGGGAGGCTGGAGCGCGGGGGCCAAATCCAGGCAAGCTGGGGGCTGGATCTGGCCCCCAGGCCTTTTCTTCCCCACCCCTGCCCTAGGGAAATAGTCCGGCAAAGAGAGAGAACAAGGCCGCGCGGTGTGTGTCCAGCCATGTCACACTTCCAGGGGCAGAGTTACAAACCAGGAGAGATTTCAGGGGCAGCTGGAGGAGAACCCAAGAGTCCTGCCTGCCCGGACCTTGCTCTCCAGGCTGGAGCCAGACAGCTATTGCCTGCCGTCGCCTGCGCAGTGTTTGGCCGTTAACTCGCCACTGCCTGTCTGTAACTGCACATTGGTGGCTAGGTTACCGCCGGGGCTGGAGAACAAGAAGCCGGTGGAGTGTGTTTCAGGGGCAAGGCCAACCCTTGCCCAGGAATGAGGGTCTGCGTCCTGAGGGGGGCAGACTTATGCCTCCTCCCCTCCCACGGGCTGAGGTGACACGGGCTGCTGGGGGAGAGGCTGCAGGGAGAAGCCATCGAAGCTGGGCAGCGGTGCTACCGAATGGAGTGCCTCTTCCGATACAGGACTGGCCCCTGTTGGCCTGTGGTCTGGCTGGGGGCTGCCCCTCTGTTCCTCCTGGCAGGACCCCCCCTTTACCCCAGCCATGCAGGGACCTGCAAGCTGCAGCAGCCTTTCCCTTTAAGGGATGATTGTGTGAAAAGGCTCTGACTCCTTCACTGCTGAGGCTGCCCCTGTCAGAGCCCAGGGCCTGCAGCCCGCGCCCCGCCCCTCCAGCCGCTGCTGGGGTAGTCGGAGGAGCGTGGCTGAGGCCCCGTTTCGCCTTGCAGTGAAATCCCCCCTTGGCAGCCCCTGCATCAGCGTCCTTCACACGGACCGAGTCCCCTGGACCGCAGAGCCGGATCCCTCCGAGCCATGGCCCTGCTGCCACAAACAGGGTGTAGCCGATCCCTGGGGCTGCCAGTCCCTAGGGCCCCGCAAACACCTTCTGTCTCAGATCTTGGGCTGGGCTGCTGGCGGGCGGGTACTTCCTCTAAACACAGGCCTTCCCTTGCACCTCCAAATTAACAGACAGCTACGATAGACAGACAGACGGACAGAGATGGACAGGTCACTGTTACAGTCGGAGCAGTCCAAAGCAACGGCGCTGTCCCCCCTTTAGCAACCCCAGCCAAGCCATCCCCGGCACAAACCCTCGCTGCGCTTGTCCGCCTGCAGCACGTGGCTTCCAGAGGGCTCTGGAAAGCCGCTCCCGGTGCCCCCCCCCCCCCCCCCGCCCCGAGCCGAGGGAGCTTTAATAATTAAGCAGGCGAGTCAGGGCCCAGATGTCAGCTCTTATTTAAGGAGCTGAGCTCAATCCCGCATCGGCAGCACTTCCAGCCTGGCTAAAAAAAGACTCTGGACTCGGCGCTCTCCAGACGCAGCCCCCTGCGCTCCGCAAGGCTGGCAGACACCAGGCAGGCCATGACGAGGCAGGTGGCGTCAGCCAGCAGACCAGGCTGGGAGCAGGGCTGGGCGTAGACTGGTTGGGGAGGATGTTCCCAGGAGAGGTCCGTGTGCTGTATCCTCTCTTCCCCCTGCCCCGCCCCAGCTGGTCCAGGCCCCAGCGCCATATCCCCTGGGGCTCAGGGGGTGGGACCGTGTCACTGTGAGGAAAGAGCTGGGGAGGGGGGGCTATACGGGAACAATCCCTCTCCTAGGCTCCACCTTCTCCCCTCCATCTCTGGGTGTCAGACCTGCTCGCCTGGATGCCCATGCCAGGCTGTGATGGGAAGGGGTCTGATGCCCTCTGCTGGAAAAGCTCATTCCAGCCAGTCCGCCCACGGCCCTGGTGCCAGGGCTCGCCAGCACCAGCGGGCATGCGGTCGAGGCTGCTGCAGCTAGCAACGCCAAGCTCTGCAGGGTGGCGACGGGCCCACTGCAGGCTGGGAGTGCAGAGCCTGGCTGAAATCTCCGGCCAGCTCCCTGCAGAGCCTCTGCTCCGAGCAGCACTGGGGAGCGGGGCAGAGCTGGCGTCCTGAGCGGGCCCAGATACACCGGAGGCGGCATGAGCCCAGGGGCCCCTGGAGTTCGGCGAGGGGAGGCGGCTCCTCGGCCAGACGCAGCCCTGTGGAGCCGTCATGTCCGGGGAGGATCCCCAGGCCTAGTACAAGACAGCAGAGCCTTTGGGGTGCGACCAGCCCCTCCAAGCCTTCCCGCCACTGAAACGCCCCCCCGCCTGCCCCACACCAGCACCGCCAATAAACTCCCCTCCGGAGAGTATGGCCTGCTCTCCGTCGCCCCCGGCATCACCGTTCATCTTTCTCCTCAGCCCCAGCAGACGCCACTGGTGTCACAAGCCCACATGCTGCTCATTCGGATGGGCTTGCTGCACTACCCATGTCGCCAGGCCAACCGCCCAAAAGCCTCAGTCACCGACCCAGCCCTGCGAGGCCCCCACCTCAATCACTGACCCAGCCCCGCGAGGCCCCCGCCTCAGTCACCGACCCAGCCCCGCGAGGCCCCCACCTCAATCACTGACCCAGCCCCGCGAGGCCCCCACCTCAATCACTGACCCAGCCCCGCGAGGCCCCCGCCTCAGTCACCGACCCAGCCCTGCGAGGCCCCCACCTCAATCACTGACCCAGCCCCGCGAGGCCCCCACCTCAATCACTGACCCAGTCCCACGAGGCCCCCGCCTCAGTCACCGACCCAGCCCCGCGAGGCCCCCGCCTCAGTCACCGACCCAGCCCCGCGAGGCCCCCGCCTCAGTCACCGACCCAGCCCTGCGAGGCCCCCGCCTCAGTCACCAACCCAGCGCCACGAGGCCCCCGGCTCAGTCACCGACCCAGCCCTGCGAGGCCCCCGCCTCAGTCACCAACCCAGCGCCACGAGGCCCCCGGCTCAGTCACCGACCCAGCCCCGCGAGGCCCCCGCCTCAGTCACCGACCCAGCCCCGCGAGGCCCCCCGCCTCAGTCACCGACCCAGCCCCGCGAGGCCCCCGCCTCAGTCACCGACCCAGCCCCGCGAGGCCCCCGCCTCAGTCACCGACCCAGCCCCGCGAGGCCCCCGCCTCAGTCACCGACCCAGCCCCGCGAGGCCCCCCGCCTCAGTCACCGACCCAGCCCCGCGAGGCCCCCCGCCTCAGTCACCGACCCAGCCCCGCGAGGCCCCCGCCTCAGTCACCGACCCAGCCCCGCGAGGCCCCCGCCTCAGTCACCGACCCAGCCCTGCGAGGCCCCCGCCTCAGTCACCAACCCAGCGCCACGAGGCCCCCGGCTCAGTCACCGACCCAGCCCTGCGAGGCCCCCGCCTCAGTCACCAACCCAGCGCCACGAGGCCCCCGGCTCAGTCACCGACCCAGCCCCGCGAGGCCCCCGCCTCAGTCACCGACCCAGCCCCGCGAGGCCCCCCGCCTCAGTCACCGACCCAGCCCCGCGAGGCCCCCCGCCTCAGTCACCGACCCAGCCCCGCGAGGCCCCCGCCTCAGTCACCGACCCAGCCCCGCGAGGCCCCCGCCTCAGTCACCGACCCAGCCCCGCGAGGCCCCCGGCTCAGTCACCGACCCAGCCCCGCGAGGCCCCCGCCTCAGTCACCGACCCAGCCCCGCGAGGCCCCCGCCTCAGTCACCGACCCAGCCCTGCGAGGCCCCCGCCTCAGTCACCGACCCAGCCCCGCGAGGCCCCCGCCTCAGTCACCGACCCAGCCCCGCGAGGCCCCCCCCTCAGTCACTGACCCAGCCCCGCGAGGCCCCCGCCTCAGTCACCGACCCAGCCCCGCGAGGCCCCCCACCTCAGTCACCGACCCAGCCCCGCGAGGCCCCCGGCTCAGTCACCGACCCAGCCCCGCGAGGCCCCCGCCTCAGTCACCGACCCAGCCCCGCGAGGCCCCCGCCTCAGTCACCGACCCAGCCCCGCAAGGCCCCCGCCTCAGTCACCGACCCAGCCCCGCGAGGCCCCCGCCTCAGTCACCGACCCAGCCCCATGAGGCCCCCGCCTCAGTCAGTAGGTCAGTCCCCATAAGGCCCCAGGTTCAGCCGCAGGGTGAGCTCTGTTGCCTATTTCTCTATCAGCATGAGGTCATTGCAGCTAAAGTGGTTTTTTAGCTCATATAACTGTTTCCTTAAAAGGACCCATGTCCTGCAGGCTTCAGTGAAGCCTTTGCTTACTCCCCTCTGCTCCAGGCTCCTCCAGCCAGCATGACAGCCTGGCTTGGCCTCAGCACCATGATGAGGGCTCTAGTCTCTGTAACAGCCCACAGCCTCATCAGCCACCTTCCCGCTCAGCTGCGTGGGTCCTGTTAAGCTCTGCACAGGTGCCCCACGACAGGCAGGTACCAGATAGCCTGCCTTAGTAGCACTGCCTAAGTAAGCCCGAACCCCAGCCCGTCTCACCCTGAGCCCCCCCAACCCTTGAGTCACCTCCTGCACCCCAAAGCCCACACCCCAGTCCAGAGCCTGTACCTCATCCTGCACCCCAACCCTCAGCCCTGAGCCCCTCCCCACACCTGGAGTCCCCGTTCCACCGCAGAGCCCTCACCCCCTCCTGCACCCCAATCCTCAGCCCTGAGCCCCTCCCCACACCTGGAGTCCCCGTTCCACCGCAGAGCCCTCACCCCCTCCTGCACCCCAACCCTCAGCCCTGAGTCCCTCCCCACACCTGGAGCCTTCCTTCCACTCCACAGCCTTCACCCCCTCCTGCATCCCAACCCCCTGCCTCAATGCACAGCCACCTCCTGTTTTCCAAACCCTCTGCCCCAGCCTCGAGCCCCCATCTGCACACCAAACCCCTCATCCCAAGAGCCCTTGCACCCCAGCCCTCTGTCCCAGTCCTGAGCCCCTCATCCCTGGCCCCACCCAGAGCCCTCACACCCCTGCACCCCAACCCTCTGCCCAAGGTCTGAGCCCCCTCCCACACTCAGAACCCCTTGGCCCCACTCCCGCCATGTCAATTTTTGTTATGTGCACCAATATGAAGGTGATGTGTTGCACAGCGCCTCCACATTGGTGCACATAACAGAATTCATTGCACACCAGGGTGGGAAAAATGAGACCATGAGCAGCACCTACAACCCCCTTCAATCTGCTACTGCCCTGTGCATTCATTAGCACAAAGGGGGGAAGGGGCAGAGAGATTGCTCAGCCAGGCTCCACGTCGCTGGATTCAAGCAAAGCCACCTGGTACGTCTCACTGACGGCCCTGTCCACAGTATCACTAGTGTCCGAGTCCACGCTCGAAATCAGCACTCCTGTCCCCACCAAACTGCCCCCATCATGCACTATGCGGGCACCCCCTTCTCGCACCCGCTAGGGGCCCTGGAATGTCACATCAGGACCAGCTCCTCAGCTGGCGTAAATCAGTGTCGCTCCAGGAAAGGCAACAGAGCCATGCCCCTGGCCTCTGGGTGTTTTGTTACATGGCACCAGTGCTGCTTCTCATATCGTCCACCCATGTGCAGAATGAATTTTGTTGTGTGCACCCATATGGAGGTGAAGTTTTGGACTATGGGAGGGGAGTCAGGACTCTGGCTGGGGTGCAGGCTCTGGGGGGGGGAGGCCAAGGATGTGGGGTTTGGGATGCCGGCTGCCTCAGGGCTAAGGCAGGGAGAGAGGGGTTCCCCCCCAGCTCACTCTTCCAGCTGCAGCACCTGGGATGGGGTAGGGGAGAGGCCTTTTTCCTACCACAGCAGCTCTGGGGCTGTGGCCATGGGACAGGTGCCTTTCCCCCAGCTCTGGTAGCTCAGGGGCTGGGCTAGGACGGGGCCAGGGAATGGGTGCTGGCCTGTCCCCCGGCTGCAGCAAGTCGGGGGGCCAGGTTAGGGTGGGACCAGGGAGGGGTGCCTCTGCCCTGGCCGCAGCAGGTCTGCTGGGGCTGGGTTCCCTGAGCAGTGGCACAGGCTGCCGCGTGGCTGCATGGCCTACGGGACACTTAGCTCTGGGGTGAGTTCTGTGATGTGCTTGCTCGCTAGCGGGGGGGGCCTGCTTGGTTGAAGTGCAGACTGTTTGGGGGCTGCCTCCTGAGCCTCCTGACTGAAGGGTCCGTCTGCCATCCTATGATCCCTGATCTCTTTGGGAAGCTTTGTCAAGGGGCAAGGCCAGCTCGGGTAAACAGGGGGTTAAGAGCCAGCCCCTAAGCGGGCGCCCCTACCCTGTCGCAGAAAGTCAGCTCCTCCCTCCCCCACAACGCTGCCTGGTTAGACATCCCCCAGGGCACTGTCCCACTAGGGGCACTGAGACCACATCCAGAGAAGGCCGCAGCAGTAGGAGGCTACACGCTTGACCCACACTCCAGGAAGGAAGCATGTCGCTAGCTGGCTCCAGAGCCGTGGGTCAAGCGGGAACGTGAGCCAAAGCAACAGGGCGTCCCACCTGCCACACCGGGAGATCTCAGCCGCGCAACGCCCAACTGCAGAGCTCTCCAGCCCACCGCACAGGGGGTTAAGCGAGATGCACCAGGCATGCTCTGTAATGAACAGCCAGGGCTGCTTTGCAAGTCAGACCAAGCGAGCACTGCAGTGCAACCCCGGCACTGCAGTGCAAACGGAGACTGCGGAGCAATTCCAGGGTGGCCCCCATGAATGACGCAAAACCGAGCCCATCCCAGCACAACTGCCCTGTGGGAACGGCAGGGAAACGGCTGCTCTAGAAAGGAATCGAGGGAGCAGGCTCCCAGAGGGGTAGCGATGGCTCTTCCAAAGACAAAGTAGTGGATGCACATAACTGCCCACATTCGGCTCACCTCACTTCACTGACTGCAGAGGTGAACCTGCCGTGTGGGAACCTGCCCTTCAGCACGCAGCTGCCAGCCTGTCCGGCACGGGCAATGTAGTGCAAAGCCAAGACTGTAATGCTAGGGGTCCTGTCCTAAGAACATCCGCTGCCCGTGCTCAGTCAGACTCCAGAGGAGCATGGACCCCGTGGGAGGAGCAAAGCACTCTGCAGGGACGGGGCCGAAGGCTCAGGCCCAGGTGACTGTGCTACAGACGGGACTTGAGACAGTCTCCTGGAGCAGGGGTCCCCAGCCTTGTTCCTTCTGAGCCTCCCCCTCCCCCATGTGCTATCAAACCTGCATGGTCCGTCTGTGCCACAAACACTGGCTTTCTGCACGTAAAAGCCAGCGCCAGCCTTAGGCAACAGCAAGAAAGGCAATTGCCCGAGGTCTCGTGCAACCCGGGCAGCTAAGTTGTTCAGGCTTTGGCTTCAGGCTCGGCTGGTGGGGCTCGGGTCTCCAGGCTTCATCCCCACATGGTGGGGCTTGGGCTTTCTGCCCTGTGACCCCGTGAGTCTGATGATGGCCCTGCTAGACGGACCCCTTGAAACCTGCTCGCAGCCCCTCCCTGCCTGAGTGTGTGTGTGTATGGACAAAGTCCCCCCGGCACAGAGAATTGGCCACTATTTGATCAGCAAGTCCAGTTGAAAAGGGGACTTGACAGTGTCCAGTCAGAGCTACTGACTGGGCCCCCAAAGTCCGGCTTTACAGGCGGGGGAGGTGCCAGCCATCCCTCGTGCCAGTCCCTGCTCGGTTGGGGCCACCTGCTATCTGCATTGGCTGGCTGCAGCTCCCGCATGCTCCGGGCACCGGGGAACAGTCAGCGGGGCTCACTGGGCGCTGCAGCCCCCCAGCCATGATGCTGGAGATGGGCTCCCCGCTGTCTTTCCAATTGCCTGTCCCAGTGAAAGGTGGGGAGGAGGAGGGGGGCGTCTGGCTGCAGATTTGAGCTCCAGGCCCTGCTAGCAACAAGCAGACCCAGCTGCAGGGGACAACTCCTTCCTCCAAAGCAAAGAAGCCCATGGAGAAACGGGGGGGGGGGGCTCCAAGCTGCCGCAAAGCTCTGTTCCTGGGGTGCAGGGGGATGAATACTCTGCAGCGGGCGTGGAGGGAGCAGGGGGAGATGCCTCATCTGCTCCCCCCTTTCCCTTCCATCTCCCCGCTGGGCACAGCCCCAGCTGCTTACTGAACGCGGCTTGGCGGGAGCCACCAGCTCAATTAAAGCTGCCCTGTAAGTGGATTGATTTCTACTGGCTCCATTTCACCTTGGCTCCCAGTCAGCCCTTTGCTTAATAGCCCTGCATTGCTCCGCGGGGCTGGCGCTGGCAGGAGAGCCCGCCGGGGCTCCCCCACCCTTCAGCTGCTGCAGGGGAGGGGGAGAGCCCCTCTGCAGACTGCGCCCCTCCCCCCGCACCACCTCCAGCCCGCCAGCTCTGCAGACGGGCGAGCCGGGAGGAATAATCAGCTCTCTCATTCATTTTCATTAGGGGCGGCCGGCGCGGTGCAGCTCCCGCCTGCTGCAGTCTTGCTAGAATAAGGCTCTGCAGAGTGACTCAGCAGCCGATGCAGCTGGATCTGTTCCTGAAGGGTCAGGGCAGCCTACCGGCCTATGCCCAGGGCACAGAGCCCCCTATGCTCCCTGCGTGCCATAGGAGACCTGCCCCCTTCCACACCGGGAAGCCCCCTGCCATGAGAATGTATTCTAGCTTGCTTAGCCATTGAGCATGTGTGCACACATGGGCTGGGCTTGCCATGCACTTATGTTAAAAGGTTGGCCTAGTGGTTAGAGCAGCAGATTGGCAGCAAGGGCATCTGGGGGCTAGTCACAGCTCAAGCATGAATGCCCTGCGTGATCTGGGGTAAGGCTCTGTGCTTCAGTCCCCCTCTAGGTAAAGCTGTCTCCGGCAGACAGTTCCTTTCCTGCTGAATAAGGAAGCTGTTCTCTAGTTAAACGGCACAAAACCAGAATAAATCTCCCCCACCATTTTTCAAAATATCATGTTTTTAAAGCCAGTCTCGTGATTTTTGGCTGCGTGCATGCAGCTTTGAAGGGGGACTTGATATTTGTTCTTTCTTGTCACGCCTCTGACTCTGAAATCAAAGTCCTTTTCAGCTGAAGACGGGGCTGCTATTTGTGCAGGGAGGAGCATCAGGCTACTGGTGATAGACCCTGCCTGTGCATGGGCTTTGCACATCGCAACGTTCGCCAGGCACCCCCTGTGCAGGGAAGGGGTGACACACACTTTCAGTTTTGTCCAAGGTCCCTTTATCACGCCAGTGGCTCATGGATTTCCCTGGCAGACTGGCAGTGGCAGCTGTGTCTTCGTTTCCAGCATGAGGTGGCTGAACCCGTCTGTGTAATCTGAGTGAGGGGGGACTTGATAGCAGCCTTCAACTTCCTGAAGGGAGGTTCCAAAGAGGATGGAGAGAGGCTGTTCTCAGTAGTGACAGATGGCAGAACAAGGAGCAATGGTCTCAAGTTGTGGTGGGAGAGGTCCAGATTGGATATTAGGAAAAACTATTTTACTAGGAGGGTAGTGAAGCATTGGAATGGGTTACCTAGGGAAGTAGTGGAGTCTCCATCCCTAGAGGTGTTTAAGTCTCGGCTTGACAAAGCCCTGGCCGGGTTGATTTAGATGGGATTGGTCCTGCCTAGAGCGGAGGGCTGGACTTGACGACCTTCTGAGGTCTCTTCCAGTTCTGATTCTATGATAAGGGGATGGTTGGATGAAATAACATGATCTTGGTAACTAATTGACCATTCATTTCCAGTTGGAAATAGGTCAATGGAGGGATGATAGGAGTTGCTATAGGGAACTTTCTGGGTGTCTGGCTGGTGAGTCTTGCCCACATGCTCAGGGTTTAGCTGATCGCCATATTTGGGGTCAGGAAGGAATTTTCCTCCAGGGTAGATTGGCAGAGGCCCTGGAGGTTTTTCGCCTTCCTCTGTAGCATTGGGCACAGATCACAGCTGAAGGACTCTCTGCATGTTGGGGCCTTCAAAGTATTGGAAGGCTTCAATATCTGAGACATAGGTGAGAGGATTATTCTAAGAGGGGTGGGCGAGATTCTGTGGCCTGCACTGTGCAGGGGGTCAGACTAGATGATCATAATGGTCCCTTCTGACCTTAAAGTCTATGAGTCTATGAGTCTATGAGTGGTGCTGCCGGGACAGGCTCCTTCCGGGTCAATTCAGGCAGTTTATGGTCAGGGTCACAAGAAGACCACGCGGAGACTGACGCCAGTGCCCATCTATAGCCCTGGCCATCTAGGTGTCACGTCTCTTGGCTGATGTGAACCTCTCGTGCTGCGTGTTTGCCCCGAAGCCAGACGGAATCAAGTCTCCCCCAGGAGCCGCGGCTCAGGGGTGAGGCTCGAAATTCACAGCCTCAGGTCACAGCAAATGCATCTAACAACACATGGGATCAGCTCTGGGCTCTGTCTGCTCGGCAGCAGGAGAGGAGAGGAAACCAGATCCTGAGTCGTCGGGGGAATCCCTGCTGCAGGAAGCAAGGTGTGAGATCTGAGGAGGAAACAACCGATGGCTGGTCTATCTTCCCTTGGGGGAGAAGGGAAACTCTGTCCTTCCTTACGCCATGGGCTCCCCACTGTCTCCCACAGCCACTCACAGGGGTGGCAGAGGCAGGCCAGGGTTTAAGCCAGGGTAGGTTTGGCCCTGCGATTGGAACAGTTCTGGGGACGATGCAGGAGCTAGAGGAGAATAGGGCTCGACCTCTTACCTGTATTTGCTCCGCTTGGCAAACAGTGAGCCCCGTGGCTTTGGCACAGCTGGGAGCCGGTCGGACTCCCAGTATGCACTGGGGCCTGATGGGCAGGAGGGAGGGGAAACAAAGGCAGCATTTACATGTCTTTGGACTCCCCATAGGCTGGAATCGCCAGGATCTCGCCTGGGACCCAGGATAGATTAGAGCAGCCTCAGGGCTGCGGGAATTGGTGCTCCAGTCCCTATGCCCTATATGGGCCCTGACAGGCAGTGCACTCGGCCTTCATACCCCTTCCCTTCCTGCCCTCAGCCCACTCCCGACGTGGTCCTGACGCCCTGGGTGGGGGCTCCAGCACGAAGCCAGAGAATGGGGAGGCAGGCCGGAGGCCGGAGCCTCACCAAGGGGCCTGAGGCACAAGCCAGGAGGTTCTGCTTGACTTGCCAGCCTTCCAGTTGCACTCCCCTGGCAGCCACGGGTGTGGAGCCAGAAGGACAACACGAGGGATCCCAGCCCCCTGTCCCCCTGCACAGACCCCTCAGAAGGGCCAGGAGAGTACGCAAGGGGAGAGGGAGGTGCCCCTTTGCCTGCCCTGGGAGGAGCTGCGGTGGTGCTGGAACACTTTCAGTAGTGGGGGAGGAGGACTGAAAGCTCCCTTCCCCCTATTTTTGTCCCTCCCCCGTCTGTGGGATGGGGGAGCCAAATGGGGTCGAGGTTGGGGCCACAGCTGGGGGCAGGCACTGGGCCGGGAGCGGAGCTTACAGGCCTCTTAGGCTACGTCTACACTGCACCATAGCTCGAAATAAGACGCAAATTGCGTATCTTATTTCGCTATTTCAAAATACAGAAGGCCCCCGACTTGCGACTGCCCGAGTTCTGACCCCCCGCACTTACAACTATTTTTGTAAGCGCAGAAGGGGCCGGAACCCCCCGATTTACATCCTCGGCCTACATTTACGATGGCGCATGGCGCCTATCATAAGTGAGGCTTCGAGTTACGACGCCCCCACCTTGTGATGCTTCCCCGGGAACCAATCATGTCACAAGTCTGTGACAAGCCTGTAGCTTATTTTGTACTTTGGCGCTGTCTGCACAGCGCCAAATTTCGAAATAACCCGCTACTCCGAAACGTCCCTTCCTCCTCATGGAATGAGGCTTGCAAGGACGTCGGAAGAACGAGCCTGAAATAACAGGCTTGCCGCGAAGATGCGGAATAGCAATTTCGGGACACTCCGGTATCTCGAAAAAGCACTGCAGTGTAGTCATAGCCTTAGTGAACTGACATTATCTAAAGAGCCAGATTCTCATCTGAGGTAAAAGGGATGTAGCAGCTAACTATCTAGCCCTTCATCGCAGCCCCCTGAGCAAATCCATCTGTGGTGCCGTGCCGCGGAGGGCCGGCCTGTTGGTGGCCCATCAGGCACAGACCCTGCTGCGGTCCCTGTGCTCGCTCTGAGTGACCCAGGCCAACGGCACTGTGTGTGTCCCTTTAAATCAGCCATGCCCGGGCAGGCCTGACTGTAACTTGCTTTTCATCCTTCACCAGCCCAGGGGAGATATTGCTCATTAAAGAGGCTTCCCAGCTTCCTTTGCGGGGGACTTTAGGCCAGGCAGGCTGCTCTGCACTTGGGGGGCTGTCTTCAGCTCCCAGCACGAGGCAGCTTCCCCCTTCTCCACCAACCCTCTTCCCCACAGGGGCACTCCCCTACCCGTGTCACGCCGGGCAGCGAACAGCCATCCCCTGGTGCGGAGTGCGGCTGGCCAGCACTGGGCTTGGAGCTGGGGTCCTGAGCCAGCTCACTGTGCACCCCACCCAGAGCTTCCCAGGGCCCTGCTCAGACTCCCCCGCAGCCTGGGAGAGCGCTGGGGCATGGCCCCAGGGACTGGGCTGGCAACATTCTTCACTGCCATCCCCCAGCGGGGGGCGTCCCCGTTAACCATCCCCAGGGGTGATAGCTCATGCCCCTGCTGGGGATGGTCACGGGAGCACATGACCCCAAGTCCTCCTCCCGCTTGGCTTGCTGCTCTGCCGCCTGGGGAGCACCCCCCCCCCGCTGCATTGGGGGGCTTGCACTGCAGGTGCTCCACACCCTGGGGAGGAGTGAGGCATGAAGACAGGCCCAAGCACTGGAGACGCTCCCCCTCCCCCAGCTGCAGGCCCCCAGGAGCCCACAAGCACTCAGCTCCCTCCTTTAGCGGGAAAGGATCTTCCAGCCACGCTGCGGCTCTTGGCTCATCCCCGTGGCAGGGAGTCTCCGCATTGCGCATTCGCCCCCATCCTCCTCCAGGGAGAGAGCCTGGCCTCCACCAGCCTCCACTCCGGGGACTCCCACCAGCACTTCCTCGTAGGCTGGCCCCACCCCCGGGCCTATTTAGACCAGAGAGAGGCCCGACTGCAAACCCAGATCCAATCCCCCTGGATCTGTCTGCCTGGCTCTCGGTTTTGCAGCTTGAGTGGCTCTTTAATGAGGGGGTTACCATCGCGCTACCTGGGCTGCCGTCACCGCAGCGTTACCCCGAGTTTGGAGGGAACCCCTCGGGAGCCAGCCTTCCTATTGTGTGAGCAGCCACGGTGCAGAATAACGCCAGAGCAGCACCGAGCGATGGCGTTCGCTGCCACTCAGTTGTACTCACTCGAGCCTGAGACCCGTCGTGGCCCACCCCACGCTAATGACGGGGTTTGGGGTGTGGGCAGGACTCAGGTGAGGACCAACGCTGGTGTTAACTCTGCAGTGAAGACAAAGTTAAAGTCACAACGTGGAGTCTGTTTAAAGCTGGTCAAAACAACCAGGGGCTGGCTTTACCTTTCCAAAACTTTGAGACTTAGCCAGGGCAGAGGACAGACCAAATGCAGGGCCCATTTTAACTGAACTAGGGGAGAATAAGAAATTGTTTTCCAACCCCCACAAGAATTTGTCCCTGCCCCAAATAGAGACAAAAAAAAATCAAAATCTTAAAAATGTTCATGAGCCAAAAATCTGGAAAAAAAATTGACACGGGTCAGTAAAAACATTTGCCCGTCAATCATTTTGAAAGGGCTCCTTTAGCTTTTGACCCTTGTTGTTTTGTATTTGCATTTTTTTTACTGTAAGTTATATTGAATGTCAAAAGGAAAAATGGAATATTTTGCAGCAAAAATGAGGAACTGGGACGTCTTGACCACTTTGAAATGCTCACATTTCAAAATAATTTTGGAACAAAATGCGTCCAGAGTGCCCCCCTTCCCCTGGACAGTTTTGGTGATGCTGAATCGGCATTTTCCAGTGAAAAATTTTGCCAAAAAATTCCCAACAAGATGTAATTTGAATCCTAATGTTTATCAAATATTAATTAAGAAAAAAACAGGCCTGAGATACTATCAGAGCACAAACAAAATCAGGTGAAACAAAATCAGCCTTACATGACAGCACTTCACCAACTGGAGAACTCCCCCCCCCCCAACCCCGCTGCTCCTAGCCTTAGGCACCACTGTGGAAGCAGGTTCAGGACCCTGTGAGGAAGGGGGGTGAGATGCCAGAGGATCGCATCGCGCTCATGCCCTCTGCGTATACAAATGGCTGCAGTGCTGGCTGGCTGGGGTTACACTTGTGCTCTGCTGGGTAATCGCCCCAGTCTGGGAGGAAGGGATGACAGATATTTACCAGTCTCAGCTGGAGTCCTTGAAACCCGGAGGACAAGGGGAGGCACAAATCTTTGTGCCGCAAGGGTTATTGGCTTCCGTCAGCCCCCTGCCAAAGTGATGGAGAGAAACTATGGATTGGTGTCAGACTAGCCCAGTCCTCCTTCCCTGCTGCGTTCGCTACCCTGCCAATGAAGTAATTGCATTAGTGACTGCACTGTGCTTGAAATAGCTCCTCATCCCTGAGCCAGGGCCATGTCACAGAGCGCCGCGGCCTTAGAAGAGCCAGAGAGGAAGGAGGGTTCTATGGTTAAAGTCCTAGAGCCTGGGAGTTGAGGTCCCAGCTCCACCAGACTCCCCAGGTGACCTTGGCCGTGTCACTTTAGGGCTGATTTCAGCCCCGTGGGGTTGAAAATTCCAGCCCTGATCTCTCCAGGCCACAGGACCCTGGCTGTCAAAGGGGATCGTCCTCCTCTTCCTTGGGCCCAGGTAGACCCTTGTAAGCTCATTATGCTAATGAGATGGCCTGCTGGATCTGGGCGAGCCAATCAGGTTTGGGAGGATGGCCCTGCCATGCTGTTCAGAGCCTGCTGGAGAGTGGGATGGGGAGGGGCTGTTCCCGCTGTACATCACACAGAGGGAGTGCCCAAAGGCCAGGACCACCTTGGATACTAGCTGGCCCCCAGGACTGAGTGAACCATGGGCCTTGGCAGGGCAGCCGGAGACACGTGCACTGCTGGCGCTGCTGATATTGTTGACAGGTGGAGCTCTCTGGGGCTGGACTTTCCTGTGGCGCCCTCTCTAAGGTGACCAGGGGGAAAGTCTTCATCACTGGCTCCACGATGGGCCCGATCCTGAGAGCCACTGGGCACCAACAGCTCCCGCTCACACCAGTGGGTGCCCAGAACCTCGGAAAACTCAGCCCTGGTATTTAGGTGCCCAACTTCTGACCATCCAATGGGGACAATATATGTGCTTGTTGGCAACCCCCAGCACTACTCACTCAAGGGGGTAAGAGTTGTTAGGCGATGGGGAAACTGAGGCAGAGAAGAGGCAAGGGAGCCAGCGGCACTACTAGGCCTGGAACTCAGGTCAGCCGAATCTCATTCCCTTGCTCTAGCCACAAGCCAACCCTGCCCTTGTAAGCAGAACAGGGTCTGGGCGATACGGCCTAGAGTGAACCACGGCCTAGTGTGACCTCATTATTCCAAAGAGGAGAAACTGAGCTATGAGGGAGTTCGATGACTGAGGCCCAGGAAGAGGCAAATGCACAGGAACACTTTGACTGGAGGCGGGGCCGTTGCTTCCAGCTCTGCATCTCCTGTTACCCACAGGGCTCTTCCCAGCTCCAGGGCTGCATGCAGCATGGCTGATGGCCTTAAAGGGGCACATCACCATGACTGCCCCTTCCCCTCCCCGCAGCCTCAGAGCTGGGTCCGAACTAACGCACCAGCGCCAGCTCCCTACGCTTTGGATCCTGATAATAGATCAACCCGGGGTTGAAGGAGACCTGTATCAGAGCTGGGCGCCTCTGGATCATGTCCAATGGGGCAGGCTGCCCCTATCCCCAAAATACACCCACGACCTAGAATCACAGAATCCCAGGGCTGCCAGAGACCTCAGGCCCAAAGCAGGACCAACCCCAACTCAATCATCCCAGCCAGGGCTTTGTCAAGCCGGGACTTAAAAACCTCTAGGGATAGAGATTGTACCCCCTCTCTAGGGAACCATCCCAGTGCTTCTCCACCCGCCTAGGGAAATAACTTTTCCTAAGATCCAACCTAGACCTCCCCCCCGTAACTTGAGACCATTGCTCCTTGTTCTGCCACCGGTCACTACTGAGAACAACCATTCTCCATCTCCCCTTCAGGTAGCTGAAGGCTGCTCTCAAATCCCCCCTCACTCTTCTCTTCTGCAGACTAAACAAGTCCAAATCCCTCAGCCTCTCCTCGTAAGTCATATGCTCCAGCCCCTGAACCATTTTGGTCGCCCTCTGCTGGACCCTCTCCAATGCGTCCACATCCTTTCTGCAACAGGGGGCCCACAATACTCCAGATATGCCCCCCACAGTGCCAAATAAAGGGGAATCATCACTTCTCTAGACCTGCTGGCAATGCTCCTCCTAATGCAGCCCAATAAGCCATTAGCCTGCTTGGTTACAAGGGCGCCCTGTTGACTCCTATCCAGCTTCTCAGCTACTGAAATCCCCAGGCCCTTTTCTGCCAAACCGCTGCTTAGCCAGTCGTAGCAGGACTTGGGATTCTTCCGTCCCAAGGGCAGGACTCTGCACGTGTCCTTGTTGAGCCTCCTCAGGTTTCCTCCACTCTGGGGCGGGCACCCTCCTACAAGGCACCAAACCTCCATTGGCAGGACGCCTGATTAAGGGCCTGATCACTCGCCTGTTTGAAGTCACTAGAAAGACTCCCACGGATTGCAGTGGGCTTTGGATCAGGCTCTTAAGGCCAGTCACCTTCCACTAGCCGGACCCTCCGTCGGAACAGAGCTCTGCACCTTGCTACCCCGGCAGCTGCAGTTCAACCAGCCCCCACCCAGACGCATGTCCCAAACGCCCCCCTCAGCCGCCGCAAATCTGGGACCCCGCCAAGCTAGCGCTGGGCGTGAGCCAAACCAACCCCGGCCTGCTCCTGCTGACAGAAGATTTGCGTCAGGAGCTGCACGTCACCCTTCAGGCTTGTCCGACCCCAGAAAAGAGGGCTGGGCAAGGCCCAGGCTGGGCACAGTCCAGACTTACCCGCCCCCCCTTGACTGAGATCAGAAACCACCTTGATTTTGCTCCCCTCTCTCTGGAAAAGGCTCTGTCCCCTTTAAGCAGCGCTTGCAATGCAGCCCGGGGCTGGGTGCTCCCCTGACCCTTCCGTGGGCTTGTCCCCGCTCCCTCAGGGGCACGGTGTGAACCAGCACAAGGGACCTGCAATTTCCATGCCCCCGTTTCCAGCTCTGAGAGGAGGCTGATGCTGCCGGGCTGCCTGGGCACCGGGTTATCTAGGGCTCAGATTTGGGACAGGCGTCTAATCCAGCCCCACATCTTATTCCAGATGTGGTGAAATCAAACACAAGCCCCCCTCCCTTTCCTCTGTGGCCTCGTGTTCCTTCCTCCCAGCTTAATAGTCGCCTTCCCCTTTAATCTCCCCTCCCCCTGCACAGACTCATCCCTCACTCCTCGGAGGCCATCAATCCAAACCCAAGAGCACCTGGTGAAATATTTATCCGCTGCTGCCTGCACCACCCGCGCCTCTTAAAAGGGGCTGAAGGGAACCGGTCGATGCCATCGATCGGGACGGAACGGCAGCAGCGCCAGGCCAAAGCTGGGGACAGGAAAGGGGGAAAGCGCAGGCGGGCGACTGCAAAGAGCCCCTCAGGCCCGTGAGTGTTCACTGGGCCTTGGGGTAGATGCAGCTGTGGCCCACACAATGGGGCAACATCCTGCACAGGCCACGAGTGTGGGAGACTCAGCTGTGCTTCTCCCATCATGGCTCTCGTGGGAAATAAGCCAGCAGGCGCTACCTTGGCGCTGCAGCGTGGCGGACACTTTTATCCCCCTCCAAACCCCCCTGCCACTCCCCACAATGCCTTGCTCCGGAGCCAGGTCCTCCCCCACCCTTGCCTGGAGCCAGGACTAGATATGGCACCTTCCCCTGCCCCCTCTATTCTCTAGGGATAGAGAATAAGACAGAGAATATCTCATTGCCTCTCTATAAAACCCTGGTGCGCCCACATCTCGAATACCCGTACAGATGTGGTCGCCCCGTCTCAAAAAAGATCTCTTGGCATTGGAAAAGGTTCAGAAAAGGGCAACAGAGATGATGAGGGGTTTGGAACTGGTCCCATAAGAAGCGAGATTAAAAAGACTGGGACTTTTCATCTTAGAAAAGAGGAGACGAAGAGGGGATAGGATAGAGGTCTATAAAATCAAGACTGGTGTGGAAACAGTGACAGAGGAAAAGTTATTTACTTGTACTCATAAGAAATTAATTGGCAGCAGGTTTAAAACCAAATGAAATGAATAGGCAGCAGATTTAAAACAAACAAAAGGAAGGTTTTCTTCACTCAGTGCAGTCTACCTGTGGAACTCCTTGCCAGGGGATGTGGTGAAGGCTAGGACTTTAACAGGGTTAAGAAAAGAGATAGATAGATTCATGGAGGTGAGGTCCATCAATGGCTATTAGCCCTGCTGGGTAAGAATGGTGTCCCTAGCCTCTGTCTGGAAATGGGTGACTGGGGCAGGATCACATGATGATTTCCTGTTCTGTTCACTCCCTCTGGGGCATCTGGTACTGGCCACTGTGGGCAGACAGGACACTGGGCTAGATGGACCTTTGGTCTGACCCAGTCTGGCCGCTCTTATGCTCTTCCTATGTTCTTATGTTCTCATGTTCTCTAGGCAGTGTAGAGGCCGCCGGTGACCAGCCAGATCCAAAGGCCAGGGATGCTTGGTGGCAGGATTCTGGTCTGAGTTCTCCTCTAACACGGCCATGGCAGGGCCCCATATTGTCTTGCTAGGAAGCCGTCCCTGGCTCTGGAGTACAAGGAAACTCAACTGCTCCAGCCCAGGTTCTGTAGGAGGATGTTCCAGTGGTCTTGGCCGGCCTTTCCTCCTGCTGCTAGGAATGCCCTGTGCTAAGCTAAGCAACCCACGCTCCAGGCCACAGGCAAAGGGAAGCCAGGGCAGAGGAGGGAAGATGAGTGGGAGCCGCCTCGCACTGGGGCTGAGCCATTCAGGACCATGCCCACCTCGCTGCCCTGCTGGCAGGATGCATTGCTCTTTGCACGCTCGCTGCAGCAGTGCATCACTGCCACCTCTTCAGATCCTTCGAGGGAGGGCTGGTGGGCACAGGACAGCCCCAGAGCAGCAGTCCCAGAGCAGGTTACCAGTAGCCTGCAAAGGAAGGGATCTGGAACCCAAGTGTTTTACCCAAACCAGGCACCCCAGGGTAAATGGGAGGAAGGGAGAGTAGCGGCGAGCCAGCAGATTGGATTTTTGGGGCCTACATCTAATGCTGCCCCCACTTGCAGTGTGATCAGGGGTGGGAAAAAAAAATCTCTTCTGTGCCTCAGTTTCTCCACCTGAGAAATGGGGCTAACAAATCCTTCCCTGGCGTGAAAAGCACTGTGAGCGCCTCAGACGACCCGGGCTACCGCCATGGCGACCGTCAGCCTCACGACTGGCCCTGGAGCAGCAAATCAGGAGCAACACCAGCCAGGCCCTCGGCAACCTCTCTGGCCTTCGGCAGGGGCACTAGCCAGCCTCTAAGAGCTGGGATCCTCCTGCCGGTGCCAGCATCCCCCGCAAGGCAGGAACAGATCAACAGCAGGGAACATCTCACCCTTACCCGCCTTCTCGGCTATGATGGAGAATGCCTGGGATTGGTTGCTGCTGGCCGAAAGATGGAGAGGCAGAGAGAAACCCTGCTGGCTTTATCCTGGGTTCCGGTTTCATGCTCTGGCTAGTGCACCAGAGCCCCTGGGCTGCACAGATGCTTCACCCCATAGAGAGTGGGGTTACGCAGCCTGCCCCCTTTGGCACCCTAATGCCAAAACATTTTCCACGGGCTGCTCGGGGCCCCAGGCTGCTGCTCTGCAGCTCACAGAAGAACAAGCTCCCTTCTGTGTGGTCAGCCCCATGAATCCAGCTGTGGAACAGCAAGAGGTCCAGCCACGTCCCCATTTCAAACGACCCCAGCGCAGCTCACGGTCACTCGCAGCAGAGTTGCCCGCACATACACCAGCTGAGCAGCTCACTCCGGAACTCCGAACACACCCAGACGGCGTGGTGTGGCAGCTAGCGCCCACAGACCCTCGGCCCGCCCTTCTGATGGGCGACACCCCTGTAAAGCCCCAGCAGCTGCATTCAAACCACGGATGCAACTTTGAACCTGCACCCACTGGGGCGGCCCGTTCGCACGGTGACAGTTCAGAATCCAGTTGCTACTGAGGGACCAAGCTGGGATTCACTGCAATGAGCACGCTGGGTTGTTCAGCTCACTTTCAAAAGGCTTTTATTTATTCACACCAAACAATGTCTACGTGGAAAAACCGGGCGATGCCACTCCGTTCTTAACAAAGGAATTCTACAGAGAATTCAGAGTCCTGCGGCGGCCTCTGCCCTTCCCGCCACCCAAAACGAGCGTTTCCCCAGTCTCCCCGCAGGGAAAAGACAAAGCATCAACGACAAACCCCCAGCGGAGTCTCAGAATTCCCCGCCAGGGTCCGAGAATGGGAACAGCCTCCTTGTGAAACATACCCGGCCGAGCGGGGCGACCACAAGTGTCTTGGCTGAGAAGTGGAGCTCTCCGATGGGCCCAAGAAACGCACACGTTTTGATGCTCTACTCCCCAGGGGCGAGCCCCGCAGGCAGGTCGGTGCTAGGCACACAACATCCCTTGACTCCCAGGGGGCTCTGTGCAGCTACAGGGGCAAAGCTGCTGGCTGGAACAGGGGCCTAGATTTCTAATGCACCAACATGCCTACAAATGAATCACCCGGGGGTCACTCCAGCATGGATCAGCTCTGCCTTCCTTAGAAAAGTCAACCTCATTGGTCAACAGTGGTCCGGGCCCTGCTTGTGCTATAATAGTCACGGGGCCACGGCAAGGAGGTGCGTTATCCTGATGGGGACACATGGCCACGGAGACCTGCACGGAGATCTGCTGCCAAGCACGTCTCACACTCACCCACCAACCACCCTCGGATGGCAACAGCCCATTTTAAAAAATGACCTAGGAACTTAGCTCTATTGGCTTTTCAAAAGAGCCTGCCTGACTACTTTCCATCTTTAAGTGCCTAACTACCCTAGGCTCTAAAATATCTAGGGCCCAGATCTTCAAAAGGTATTAAGGCTCCTAACTTCATTGAAACCAATGGGAGTTGGGCACCTCAATACCTCTTGGGCTCTGGCTCCAAGTCTTGTCTGAAAATGTGGTACAGGCACCTCTGAAAATGTTCCCCATGGTCACCTGGGCTGGATGTGGGCTGGCCAGCTGGACCCAGCCACCGCCGCTCGTTTCTCAGCTCCAATGCAGCTCCCAGCAACCGCAGAAAAGCCCGTTCCAGCTGCCAGAGCCGGTGACTCTCCAGAGACTAGCAATGCAGGGCCGGCTCCCCGGTTCTCCGCCTTCTCGGGCGTGTACGTGCGTCTGCAGTTCCCTTAGGAGACCGCGGGGCAGTGATGGGCCTTCTGGCGCTGCTTCCATTCGGAGAGCTTTGGGGGAGAAAAATCGCCCTGCCGGAGGGTTTGCGGGGATGCCCGTGGGCATGCGCTCGGTGCACCGGAGGGAACGGGCGACGCGGGAGGCTCTGGCACATGTTCAGTTAGACGTTGGCCAGCGCCCCGGGGAAATTGCCGGGGGCCAGCGAGGGGCCGCAAGAAGAGCCGTCCGTGGCCGCTACAGCCGTGCTATAGGCAGCAATGTGCAGGTCATGCGGGCGTTCGGCTCCCCCGACGTCAGCGCCCAGGACACACCAGAAGCCTGCCTGCACCGTGCTGCGTGCCGCCAGCACCTGGGACTCCTGCGGCTTGGGCCAGCGTCCGTCTGAAAGAGGAACAAGCAGCCAACCTCAGCTGCCGGCCAGGGCTTGTCCTCCTGCTGCTCTGCCAAAGGACAACAGGGGGCAGGCCCTGGGGCCTGGCCCCTCTGAGCCACATGGCCCGCCCCTGGCTCCTCGTTACCCTGCTTTCACGACAGGCCGGAGGCACCACTGCCAGGCGGCCTGAGTTACTGCTGCTGGTCTGTGAACACCTCCAGGGGGAGCTTTCCCAATTCAGGCTGGGGAGATTCACCTCAGCTGAGCAGGGCCAAGGTCTGGGAAGGGAAGGGCTCTTTAGAACAGGGGTGGGGGCCTTTTGGGGGTCAGGGGCCACTGACTCACAGAAAAGTCAGTCAGGGGCTGCCCACAAGTGAGAAGCAGCCGGGGAAGGGAGGTTGGAGCACCAGGGCATGCTCCCAGTGCTGGGGTGGGGCCCCTGAGCCTCGGGGGCTGGATCCAGGCAAGCCAGGGGCTGTACCTGGCCCCCCAGGCCCGAGGTTCCTCTTTAGAGGCACTAACTGAGGTACGGGGTGGTGAGTGAATTTCCCACTGCCCCCCACACTCACTGCCCCCCACAGTAGGGTTGCCAGATGGTCTCCCAAAAAATACCGGACACGTGGTATTTTTGTCGAGCAAAAAAAAAAAAAAAGGAACGCGGGATAATAAGTACGGACACTCCCCCCCCAGCCACTCCTGCCCCCCCCCCACCCCATTCTGACATGCCCAGAGAGGCCATCGCAACCCCGCCTAACAGCTGGGACTCCCAGGCTGGGAGGCGGGGCCTCCATCCGCGCTAGGAGCCTGTGATTGCATAGAAGCCGGGCAGGGGCGGCTCCTAGCGCCGATTGTGGCCCTGCCTTCCGGCCGCTCCCCCCGCCCCCGCCAGGCTTCCGTCTGGTGCACAGCCGGAAGAATCAGAGAATACCCGACATTGCACATGTCTGGTATTCTCTGATTTTTTTTCCGGACAGAGAGCGCAAATACCCGATTGTCTGGTAGAATACCGGACACCTGGTAACCCTACCCCACAGCCTGTCTCCTTCAGTCTGTGCCCTCTTAGTGTTCACCACCCCCCACAGCCTGTGTCCCTCCCTCCCACACTCTGTCCCTTCCCTCCCCACATTGTTCAGGGCTCCCCTCCCCTCCTTGGAAGCCCCCAGCGAGGGGCTCAGCCAGCAGCCCGGGGACCCAGTGGACCTGGGATTGTGGGGGGCATGCCAGACGGGGGGACACAGGCTGGGGGTAAGGGAAGGGAAGGCGCACAGGGGTCCAAGGCAGCTCCGAGCTCCGTGGCTGCCCTCAGCCCCAGGACTGGCAAGCCTCCTTCCATCCTGCCGAGGACACGTCACTGCCCTGGGTGGAGAGCTGGCACAGCGGGACACACGAGGGACCCTATCCCCCCAAGGACTCACCCACGCTCCACTGGGCGGCCGAGGGCACAGCCGGTCATAGCAGCCCGCAGAGGGCGCCGGCGTCTTCCGAGTGGTCACAGTTGTGCACGTTCCAGCGGATGTGGGAGCAGCGCAGCAGGGAGGGCTCGTCCCCTTTGCACTTGAGGTTGTCGAGGAAGATGTAGCCGGTGCCTTGGCCGTAGCGCGCCTCCCCCCAGGCGGCCCGGGCGCCCCCGCAGCCCAGCTGCCGGCACACCACCTTGACGTCCCGCAGGTCCCAGGCATCATCACACACCGTCCCCCACTGGGACAGGTAGAACAGCTCCACGCGGCCCTCGCAGCGGTGGCTACCATTCACCAGGCGCAGGAAGCCTGCGAGGGGCGCAACAGCGCAGGGTGAGGGGGCCCTGGGGAGGGAGCCAATGCGGGAGCCAACCCAGGGGCCCCCCTACATCCAGACTCCCCCTCCTGTGGCCTATGCCAGGCCGCACTTGGCCCTGGGAGCCAGGGGCCGGCGGTGGAAGCATCTCTAAGGCCTCTGTAGGAGCTGTGGTGTGGAGACGAGAGGGCAGTGGTCCAGAACCAGGGAGCAGCCTCAGGATCCCGGAGCAGTATGGCCCAGTGGATAGAGCATTTGCCGGGGAAGCTAGGAGGCCTGGGTCTTGTTGCCAGCTCAGCCTGGCTGGGTGATTCTGGCCATATCGCTAAGCTTAACCTCCTCCACTCATCTGTCCCACCCCAATATCCTGAGCTTGTGGGGAGTTTGCAAGGTGCTTTGGGACCCAGCGACGGCAGACGCATGGGAAAGAGCCAGCCCTACGATGCCTGCTACCCTGTGTTGCAGTATCACCTCTGATCGCCAGGTCAGCCAACACCTCGGTGGATCAGACTCCTAGGATTGGAAGTCCAGTATCAGAGGGGTAGCCGTGTTAGTCTGAATCTGCAAAAGCGGCGAGGAGTCCTGTGGCACCTTATAGACTAACTGAAGTGCAGGAGCATAAGCTTTCGTGGGCAAAGACCCACTTCATTCACACCTCCAGATCAGCTACTGGAAGTGGGCCTCATCCTCCTTGATTGGATCCACCTCCTCATCTCCAGCCTGATTCTGGCCTGCATATTTATTCCTGCCTCTGGAAATTTTCACTACATGCATCTGACGAAGTGGGTCTTTGCCCACGAAAGCTTATGCTCCAACACTGCAGTTAGTCTATAAGGGTATGTCTACACTACCACCCTAGTTTGAACTAGGGTGGTTAATGTAGGCAACTGGAGTTGCAAATGAAGCCCGGGATTTGAATTGCCCGGGCTTTATTTGTATGTTGCTGGGCGCCGCCATTTTTAAATGTCCGCTAGTTCGGACTCCTTGCCCGCGGCTACACGCGGCACGGACTAGGTAGTTTGGACTAGGCTTCCTATTCCGAACTACCGGTACTCCTCGTGGAACAAGGTGTACCGGTAGTTCGGAATAGGAAGCCTAATCCAAACTACCTAGTCCGTGCCGCGTGTAGCCGCGGGCACGGAGTCCGAACTAGCGGACATTTAAAAATGGCGGTGCCCGGCAATATGCAAATGAAGCCCGGGCAATTCAAATCCCGGGCTTCATTTGCAACTCCGGTTGCCTACATTAACCACCCTAGTTCGAACTAGAGTGGTAGTGTAGACATACCCTAAGGTGCCACAGGACTCCTCGCCGCTAGGACTGGAAGGGCCCTCGAGAGCTCTTCTAGTCCATCCTCACCTGCTTTAGTCTCTGGCTTTGTCCGACACTGGCCCCAGGGGGTTTCCCATGGGAGGACACCCATGGCTGGGTGACGATGGTTGGGGGGTGCTGCTGGCCCCTTGGGGTACCTACCATCCTTGGGTCGAGTTGTGGCTGAGGTTGTGGTTGCAAAAGCATCTTCTCCAGCATGGTCTCCAGACTCACCTGCACCTGCTCCAGCAAAGGAGGGATGAAAAGAACCACGATTAGCCCTCTCTGGTCTCCAGCGCAGCTGTGGGGTGCGAGTGGCGGGGGCCAGGGATCGGGTAGCCCCAGACAGACAGGCAGGGAGAGGAACTGGGCTGCAGGTGGCTCAGGAGTGGTGCATTTAGGAGACAGCGGAAGGGCAAACCTCCCACGAAAGCGGGCACTGAAATGCACACAGGCTGAGGGTGTTACCCCTCCCCAGGCAGTGCCTCTCTGGAATGGAGTCCAGCTGCAAGCCCAGGGACTGGGCCAAATCCAGCCTCCCCCCGGAGCCTGATCCCTCGGCAGTTCTGGGAGCTTGGATCGGATCTGACCCTGTCCCAAGATTTCTATTCTGGGCGAATCCAGAAGCAGGTGGGGCCTGATTGGGCGTATCTGAAATTCCCCAAGAACGTGGGTCACCTGGGATTCCTGCCAGGCGGGGCGGGTACCTCACAGAAAGCCCAGCCCACTCCGGTTCCAGCCCACACGAAACCCGAGCCCCAAATTAAACAGGACGTGATCCAAATGCCCCTGCATGGACCCTCTTCCGCTCGAGTGGCTGAAACTGCAGGAGCTCCCATGGCACTCCTGGGGGGCCCGTTAATCCTCCCTGAGGCCTGCAGAGGCTGGCACAGGTTCACCCTCCCACCCTAGGGCAGCCCCCGGTCGGGCTAGCATTGGAGGGGGGCGCAGGGGCGGGCGCGTGGGCAGGAGGTGCTGCATCCGCACGCATCCCACCTCTGCAGATGACGCCGGCGTCCTCGTGGTGCCCGCAGTTGTGCTGACCCCAGCCCAGGTGAAAGCAGTTCGCCAGGTCGGCCTCCCGGCCGGCACAATCCACATTGTCCAGCAGGACGGGCCCGGTGCCGTAACCGAAATAGCCCAGGATGGTGGCCGCCACCGCCGCCCCACAGCCCATCTGCCGGCAGACCACCTGGGCGTTGGGGAAATCCCAGTCGTCGTCACACACCGTGCCCCAGGTGCCCTGGTACCGAACCTCCACCCGGCCCTGGCAGCTGCTATTGCCGTTCACCAGCCTGACGCTGCCACCTGTTGGTCAGACCCGGAGAGAGACGGCGAGAGAGTGAGAGACGCTGGCGGAGGCAGATGGTGCCAGGGAGGGAGACGGGCACGTGCCCAAGTGCCGCCCCATACTCTGCAACCACCCTCACCTCTGAACCAGGCAGACTACAGGTCCCTGCATGCATTGCTCCCTTTGCGGCTCCAGATAGAGCGTGGCATGCTGGGACTCGTAGTTTCTCCTGGCTACGCCACCAGGGTGCTCTGTTGGGTAGAGCAGGGGCCGAGTTAACGCCGCTGGGGGCGACAGCCCCATTCATATGAGCCCAGGGGCGGCGGGTCTAAGAGGCTAGGGAAGGCAATGCCTTTCCAAAATGGCAGCCTGGCCCCACCCACACTCTGCCCCCCCCCCCCCCGAGCTCTGCCCCCCTTCAGTGTGTCTCCCTCAGGGCTGCCTGGGATTCAGCCCTGCCACGGCTGGGCCGTGTCACCAGCTTGCCAGGGGCTGTGCGCCACCCTCCCTCCCTCCCCATAGTGCTCTGCCTGGATCCAGGGAAGGCTGGAGCTGTGCACCCCCTGCTGGGGGAGGGGTGGCCTGCCCCTACATCGGGGCGGGAGGGGGGGCTCTTGGCTCCCACAAGCAGCCCTAGGTTCACCCCCTTCCCGTGTATGGCCCACGGGCCCTTGAGGCTTTCATTCGGCCCAGGGCAGCCCAGTGCAGGCATGTGGCTGCCCTGGCTTTGCAGAGACCCTGGAGGAGCCCTGGGCAGTCCAGAGCCAGGGCCCGCCTGCAGGGAACATGCTCACTTACTTCTCTTGCCCGCCGCCACGAGGGCCACCGTGCTCACTTCCGTCTCCGGCGAGGGCTGAGCTCTGCCTTCTGTGACTGCAAAGACAAGCGTGGGCATGGGGCACCAGGGCAGCTCCAAAACTGACTACCCGCTGGAAGGCTGGAGCTGCGGCATGGCAGCCCCAGCTCCCAGCTACAAGGGAGGGCCAGGGCCAAAGCCACAGCATGGCAGCCCTGGCCCTCCAGATGGCCAGGAAAGATTGGCAGAAGGGGCGGGACTGGGGCTTGCCATGTCCAGCTGGTCCTTCACCCCCCACCCTCACCCGCAATGGCAGCACACACCAGGCAATCTCATGCCCACAGGATACAGGGTCTGACAGGGCTCCTGGGCACAAGGCACCCCGGATTGGTGGCGGCCCCCTTGGATACTGGGGTGGAGGGATTCTTTTTGCAAGCCAGCGCTCTGTGCCCTGAAACAGGACTCCATGAATCGCAACCACAGGCGCCTCGTTGTCTTGCCTCCCAGCCCCGGCCCTCCGCGCCAGCATGCCAATGGCAGTCGCAGCAGAATCAGAGCCCGAGGGAAAGCAAGCACGTGGCCAGCTGTGCAGGGTACGGCCAAATTCCGGCTCCCAGAGCTCTGGAGACATGTGCAGCCCCCGCGATCCTGCTGCTGGGCCCTCCCCGTGCTGTGGATGGAGCAAAGCCCTGCACAGCCCAGGGGCCACTCTGGACTGCACTGAATTCTTGGCAGCCCAGCCGGGAGGCAGGCCTGTCCCTTGGCGTCTCTCCTGATGACCCCAGGGCAGAAGGTGAGTTGGGAGCTTGGAAGAGGGAGTCGGAGCCCTGCTTTCCCAGGGCGGGCAGCTGGGCCAGGAAGGAGAGCGAGCTGGTTCGGATCACAGCTGTGTCCTCCACGGGATGATGTTTCAGGGTAGCGGCTCTGATCAAAGCCCCAGCCTTGGGGCTGTAGATCTTCTCATGGATCATCCATCAGGAGCAGGGCCGGATTAAGGCATGGGCTAGCCGGGCAGCTGCCCGGGGTGCCAACCTATGGGGGGGCGCCTGATGGCAGTTGAAAGGGGCGCACAGCACCCCTTACAGCTGCCATCAGGTGCCGCATGCCCAGCTCCGGGATCGCGGGCTGCAGCAGCTCCCAGCGGCCACCCTGCAGCGGCCACCCGGGGCGGGGGCCACGTTAACCCCCGCAGCGCCGGCCAGCAGCGCCCTTCCCTCCGCGGCCGCGGGGCCCTGCACGGCCAGGTTTGGCCTGCCTTAGGCAGCCCCGGGCTGCGTGCCAGCGGCAGTAACCGGGCTGGGCTGGGCTGGGCTGGGCCGGGCACATGCGTCCTGCTGCCACCAGCTCCATGCTCCCTCCCCCAAGCACCAGCGCAGGAGCGGGGCCGCGCATGCACCCTCCCCCAACCCGGGGCGCAATTAAACTGTCTGCCCAGGGTGCTGGAATGGCTCGGTCCGGCCCTGATCAGAAGAGCCCTGCGGCTGGGGGGATGGGCCCTGCGGGCAGCACTGGCCTACCTGTGGCAGTGTCAGTGAGCGAGTCTCCGTAGTCCCAGCCGGCCAAGGTGGTGAACGGTGTGAGCGTTGAAACCCGCAGCCCTGCAGGGACACACGGAGGGGCGGGGTCACATGACCAGTGGCCATAGTTTTGTCCACACTAAGCCATTGCAAGAGGATGGGCAGCCAGAAGGGAGCCCGAACAGAGACAGGTGTCAGTCATCCACACTCCTCCAGCCGTTCCGTGCAGCTTCTGCTTCAGACCCCCGCTGGTGCCGGGACCACGCACGGTCAGAGCTTCGCGTCCTGGTAACCACCAGCTGGGATCAGCGGGCGCAACACGAAGGATTCGATGTTGATTGGGAAAGCCACGAACCCTCCATTTTGCCGCACACGCCCTAGCTGCTGAATAGTCATCGAAGCGTGCTGGGTGGGATAATGCCGAAAAGCCACCTGGGGGCTCGCTGGAGTTTGATTTAAGACAATTTACTTGGTTTGTGCTGACCTGTGATATTGACAATTTGGATTCTAACAGCTCAAAAGCTTTTAACCTTTGGAATCTCAATGCCTCCTGTTATTAAACAATTATTCGCCCCCCTCCTATTGTCTGACCCCAGCAATTTAAACGTAAGAACGTAAGAGCGGCCAGACTGGGTCAGACCAAAGGTCCAGCTAGCCCAGGGTCCATCTTCCGACAGTGGCCAATACCGGTGCCCCAGAGGGAGGGAACACAACAGGGAATCGTCAAGTGATCCCTCCCCTGTCGCCCATTCCCAGATTCTCATAAACAGAGGCTGGGGACACCATTCCTGCCCGTCCCGGCTAATAGCCATGGATGGGCCTGTGCTCCATGAATGTATCTAGCTCTTTTTTGAACCCTGTTAACGTCCTGGTCCCGGTTAAATTTCCTGCCACTGTGAACATTAAAAATTGATACAAATTTTAGGAAGTGCTTAAAAGCCAGGGTTTGGGGCAAATTTCAATTAAAATATTAAAAACAAACCTCCGTATTAGGAGTCGATATGGTAAGAAAAAGAACACTGGAATTCTGCCATGCCCAGTTACCCAGCTCCCCGGGTCTGGGGGGTGTTACTGCTAGTCCTCAGTCTGGTGCATTAGCCCACGCTGGAGATGCGGGCCTTCTGTTCTGGAGGTCCCCCACCAGACTTTTAGCGGCCCTGTGCTGACCAAAAGTGCCAGGGTTCTTTTTGACTGGGTGCCCCCAGCAGCCCTATTGGAGCATAGTGACAGTGACACCACAGCACTCCTCCCGTTCTGTCCTGTCGTGGGGCTCCAGCCAGTGGGTCAGGACTCTGCCCTGCCTTGCCGCCAATCTAGCCTTCATTAGCATCTCCCCTTGAGGTTCGGTTCTCCCAGCTGGGCCTCCCCCATGCTGCTGCCCCCACTGGGAACAGCCGACCCACGGGGCTGCCCCCGTCCTAATGAGCCGGCCCACGGGGCTGCCCAGCCCAGCGCTCCCTTCTCCCTGGCTCTCAGGACAATGGCTGGTTAGGCAAGAAAGGAACCACCTGGGAAAATTGCTCATTTTGCGCCCAGCAGCCTCTTTGTTAGTTAATCGCTGGGCACGCAGGGCTCCAGGCATTAGCTGCGATAATGAGGGAATTCAAGGGGATTATTAACATTATAAATGGGAGTCAGCAGACAAGGACCGAAAGACAATCGAAAGTGGGGAAGGGAGGGAGGCTGGGGATGGCTGGGTGCCCAGCCGCCGACAGCCAATCACTCACTTCCTGACCAAGGCAGCTTGGTTTCCACCGGAGCCGGGAAATCGCAGGCAGCCAGAGTCATTTCCCTGCAAATTGCTGCTCTGACTAGCCGCAGCCTCTCTCGCCATTACATCCTCTCCATCTCCGGGTTTCAGCCTAGCTGGCAATGCGGAAGGATGGTCCAGTGGCTCGGGGACTAGTTTAGGCCTTGTGAGCCCTACTTTCAAATCCCTCTTCTGCTACAAACTCCCCGTGTGACCTTGGGCAAGTCACTTAGCCTCTCTCTACCTGATAATGGGATATCAGCTTTGCACCACCTCTCTGGTGTGCTGGGGGAGATTATTCAGCCATCAGATCCTGCAGCTTTGGGGGCCACGGAAGCACCTCAGGGCACATCTGCACTGCACAATTAAGTCACCCAAACATACAGGCCTACAGCCACCACCGTGATTATATCACTTGCACGTCTACACTTTGTTTCTTGTGTCGGCTGTGCCCAGCCTGGCCAGGAGTGCTCACACTGACCGAACTGTCCGTTAGGGCATCGTGGGGCAGCTTCTGAGAGCCAGCTAGAATTGCCAGGCTGTGCCCACACAACACTGTCGACCTAACGACGTCTACCTGAGGGGAGGGGGCGGAGTTAGGAAGTTGGCGTAGCCAGTGAACTAGAACGGGTGTGAAATGTCAGTGTAGACAATAACAGGGGGGCTGAGGAGAGACCAGGCATAGCTAAATAGGCCACACCTGAGGGGAGGCCAAAAAAGGGCTTTTCCAGGCTTGTGCTGAGCTGTCTCTGGATGGGGGAGGGAGGCAACATGCTGGTCCACGTGCCCCCCCCTCCACAGGGGCCATGGCTGTGCCGGTCCACCTGCCGGTCCAACGTGCTGGTCCATGTGCCCCCCCCCCCGGGCTGTGGCTGTGCCAGTCCACGTGCCCCCCGCTCCACAGGGGCCAACATGCGCCCCCTCCATGTGCACCCCATCCAGAGGGGCCATGGCTCAGCCCCGGGTGGGTCAGCCAAGATGGCAGCTGTTCCCATGGGGCTTTGCTCCCCTACCTGTGCAGACGACCCCAGCGTCCTCGTGGTGCCCGCAGTTGTGGATGCCCCAGCCAAGGCTGTAGCAGGCCGCCAGGCGGGACTCGCTGCCCTCGCAGTTCACGTTGTCCAGCAGGATGCGCCCCGTGCCGTAGCCGAAGTAGGCGTTGCTTTTGTGCTCCAGGGCCTGGCCGCAGCCCGTCTGCCGGCACACCACGCTGGCGTCGCTCAGGCCCCAGTCGTCATCGCACACCGTGCCCCAGGTCCCCTGGTAGAATATCTCCACCCGGCCCCGGCAGGGGTCTGCGCCGCTCACCAGCCGGATGCTGCCGTCGCCTGCACAGGGGCAGCCAGGTTAGCATCAGGGCTCTCCTCAGGGGAGCTGCCGCAGAGCGGCCATGGGAACAGGGCGCTGCGGGCCAGTAGGGCAGTGCGGGCCGGCAGCCGGGCTGACAGGGCAGTGCAGGCCAGCAGGGAGGTGCAGCCTGGCAGCCAGGCCAACAGGGCAGTGCAGGCCATCAGGGAGGTGCAGCCTGGCAGCCAGGCCGACAGGGCAGTGCAGGCCATCAGGGAGGTGCAGCCTGGCAGCCAGGCCGACAGAGCAGTGCAGGCCAGCAGGGAGGTGCAGCCTGGCAGCCAGGCCTACAGGGCAGTGCAGGCCAGCAGGGAGGTGCAGCCTGGCAGCCAGGCCTACAGGGCAGTGCAGGCCAGCAGGGAGGTGCAGCCTGGCAGCCAGGCCGACAGAGCAGTGCAGGCCAGCAGGGAGGTGCAGCCTGGCAGCCAGGCCGACAGAGCAGTGCAGGCCAGCAGGGAGGTGCAGCCTGGCAGCCAGGCCGACAGGGCAGTGCAGGCCAGCAGGGAGGTGCAGCCTGGCAGCCAGGCCGACAGGGCAGTGCAGGCCATCAGGGAGGTGCAGCCTGGCAGCCAGGCCGACAGAGCAGTGCAGGCCATCAGGGAGGTGCAGCCTGGCAGCCAGGCCGACAGGGCAGTGCAGGCCAGCAGGGAGGTGCAGCCTGGCAGCCAGGCCGACAGGGCAGTGCAGGCCAGCAGGGAGGTGCAGCCTGGCAGCCAGGCCGACAGGGCAGTGCAGGCCAGCAGGGAGGTGCAGCCTGGCAGCCAGGCCGACAGGGCAGTGCAGGCCATCAGGGAGGTGCAGCCTGGCAGCCAGGCCGACAGAGCAGTGCAGGCCAGCAGCCGTACCAGTGAGAGACGTGTAGCCAGTGCAGCACCCCGAAGCAGCGGAAGGTGTGGCCGCCAGCCCTTCTCTCGCCCACAGCCCTGCCACACTAGGGCTTCTCCGTCTGGGCAGCAGCCCCACCGGATGACAGGGCTGGTGGCCCAGCCTTCTCCTTTCCTTGATGCAGTGCAGGGCTCTTTCAGGAACCCCAACAGGGAAAGGAGCAGGACACCGGCATCTCCTCCAGTGCGGGTCTACCGCCCCAGCCTTTCCACACAGCTGCTCTCTGGGGTCTCCCAGCAGCCCCGTTGGACAGCCGGGCAGGGGGGCTGGCACTGGGCGGCAGTGCAGCCATGCCAGAGGAGCTGCCCCATTTCCTTTCCCTGCGGCCGGTGCGATGTCTTCAGAGCAGTGGGAGGAGGAGAGAGCCCCAGGTAAGGGGGGATGGAACAGGGGAGGGGAGAAGGGGAGAGCATGGGGCCCCGGTGTGAGGATGGGAATTATGTGCTGGGTCATGTGAGGTGGTCACGTGTGGGTCCCCCCCATTAGCTGCTGCCTCCCCCACTGCGGCAGGGTCACTGGCCATGAGCCCACAGGAGTGACAAGAGCAGGCCATGCCGTGAGGGTTGTGGGGTGAGGGAGCAGGCAACTGGACACAAGTTTGCACGTGGCAGCAGCAGGCCGTGGAGCTGGGGCGGTCCGTCTCCGCGCAGCGAGACCCCCTCTGTCCAGCCACTGCTCTGAGCAGCCCCCGGCAGCCCGCTGCACTTCCCTTAGCCTTGCTCTCATGCACGCCAAGTGGGGGGGTCTGGGGAGACGCTGTGTGCTGCTTGGGCACCTTGGCCCAGCCCTGGAGGAAATGAAGGTGGGGGGGAGAGGGGAATGTGAGGTACAAGAAGCCCATCCCCCCACACTTACTCTTTCCCTTCTGCAGGGAGGCTGTGGCCGTCCGGCTGGTGGGCCCTTTGCTTGCTCGGGTGGGGGAGAGCTCTGAAAAGAGAACCAGAGGCAGGCTGGGCCTCAGCGCAGCTTTCCCACACGCCTGTACTCCCTGCCCCTGCTGCACACCCAGAGCCCAGCGCCTGGAACCCAGAGGAGAGCAGCCATGTGAGACGCTGGGTAGAAAACCAGCAAATAGCAGGAGACCCCTGAGAAGGGTATTGGGCTGCGTTAATAGGAACGTTGCCAGCAGGTTTAGGGAAGTGATTGTTCCTCTCTCTTCTGCGTTGGGGAGGCCACAGCTGGAATGTTGTGTCCGATTCTGGGCCCCCCATTACACAAAGGATGTGGACGCATTGGAGAGAGTCCAGTGAAGGGCAATGAAAAACAGCGACGGATTTAGGGCAGGGAGAGCGGGGCGGCTGCCCCGGGCCCCGCGCTTCCCGAGGCCCCGCACATGCGCCATGTCAAAGGGGGGACCCTGCAAAATTTCGCTGCCTGGGGCCCCGCGGTGCTGCCCTGGGCCCCATGGCACTCTCATCCGCCCCTGATGAAAAAGATTAGGTGGCTGGAGCACATGACCTACGAGGAGCGGCAGAGGGAGTTGGGCTTGTTTAGTCTGCAGAAGAGAAGAGTGAGGGGGGATTTGATAGCAGCCTTCAACTCCCTGAAGGGGAGATGGAGAGAGGCTGTTCTCAGTGGTGGCAGAGGACAGAATGAGGAGCAATGGTCTCAAGTGGCAGGGGGAAGTCTAGGTTGGAGGTTAGGAAAAACTCTTTCCCTAGGCGGGTGGGTTCCCTAAGGAGAGGGTGAAATCTCATCCCTAAAGGTTTTTAAGTCCCGGCTTGACACAGCCCTGGATGGGACGATTGAGTTGGGGTTGGTCCTGCTTTGGGCCAGGGGCTGGACTTGGTGACTCTTGAGGGCTCTGCCAGCAGAGCAGCACAGCCCACGGGGCACCAGTGCCCACAGCCAGTGGGGCAGGGAAGCTGGTGGGAGGGGCCGGAGCTCATGGGGCAGTGGAGCTGACAGAGCCACCAGGATCTTCAGTGGAGCTGCCACAGCTCGCGGAGCCGGCAGACTGGACAGAGGAGCCCAGTAGAGAGTCTGGCACCCCCCTCCCAGGCCTCTCCTGGTCCGGCAAACTCCCTTGTCCAGGACAGGTCAGGTCCTGAGGGTGCCAGACCAGAGAGGTCCAACCTGTATCGTTCTTGAAGCTAGCTAGCTCCAGATTATCTCAGGTATGTCTACATGCTCTGCCCTCGCATTGGATTGCAGTACAGACCTAATCTAAGGGGGGGCGGTGTCAGAGAGCTGACAGATGGGAATGCGGAGCCACGGGCCAGGGTGGAGTGAGAGCAAAGGGCAGCGGAGAAAGGGAAAACATGGAGGGAGACCTGAGCCAGGCCCTAGGAAAGATTCATGCTCTTGGCCCATCCCTAGTGATTCAATCCCTGACAGCTCAGCCCTGCGGCACCCTCTCCCCCCGGAGCCCAGAAGCCGGGGGGAGCTCAGCCCCCCCCTCTGGATGGAAGCCCCATGAGCCAGTCCCAAGAGGGAGTGGAAATAAGAGGCCGCTTGGGCCTAGTGGGTGAGTCTGAAGACACCCAGTCACTGGACGCCGTGTGACCCCCATCACGGCCCCCCGCCCCCGCTGCTGGATGGAACCAAACCTTTTTACCGTTACAGGTGACGGCCACATCCTCGTAGTGGTAACAGTTGTGGATGCCCCAGCCACGGCTCCCGCACTCACTCAGGGCCACCTCCCTCCCTTTGCAGTCCACGTTGTCCAGGAAAATGGGCCCCCGGCCGTGGCCGAAGGTCAGGGTGGCCGGCATGGCGATGGCGTGGCCGCAGCCGAGCTGGCGGCACACCACGTTGGCGTCCACCAGGTCCCAGTCGTCATCACACACCGTCCCCCAGGAGCCATTGTAGAGGATCTCCACGCGCCCCTGGCACCGGCTCCGCCCATTCACCAGCTGCACCTCTGCAAGGAGGAAGGTCACAGTGAGACAAGTAACCTGTGAAGCAATGAACACATCACGACCCCTGGGGCCAGCAACAGGTTTGCGCCTATGGCCTTCCAAATCCCAGACTGCTACCACATAAGCAAAGGGAGCAGCTCCATTAGTTGATACCAGTAGTAGGTTGTTGTCCAGCTGGCATTTGCTTTGATTCTCATGAGTGGGTGTCTATCTGTTTCAGCGAAGCCAAGGGCCATGAATACATCTTTGCACCGGACACCTTCATTGGTCACCTTGAAAGCTCTTGTTGGGTTAGGGAATTGTCCAATGAGAGAAGAGAAATGCAATCATGTGACTTGGATGATCTGACACCTGGTCCAGGTAGCAAATTGCTAATACTCACAGCAAAACCACCCCTGGCTAATGCCTGGGCTGAAATCAGCCCCACACAAATGACCTGTCACTTAATCAGATAACAGAACACACGTCTGTATAAATGATGCTGCTTGTCTCACCGAATCAGTCCGTCATTCCCCAGAACCACGGGCGCCCAGCCCTAGGCACTGCCCATCAGAGATGGCATGGAGCAAGCTCAGGAAGCTGCAAATACCCCTATGGCTTCCAGCAGTAAAGAGAACCCGTCATGAAACGGTTATTTTGCCTCTGCAACAAACGTGAAGGGTTCGTCCAAATTTTCATTTTAAACCCTTCCCCCGTCCAAAGCAAAGCGCAACATTTCATCCCCCTCCCCCCTCCCATACCTTCATTTCTGACAAAAATCCCATTTTTCAGGCACAAAACGCCTTGTCCAAACACAGTTCTCAATAAGGTCTCACCTGGGAGTGACAACGGAGCCGAATCGGAGGCGCAGCCTGAAATGGAGAAGGAAAAGGATCAAACATCCCTTGATGTGGCAGAAGAACACAGGCAGGAAAGGGTTACTGGATACGGGCTATCAGAGCTGAACCAGAACATCTTAGGGTCCGTCTACACAGCAGCATTATTTTGGAATAACTGGTGTTATTCTGAAGTAACAAAGAGCCTGTCTACACTGCAAGCCGTTATTTCGAAGTCATATCGAGCTGGAGGACTTCTTACTCGACTCCTGTCACCGTCATTTCACGAGGAGGAAGGGAAGTCAGGGGAAGAGAGCTCTTCCTTCCACTTCCTGCTGTGCAGACAGCGCGAAAGGCCAAATTAATCATTTCAACTTCAGGGGCAGCCCGTGAGCCTAGGCAGACTAGGCAATCACCTAGGGCGCTGCTGGCCCAGGGTGCCCGATGATGACATCATGGGGCACCCGGGCACCCGATGATGACGTCACGGCCATTGATGGCCGTGCAGGTGGGGGCGCTGATCGCGCCTTCCACCTGGGGCACCAGCTGCCACAGCTGGCTTCAGACTGCTCCTGTTCAACTTAAGCTACGCAATTGACGTAGCTGAAGTAGCGTAGCTTAATTTGGCTTTCACCCTGCAGTGTAGACATGCCCGTAGGGAGCAGCATGAGAGCTAAGGGGGAGGATTTAGTTCATTAAGCAACAGGTATAACGCACATCCCAAGCCCAGCAGGGCCTTTCACGCTTCTCAGTTAAGTAGCTGGATTCCCTTCCATGCCAGGCAGGGTTTCAGATGAGCTGCTGAGGTCATAAGTCACCCCTCTGGATCTTGACTACCACTGTTGAGATCTATGGACTGTCACAGATTAAAGGGGAAACATTTTAGGGAGGCCTTTGTTAGCATCGTGGCCACATTTCACTGATCATACTGAAATCCACGTGACTTCCCAGAAGCTTCTACCCAAAAGGAACTGTGTCGTGTGGTTCCACGCAGCTATTTGTGTACTAGCACTTGGACCGCAGTAGCAGAACTGTCCTGGCTGCTGTGGCGTGTGGAGCCTTGAGATTAATGGACCAGAAGCAGGTGGGGAGGAGGGAAAGCAACTAGCAGTGAGTGGAGAGGTGTTATCCTAGCTCCTGGGACTTGCCTGATTATGCAGAGCAGGGTGAAATTCTGACCCAGCGCAGAACCTACACGGGCTGCAAGTTGCCCCCAGCCATGCGGGGAGTCAGAGATAGACTGCAGTTCTCCTGATTCCTCGCCATATGCTTTAACTGCTAGGCAACACCGCCCTGTGTGGGCTGTATGATTTCACCCGAGGCTGTGAGATTCGGCCAGTGGGCTGAGCTGCCAAAAGGCTTTTAAAAAGACAGTGCAGGCAAACACACCCAGCCAGCTGGGGGTGCTTGGGGCAGGCAAGTGCCACCCCGTTGCTGGGACATACGTGGTCACACTGAAGTTAATGATTATGGTGAGGCCAGGTGTTCATCCAGTAGGAGGCGCACTTCCTACTGGTTCACCAGCCAACTCCCATGGCATCTTGCCTTCCTTGGGCTGTCTTCTCTCCTGGTGCTTAAAGAACCAGCCTAGGGCAGCTGCTGAACTCACATCCACAGTGGCATGGCTGGTATACCCTCCTGGTACGCTGTATTCCATCCTGCCTAGCCACAGTCGGGTCACGGACATTGCTATCCCAGAACTTGGGTCTATAGACTTGGGGGTCACACTATGGCACTAAAGACTGCCATGCAGACGTCCCCATCTGGGCTGGAGCTCGGGGTCTGGCACCCACCCCCCTCCCTGGGTGTCCTATCTCAAGGTCCAGTCCGAACGGGAGCAACTGCACTTCAGCCCGAGCCCAAGTCTGTACACCCAGGCTCTGAGCCACTCCATGCAGGACCTAGCTCGTGCCTGGTGAAATTTGGCATGTTTTGCAATTGGACTGGAAAAAAGGATGATCCAGTGACCCCAACACATTTGGCAAATGCGTCTTGGTTTGGCTGAGTTTTTCATCTCAGGGGGGAAAAAGGCGAAATGTTCCGACATTTTTAAGGAAACGCAGTTTGAAAGCACTTTTTGGTGCAATATTTCCTTTGCTTTTATGTAAAAAAACCCATGCCACCTCCCCCAAATGCTCAACATTAGAAGCCAATTTATTCTGACCCCAAACTACCTCCCCAGCACTACTTTTAAGTTTCCTGAACATTTCAGGAGTTGGTTGCCAAGCCCCCCGAATGTTTTTTCCAGAAGTGCCAGTGAGCCACAAATCCAGTGATTTGCCCAGCTCTTTCCCTAACACCGGCTGGAAGGGTGGGTCGCAGATGGGCCCCACCCTGGGCTGGCATGGCTCATATTTACTAGCAGAACAGGAGAGACAGAATGTTGGCTCCAGGTGGTTTGATCAAAGTTGGGAGGAACAACTGTGTGCCCAGCTAGTGAGGAGAGGAGCCTGAGCTCTACCTCCTCCAGCTCTGCCTAGGAGCTGCCTCCTGGCTCATCCTAAATAGCCCCATTGGATCGGGTGAGCAGCCAAAGCTAACCTGGCCCTCCGGCTGGAGTGACGTGACCATGGCTGTGATCACCGCTGCAGCACATGCAGCTCTACACAGAGCTCTAGGAGGGTGGTTGGGAAAGGCTGGAGAAGCAGCAGCAATGATAGGACAGATGTCCCTGGGGTGCTGAGGTTCCGTGTCACGGCCTGGGGTGGTGCATGCTGTTCCATGCACGGGCGTCCTGCCAGACAGGTAGCTAATGCTGTCACTTGGACACAAAGCAGCCGGAGCTGTGACTGCAGCAAATGTCTCCTTGTATCCTCTGGGCGCAGGGAATGCCAGACTTTTCTCCACCCCAATGGGACCTGATTCCCCATTGCCCTATACACTGCGTCACTCACGCCTCTGCCAGCCATCCCCTGCTGAATTGTTAGCAGTTTACAGCCCCTTTATGCTGGTGTCAATGATGACAAAGAGAATTGGGCCAGTGATGGGCAGAAAAGTAGCAAGGGTGTTATGCACCTGGGGGCAAAGGCAAAATTTGCACTTTCCTTTTGCCGCCACCGCGCGGCGGGGCCTGGAACCTGGAGCACAGCTGAGCCCAACCCTGGGAGGAGGGAGGGAAAGCTTGTACTGTGTCTTCCCCCACCCCCTTCAGTTTCAGGCCAGGCCCCTGAACACACTAACCCACCGGTGGAGATGGAGGAGGGTCAGGCTGGGGGAGGAGAGGTGGGGAGAAAGCTCCAGTCGCCGGCAACGGGTGGAGAAGGAGCAGGTGAGCTGAGAGATGATGGGGAGCAGAAAGGGATTAAATTAACGCCCCCCTAGCATGGAGCCTGGAGGCAACTGCCCCCCTCCCCTCGTTACTCCACTGGTGATCGGTGCTAGGCAAAAGCCCAGTGCAACAAACCCAGGAGACACTGGTCCCCTTAAGAAGAAAGGATCAACAGGGCAGGAGCCATGGACCAGCCACAAGTTACCAACACACAGCCAGATTCTGCAGTGTCCAGGCATTTGCATGGCAAAGTGGAGTAAAATGCTCTGCACTTCAAATCCCTGTTGTATTGGTGTAAGGCTATGTCTAGACTGCAGGCTTCTTTCAGAAGAAGCTTTTCCAGAAGAGATCTTCTGGAAAAACGTCTTCTGAAAAAGAGCATCCCCACTGCAATAGTTCATTGAAAAAGCCATCTGCTTTTTTGAAAGAGAGCGTCCACATTGAATGGACGCTCTCTCACATTTAAGCTGTGATTGCTATGGACGGAGTGGTGACCCAGGCACCTGTGTTTTTTCCTCTTCTTTTGAAAGAACTCCCTCTTCCCCGTCCACACATGCCTTTTTCAGAAAGAGCTCTTTCGGAACAGGGCTTCTTCCTCGTAGAATGAGGATTACTAATGTCGGAAAAACCCCTCTGTTCCTTCCATTTATTTTCAAAAGAACACGATTGCAGTGTGGACGTAACTCAAGTTTTTTTTTTAAATGGCTGTTTTTTAAAAAAATAACTCTGGAGTTTAGACATACCCTAAGTGACTGCACAAGGACTCAGGCTACAGGTTCTGCTGTCAAGTAATGACACAGAACATCTGGCCTAAGCAGGGAGCCCAAAGACCTGCCACATTGGAGATCTGCTCCCCTGTCTGCCCACGGTCCTCAGCAGGGACAGTTGGGCTGAGTCCCGGGAGAGAAGATGCCCATTATAAAACCCAAATGCCTGGATGTAGCTGGAGACTGAGGGGAGAAGCGATGGGGGAAATGCAGGCAAGAATCCTATTCCAGTAACTAATCCTCTCTGGGAAATGGGAACGAAGGTGCTGTCCCAGAAATATGACTTCTCAGTGGGTGTTTATCCCTATATGCAGTGTAGGGGGGTCCCTGTGGACCGGAGGGGAGCAGGGGCTGCAGAAGGGAGAGGCTGGGGCACTTCGTTTATTTTCCTAATCAAACAAAAGGCTTGTCATGGACCCAGGCGGCACCAGCGGGCAGACAAAGCAGGGGACGTGCATTTGCTCGGACGGCCTGTCCCTTCTTTCGGCTCAACCCACAGGGCTGGATCTTCAGCTCGGGTTACTGGGGCTGTTCTCCCCAAAGCAAGAGGGAGATGACAGGTGACGTGAACCGAGGAGCGGGCTCACCGAGGGCCGCCCCACATTTGGCTCGTGCAATGTCGCCAGCTCTGGCAATTCTATGAGGAGTCTTGTGATACCTGGGGCTTTCCTTAAAGCCTCATCTCCTGCAGTCTTGTGAGTAGGGGAGAATCTCAGCTGTGAAAAAAGTGGACTTCTAGCCCCCTCCCCACCCTGGCCACTGAGAGAAGCTGATCCGCTGACCCACAGACGGCTCAAAAGGCAGAGGGAACATAAACAGACACCGACATTTTTTTAAAACCATCTCCTTGTTTTAATGCCAGTGGTGGGATTTCAGATGAGGCCATGGGGCGAGCCATGTTGCGTGTGCCACTTGAGGTGGCAGTCCGGCAGGTGAGGCTGTGGTGGGCGGGGGGTCATTTGAGCTACTCCTCCTTGAGGAATTGCTCTTCACTGCTAGGATTGCCAGGTGTCTGGTTTTGCACCAGACAATCCAGCATTTGAGCTTTCTGTTCGGGAAACAAATTGAGAAAATATAAACAAGAAAATACAAATGTCCGGTATTTTCTAAATAAGATGTAATGTCGATTGTGATGGAATGTCAAGTGTGTCCGATATTTTTGTTGAAACCATCTGGCAACCCTATTCACTGCCCAGCCCGGCTGCTGCTCTGCAAAGGCCGAGAGACTGCAGTACCTCAGGTCAGGCCTGTGCTTAAAGCGCTGCACCAGGGCAGCTGCACCCGTGAAATCCTTCAGTCACGGCCAGCGGAAGAGAAGCCTCCTATCTGGGTAGTGACCCCAGCTCCCCAAGAGGCAGTAGCGATGTTGGAGGGAGAAGCTGTCCTATTGGCATATGGCTGGCCACGCCGGAGGTTAGGCCAGTGTAAATATGTTGCTCAGGGTGTGGATTTTGCACCCCCTGAGCGATGGAGTTCTACCGATATCGACTGGCCTCAGCCTTGGAGCCCCAGATCTCAGCAGGGTTGCCAACCGTCAGTAAATTTACAGACAGTCCGTAAAAAATTCGCCAAAATTGGACATGTCCGTAAAGTCCGTCAAAAAATTTAGGTGTCCGTAAATTTTGTAAAAGTGCAATAAATTTTCAAAAAACAGCCATTATTCTATAGCAATTAAATGTCTTCTGTGCTGCTTCAGCCATTCTACTGCGGAGCAGCGGAAATGGGCCGTTTTACTTGTTTATTTAGCTCAACGGTTGAGGTGACGTAACATGACTCCCGTGACCCACATGATGTTAAATAGCATATTGTTCTTGGGATGTATGAATGACAAAGATTACTTTCACTTTTGGCCATTTATGTCGTCTTAATAGAGTATAAAAATTATGTCTGTAAAAAAATGTGTCTGTCCGTACATTTTTTCCATTTTGTCCATAAATGAAATTTCTGTGGCTTGGCAACCCTGGTTCTCAGTCTGGGCTGATCGAGCAAGGGGTGGTCAGCAACAGAAAAACACCGTCAGCCCCTAGCCAGGGGGACTTTACCAAGGGTTCCCTAGAGGACCAGCCCGTCACGGGTTTAACCCCAACCGAAGGCTCCTCGGCCCTGTCTCCGTGTGCTTAGCCAGGCAGACACCCCGCTCGCCAGGCCTCTCGCATGTGCCCCATGCAGGCGAGAAGGCGGCTGCTCTAAGGCAGCTGCCTGAGGCCAAACAGCCGGGCAGGCCTGAGGAGTGGAGCTCTCTGGAGACCTCACGCCCAGGGAGCCGCAAGAATTGGCCATGGCCTGGGCTACATAGTGCAGTGCTGACACCCAGTGGCTCGGAGAGTCAATGGATGTGAGGCCGAGCTGGGGCTTCCTCCCCTTTGCCGCCCACACACAGCAGGCCGGGCCCAGTTGTGCACCGTGGCGGGGGCTTCACTGGCCCCATGCACAGGCCCGAGTGCATGGGGCTCTGCCAGCCCAGGGCATTCCCAGGGGGAGGAGGGTGGTGTAGGTGGATCTATGTCCTCCCCTCCCCCCTCGGCTGCCCAACATCTGCAGAGGGCATGACTGGAGCAGTCCCTGGTCTGGCTTTGGGACACCACCATAAAGCTGGTGCCTCACCACCGGGCTCCCCAGCCGAGGGGCTTCCCCACCCCACGGAGCTACTCAGACCCCAGCCAGCTACTCGGGATGGGACACTGCGCCCCCAGAACGTGTACCCACCCAGAGGGGACTTCCCGCTGGCCTCCCCGCTCAGTGCTCCAAAGAGAGACCTTCCACACTGGGGCACTGGATCAGATCGTCCACAGCCTTGGGGGCCAGTCGGCTCCAGAGCCAGAAGCCAATGTCCCAGCTCGGGCCTCTCTCTAACGCGCCCGGGCCAGAACCCCTGACCTGAGTGCTCCCTGCCTTGGGGAAGGGGCACCTGACACAGCACAAAGCTCAACTCGGGCCCCTCAGCACTAGCCAGAGCTTCCCACACATGGGCTGAGCGCTGAACCGCTCCACACGGGCCAGAATCAATGCACAGCCACTGGGCCAATCCCCCAGCACTCTCCAGCCGCTCCAAAAGCTTTATGTCCACCTGAAAACCCACCACTGATCCGCTCTGTTCTCGGCCTCGGAGGGACGGGCACGTCTGATGCCACCTCCAGAGGAACCCCCAGACCTGAACGCTAGACACCCTCCCCGGTTCAGGATAACAATTCCCAACGAATAAAACCTGCCGCCCAGTGCAAGATTTGAGGTGCTCAGTCTATTTACTTAAAGCGAGGGTTACAGGGGTGATGGTCATAGTCTACACGTACCTAGATGGGGAACCGATATTTGATGATGGGTGCGTCAGTCTGGCAGACAACGGCTGTTGAACCTGGACAAATCCAGCCTGGACTGGAGCCGGCCTTTGTAGCCACGTGTGTAACTAACATCCCAAAGGGTTCCTCCCCACCCGATTTTTCAGTCCCACATGGCTGTCTGCTCTCGTGCAAACTGAAATGATTCCAGGGCAGAGCTCTGGCCACAGACCTTCTGGCCTGAGATCCGTGAAATTTCCTGTTTTAGTCACCACATGTGAACACAGGCTTGGGGGCGCTCTTTGCCCTCCCTTTGCCGTCTTTTCTCTACCTTGTCCCTCCTCTATCCTGCCTCTAGCCAGCCCGGCCATGCTCTTCCCAGTCAGCCCTTTTCCCATCAGCAATGGCAGCTCTCAGTTCAACACAAGCCTCGCATCCTGTATCTCATGGGCTGGATGTCACAGCCATGAAGAGACTAATAGAAAGGCAACTCGTAGGGCATGAAACAGTCAGCAACCTAAGGGGTGAAATTCAGCTCTTAGCCCTTCCCCTCTCCCGGGGGGACTCTGGGCCACAGGCAACCTTTGAAAAGGCAGTATCATTGGATTATTGATCACTTAGCACCTAGAGGCCTAGGCTGAGGCCCCATTGTGCTAGGTGCTGTGTCTCCCTGCACCAGAGATTACACTCTAAGTAGGCACGGCAGGCTAATGGTCTAGAGATTCATTCATTGAGCTCAGGCATGGGGGTGAGGTGAAGGTTTCCAGTTCTTGGCACCCACAACCAGAGCTCAGCTCCCCACTTGCGTTCCGAAATAAAGGGCAGGTGTTTGGAGGAACTCAGCGCCGAGCTCCTTGCAGTGTGAAACCGAGGGCCAAGTTGTCCAGAACGCACCTGCCAACACATGGAGCCCTGATGTAAATCTGCCTCAAGGTGTCTTGCTCCAGGCCATGCAGTGTGTCTGGGGCAGAGCAGGGAACTGAGATCTGGGCTATGACTGACCCCCAAGGCCTTTCTCCTGGACCTCACTGCGGCTATCCCACCACGCCCAGCCAATGTCTCCCAGAACTCAGCAAGGCCCCACATACCTGCCCCCAGTGCAGTGCGCCGGGTGGACGCAGGCATCGCTGCACGTGAGCACACACAGCAAAGCATGGGCGTGCGCCAGCAGAAAAGCTCTCCCAATGGCACTATGAAGACAAGTCTGAATCTGGAGCAACTTGTGCCCCAGGGCAAACCAGAAGAGTCTGCAGTCTGGACCCAGGCCTTGCCATCACTGGAAGGAAGGCCCCAGACAGAAGTCGGGAACACAACAAGTGCTGAGTGATTTACTTGAAAGAGTTGCCAGGTTCTAGGGTCACCAACAGGGGAGCAAATAATTGCCCCAGGGCCCAGAGATTTAAAAGGCAAGAGACTCTGGGCCACCACCGCTGCTACTGCAGCAGCTGGAATCCTGGCCTCTTTAAATCGCTGTGGGAGCCCCACGTGGTGCTGAGAGCCAGATGGGGGAGGTGTGGTGCAGTCGGGGTGGCACTGAGGGCTGGCTGCCCCTAGCCCCAGCCCTTCCCAGGGACCCAGAGCCAAGCCCCGCCCCACATTGCCTAGGGTTCGGCAAAGCCTTCTTGCCAGGCCTGCCCTCACCCCTCTTCCGCCCGCATGCACCGAAGGGACAGACCAGTAAGATTCCTAGGGCAGCTCCGCAGACTGCAATTGAGACCCACGGGATGCGCTCTGTGAAGGCTTAGCACCATACATGAGTGAGTGCCGTACCCGTAATGATGATGCAGTTAAACTTTAAGCATTACTGATTCTCACTGAGCTGGGCGAACCAATTTAGGTCACTGAAGTAAACCCCACAGTGAGAGGAGATATTTTAGTCAGATTGTTTAAACCTCTGGTTTGCATGGGTTTTTGCTCACACCTAAAACACAGTTGATAGAAAGGACATCTTTGGCAAAGTTTCCTATGCCTGCCCCTTTCAATAAGGAGCAAGAACTTGCAACGTGCATCTGAGAAGCCCAAGCTGTCATTTAGCAAAACCAGGAAATCCCAGACTTGACACTCCTGGTATTTCTATGTTTAGAAGAAAGTAGGGGGAAAAAACCTGGTATTTTGAGAAGCAACTCTTCCAAGTAGAGCCATCTGGAAAATGTTCCATGGAACATAAGAAAATATCCTTTTTTCCAAATCAAAATGCTTTGCAGAAAGATACCAACTCACACCATTTGACAGAAATATTTCAGAATGACTCAGTCAGAACCGAGTGGGTTTTTTAAATTTATTTTGACTCTCTCATTTTGTTTCATTTCAACCTTCTTGCTTTATTTTGCCTTTGCCTTTACATTACAAACTATTAATGTGAATAATGTATATTTGACATCATGTTTCCAAATGATCAATGTTCACTTTTTGACAGTCTCAAAGCAAAATGATTCAATAAGGTTGTTTAGATATTTCCAGTCTTACATTTTTTAGCATTTCTATTGCTATGGAATTTTCTAAATTTTGTCTTTTTGTACCGATTTGGGATGAAAGCAAATGTCAAAGTGTCTTCATTTCTGTGGGATGGAAATTCCATTTCCCAACCAGCGATTCTTCCAGGCTTCCTTTATCCAGCTTAAGAAAGTGAAAAATGGAACAGACCCAGTGGAAATAAAATCCACCAAATAACCTAGCGCCAGATTCCCTTCTCGATTACATCAGGGCAGGCAACACGGCCCTGGTGCAATACGCCTACATAGACACTTATTTCCAGATGCTGCTTCTACAATAGTGTAACTTGGAGAACAAATCACCCTCTGTTAGCGACTTAGCCATGTCTCATTCACAAAAAGAAATGAATGAAACACTAGAGGGTAGCACGGTTGGTTCCTGTCTGAGTAGCTTAAGGTTACAAAGTTCCTGTCTCAAATTTTCCCTGTGGGAATCTGTCTTTAGTCCAATTCCATGCAATTTTACTGGGGAGGGAGGGAGACTGTGGCAAGTTAGTTGACATCTGTAGCACAAACTCAGTGAGAAGTGATGCCAAGTCACTACTGCCAGCCAAGCTTTTCTCATTGTGGGCCCAAGAGGTGCCCGCCTGCAGCTATTCACACACCAGCTCTGAATCAAAGCAGAGCACTCATTGACAAACAGCTCCAAGGCTCTCGGCTTAGGCCAACAAGGACCATGCGCTCGCTCGCTGGTGTTCAGTCTGCACACTGCTAGCCTGGCGCAGAGGTGAAAAGAAGCAGGTGCGCCCTGGTGCGCAGCTCGAGCAAGAGCTAACCGAGCTGCGGCAAATGCCAGCAAGGAGCTATTTAAAGACTGGCAGGGACCCAGGTTGCAACAGAATAGTACCTGTAAGAAATGTTAAGAGACTTTCATGGAGGCTTGCAAGTGACACCAGCGTGTCAGGCTTTCATTCCAGGCCCCAACCCAGTTTCTGAAAAGCTTTAGGCTTGAGCCACTTCGGAGCAAGGGAGAGCCACAAAAGCCATTTAGCTAAGCTGGGATTTTCCAAGAGCCTCAGGAAGCAAGGTGCCCAAGTCTAACAGAAGCAGACAGAGGTGTGCCTCAAAGGTCTACTCTAGGATGTGTTTGGGGAAAGTTCTGTGTCATACAGGAGGACAGAGGAGATGGTCACCATTGGTCCCTTCTGGCCTTTGAATCTATGAACAGGGCAGGTGCATTTGGTGGGACATTTCACAAGCATTTTTCTCGGAATTGGAACAAAACACTGAAATTGAAAAAAAAAATTCCCAGAAAATGAAAATTAAAAAAAAAATCTAGAACTATTTCATGAATGTCATGAAATGTCAAACAAATGCCTTTTGTTTCATGAATGTCAAAAGGTTTTTTGCTAGTGTCAGTTCATTGTTTTGACTTGTATATGATAGTCAAATATTAACAATACAATATTATATATATTTAATAGTAAAAGTCAAAACAATGTTGCCACACCAGAATGTCACTGAAATCAACATGCTCCTATGCATTGTTTCTATTTCAGTGAAATTGCATTTGTAGACAGACGACTGTTCCATCAAAAGTCTCAGAGAGGTCATTGCGTTAGTCTGTAACTTTAAAAACAACTTTTAAAAAAACAAGTAGCCCTGTGGCACCTTAGCAACTAACAAAAATATATGTCTAGTACCATGAGCTTTCATGGGCAAAACCCATTTCTTCAGATGACCTCAAGATCATCTCATCTGAAGATGTGGGTTTTGCCCACAGAAGCTCATGATACTAGATATATATTTTTGTTAGTCTCTAAGGTGCCACAGGACTACCCATTTTTTAAAAAGTTATTTCATCAAAACTGTGCAATCAGCTCTAGAGCCTAACTCCTAGTGTGCTCTGACAATCCCAGCACTACATCTTGTCTTCTTGGGAAAGCTAGAACATTATAGGACATTATAGACTAGTATAGCTCCCTGCCCTGGTCTACACTAGGACTTTATTTCAAAATAACGCCCCCACACAAAGTTGAATTTATAAATGGAGCGATCACACTACCAAGCCCATTATTTTGAAATAACAGGCAATGGAATTCACAATCTGTATTCCTGCTTTCCATCGGGAGTAACGCCAATTCAGAAATAGTTATTTGGAAATAGTGGTTGTGTGGATGTACCGGTGCTGCTATTTTGAAATAACTACTCCCCAGAGTAATTCAAATCAATTACTCCCCAGTGCTTCCTGGGGCTCTAAGTGCAAGGTTGCGCGTTCACAATAACAGAACCTGCCTTACACTAATTTCAAGGCTTCCCCATCGCATGGACATGCTAGTTTGATTTTGTTAAATCGGGAGTTAAGTCTAATGTACTTATTTTGAAATACTTTCCTAGTGTAGACATGGCCTCTGTGTGGACACCCTGTTCCACAAAGAAGAATGTTTTTTCCCAGTTTAGCATACTCACTTTCCCAGCTCCAAAGTGGCATAAACTAGACTAAACAAAAGGTACTTGCATCAAAATAAGAGCATCCCTATGGGGAATACCACTGCTAAATCAATCTGAATCCACACGATAGCAGCTCATACTAGAATTGCTCTCCTGTGTAGACAAGGCCTCAGTGTTTAGATTGTGCCCATCATCATGGCTTTGGAGTGCCCAGACTGGAGATGGGCTCTGGTGGCACATTTCAGATCTGAATTTTTATCCCCCTGCCAAGGCTGGGGCTGTAGGTGGCTGGCCTCTCTTCCCAGCCCAGAAAGTCAGTCCCTTCCTTCAGACTGTGGTTCCTTATTCAGCTCAAGGCAGCAATGGGCAACCTGCGGCCCACGGGCCCCCTGTCTGCCACCCACCTTGCACTTCCTCCCTGATTGGCAGCGTTCAAGCTCTGGGAGGCAGGGGGAGGAGCAGGGATGGAGAGCAAATCAGCTGGTGGATTCATGGCACTCCGAAAGTGCTGGGAGGGAAGGAGAAGAAATGACGGGCTCCCATGCATGAGAGGCAAATGGGAAAGGAGCCGAGGGGGAGGTGCACGTGGGCTCCAGGTGGAACCCCAGTAGGCCACTGGTTGCCCACCACTGGCAGTCACGTGGATCTCTGAGACGAAGGAGGGCCACTTACACAGCCCACTCACTAGTTTTGGTTGCCCATCGCTGGCATAAGGTCTGCGTATAAACCTGGCCTTTCCCTCAGCTCAGATCTTCTGCTGGGGCCCTTCCACCAGTGCCTGTGTCCATGTCGTAGTCCCCTTCCTGCAGCTCCTCTTTATAACTGAGACCCCAGCTGGCTTTTATAAGCACAGGATCAGGCTCTACTGGTGGGTAGCTGACCAGTCCCAGGTGAGGTGGGGGACCAAACACCCTGTGATGGGGGGGGGGGTGTTGGATATTAGTTCTGGCCCATGCGTATCCAAAACCAAGCACTGACATTAATGGGAATTGAGCATCCAACCCCCCTTGTCATCTTGAAAGGCCCTTTTCTTCTCTCTTTTCACTGTCCCCCTGTCCAATCACCCCCGCACACCCACTCCTCACCTCCCTCCAGACCTGCTCTGAGGAGGGCAACCACTGGTCCTTCAGCCAGCCCAGTCAGGATCGCTCCCCACTGGGCATGGAGGCCACATGGAGTGGCAGGGGGTGGGGATGTGTGGCGCTAAGTCCTGACTAGGGGAGCACTCACATTCCACAGAATCATCCTCCGTCTTGGAGGCCAGAAGGGACCATATGACCATACATCACTCGCTCCTGATTTTAAAGAGGCCAGCAATGGAAGAATCCATGCAACTCTTGGCAAGCTGTCCCAATGGTTAATTAACCACTCATTTGAAAATGTCTGCCTTATTTTTAGTCTGAATTTGTCTGCTGTCAACTTCCAGTACTAAAGCAAGGAAAAGGCCCTAATCAGTGCTCAATGAAGTACCCACGTAGGTCAGCAAAAAGGAAGGAAGAGAGACTGGCATATCCGCTTGGAACGGCCAAAGGAGAATTGTCAGATAGGGGCTGGCAGGAGTTGGGGGTGGTTGAAAATTCCCATGTCCAAAGTCCTGGCCCATCTGCGTATAACATAGACTAGGAGCTGTTTGCTCAGCAGTAGCCCTTCCCATGGTTACCACTGCAGCTGCTCAGAAAATATTCAGCAAAAGGGTTTTTTTGATAGAAAAAGCCATTTTGGCCTAAAATCAAAAAGGCTAGAAAACCATGTCAATTTCAGCGACATTTTATGTAGAAAAAACCCAAAACAAAACATTGTGAGAATGTCGAAGCACCTCGTTTTTTGAATGGAACTGTCATTTCCAAATGACCCTTTTAAATCAAAATCAACCGGTTTGCCTATAAATACAAAAAAGTCCAAAAAGGGCCAAATGCGGAACAAACGGTTTAGATTTTACCAAACCAACACATTTCAATTGGCTCATAATGAAGAGTTTTCAGAAATTTCATTCTGCAGCAAATCTAGAAAATATGTTTGTTCCATTTCAGAACTGAAAAAAAAAATGATTACACAATTGCCTATGATTCCCAGCTGATTATGGGAACTGCATTTGCCATCACAAATATCATTCACAAGTATTGATTTGGAAAGTAACTCATGCTAGCAGGGTCCTTCCTGTGTTTTAGCCATTATTTGCCGGCATGGTTAACGTCATTTAAGGCACATGCAAGGACCTGACTGTGCCCAGAGACCAAGGAGACCTCTTGTCTCAGAGACATTGATTATGCCTTGACATAATGGCAGGTGGAAAATTGCATCTGCTATCTGTGCCCACAATTTGCAGGGGCAAAAAGGGAGATATTAGAAGTTAGTTAAACTCACCCCTGTGCAGATGCCAGCACACGTGCTGTTTAACGCCCTCTGGGCTTCAGTGGGACTTACACGATACACAGACCTTCAACTGACTCTGCCCCGGGACAAATAGCAGGCCTTTATAGAGCATTTTTCATCAGGAAAAGATGAAAAGGGAGATCAGTATCATTTACAAGGGAGATCAGTAGCATTATCCCCATTTTATGGAAGGGGAAACTGAGGCACAGAGCAAGCTAGTGAGTGACTTCTTCAAGGTCACCCAGCAGCAAAGCTGGGACTACAGCCTGTTCCGCACTCTCCCCATTAGGAAATACGGCCTACCAAGGCTGGCCTGTAGCAATTGAGTTCTGACGTTTCACTGACTTCCACATATGTGTTTTGGAACCAGCCTTCTCTTTCGCTGTGTCCAAGGAGCTCTGCACACTAACTTGGGGGACCCCCCCACTCAGCCGGCATGCAGGCCCAGGACACAGCACTGTTGATTGGAGGTTCAGTTAGATGGAGATATGTGCATCTCCCTAGTTTATCCTGGAAGTGCCCTGGCATGGGCTCAGCTCCTTAACTGTGGGCAAAGTTTTCCCCCTGGCTGCACCCGGTGCAAAGAAAGAGCTCACCGCTCGGGGCGAGGAAGAGGATCTGTGCTGCTGGCAGCAGGAGGGCAGGGAGTACCCAGAGGCCCGGCCTCCACACTCGGTGCTCGTTCACTGGGCAGGGACCAATTCTCATTGCTGCTTTGCACTCCTCAGCCGGATGGCTGTCCAGCTGGCTCTCACAGAAGCGGGTGCGAAGCCACACCTGGAAAGTTCAGAGACACGCATGAGTGATTCTTGATGGTTATTACATACGTATGGCCTGAGACCCCCAGCCACAGACCAGGGCCCCATTGTACTAGGTGATGTATGCTATTTATCAGGTGTATTGCGGGAGCACGTAGGCATCCTTAGTCAGTACCCAGGACCCCAATGTGCTTGGCACTGGGTGTGATTTATTAGGTGTATTACGGTAGCACCTAAATGCCCCAATCAGTGACCAGGATTCCATTGTGTTAGGTGCTATACATTATTTATTAGGTGTATTATGGTAGCACCTTGGCACTCCAGTCAGTAACCAGGTCCCATTGTGCTGGGCAATGTGTGTTATTTATTAGGTGTATTACAGTAGCGCTTAGGTGCCCACCTCACAGATCGGACCCCATTGGGCTGGCCTGTAGACTCCAAGAATGGACTGTCCCTGTCCCAGTGTGCTTACAATCAGGCAGGGCCACCGACTGTGGGAAGAAGGGGAAGGGGACAAAGGGAGCTGTTGCCAAGGGCGGAATTTTGGGCAGGTGGAGGGGCAGCAGCCACGTGCTCCGGGATGCAGCTTGCTTTTCATCCCTGTCCCCGGACACTAAGGGAGTGAGGGGGAAGTACTTGCATTCTGTGCATGCCTCTCACACCTGGCCAATGAGCCCCCTTCACTAGCCAGGTGTGAGAGGAAAGGGATGAAAAGCAAGCTGCATCCTGGAGCGCACGGCTGCTGCCCCCCCTACCCGCCAGAAATTCCACCCTGGGCTGTTGGCCTGGGGCCCTGCAATTTAAAAGGGCCCAGGGCTCCAGGCTGCCACCACCACTAGCAGCAGCAGCCAAAACCTCAGGCCTTTAAAATCACCGCCAGAGCCCCGCGCGGCATGGTCCGGGTAGCGCTGAGGGCTGGCTGCCTCTAGCCCCGCCTCTTCTGCCCAAGCCGCCTCTTCTGGGGGGTCTGGAGCTGAGCCCGCCACATTGCCCAGGGCCTGGTGAAGTCTGTCACCAGCCCTGCAGTCAGAAGGTCTACCCCCTGCAGTGCCACCTCTGACTGCAGCATAGACATGTGGGATGGCTGGTGCCACTCCGCTGGGTTAACCCAGAGAGCTCTGTACACAAAGCATACTAACAGGAACTGACCAATAATAAGCCTTTCCACTCAGGCATTTCTAAGCTGTTTGCAAGCCTCCCCACCCCACCCCTGTTATTACCTCTGTTTTACCCAGGGGAAACTGAGGCACGGAGCAATGAAATGACTTTTCCAACGTCACGCCATGGGTAAGCCCAAGAGCCAGGAATACAATAACCCTGACATGCACTCCACAGTCCTAGATCGCCTCTCCCTCCCGCCCCCAGCTGGGACTAGAGCCAATGAGGTCCTGGCTCAGATGCCCATACTGCTGAGACCACTGGCCAACACTCCCCTCCCAGAGACAGGAAGAGAGCACAAGGGCTTTGACCACTCTAACTGTTAATGGAGTCATAGATCCCAAGGCCAGAAGGGATCACTGTGATTATCAAATCGGCCCTCCTGTATAACACAGACGATAGAACTCCCTTTAGAACTAGCCCATAGCTTAAAAAAAAAACCCACAACCAATCCCGATTTTAAAATAGCCCCTTGGTAAATTGTTCCAAGGGCCAGACCCCGCACATTCTCCCCTTATTATTGTGCTATTACGTAGGGTACAATCTGGATAAATGAACAGCTGCGTCCCCTCAATTCTCCAACCTCCGGTGCCTTGCTGCTCTGCTGTGAGAGCCGCCACCCCCCCTCGTTTGGTCACACCCAGTCCCCACCATGTACATCCTGCCCAACTGAATTACGTGAATGCTCCAGCCAGTCCCTCATGTCTTATGTGACTGGGTGACACCAGAGAATTCCCAGCCTCAGAAATGTGCATTTTGTCCTGACTGAGCCCACTCTGACCGGACAATACAAGCTCATAGAAAGTGGGTCATTTCATCAAGAAAAAACAACATGCACAAACCCTGTTATTTCAAATGGAGATTCCCAAACACTGCAATCCAAACACACTGGTTTAGATAAAACAACAAAACAAGTTTGTTGTCTGCAGAAAGGTGGATGACTCAATTACGAGAAATTAGGCATAAAAATCAGAAGTGGTTACAAAGAAAAGAAAGGATAAAACACAAACTAACCCCTATCTTAGCCAGCTAGATGATTTCAAAGCCACAGTTTCTCTCACCACGTGTCTTTTACCATTTTTACTGCCGGGACACTTCGGGCGTGTCCACACCGTGGGCTAAAGTCAAGTTGAGCTATGCAACTTCAGCTATGTTATTTGCGTAGCTCAAGTCGAAGTAGCTTAACTCTGCGTTAGGCGCTGTTTACACAGCGGGAAATGGAAAGAACATTCTCCCTTCAACTTCCCTTACTCCTCGTGAAGGGAGGGTTACAGAAGTTAGAGTAAGAAGCCCGTTATTTTGAAATTATTTTGAAATAATGGGCTTGCTGTGTAGACGCACACTCTGTTATTTCGAAATAAACGTGCAGGGTAGACATAGCTCTCCAGACCAGATCTCCTCCCTCAGGTCAGCCTTTCTTCAGGTGTTGTTGCCGCCAGGATTAGAGAGGAACAGAAGAGAGAGGAGTGGTGTTGTTTATTCTCTATTTTTATGCCTTTCTCTCCTCTGAGGTGCGTCTCCAGCTGGGCAGGGCTACCCTTTTCAAATTGGTGGCCTAAACATGGGCCTCTAAATCTGCGAGGGGCCTGATTTTCAGAAGCAATAGGCACCCACTAACAGAGAGAAAGATGCTCAGAGCCTTTGAAAATCAGGCCAAGCATTTCAGGGCCAGGGCACTGACCTAGGCCGAGAGGCCCCCCCGGTGTTGAAATCCAGAGTTAGGGGCCTAGGTGGAGCTGGCCTGAGAGACTTGAATCCAAAAGACCAGGTTGGACAACTGGGGTCAGGTTCTTTTTCCTCCCCGAGGTGGAGAAATTGGTTTGTTAGGGTCAAATTTTCAAGAGTGTTCAGCAGCTATCCAGCCTGCCCTTTGGTTACCATGGTGCCCGGCAGGGTCCCAGGTGCGGGGCTCTTCTTTTGGTGCCTTTAGACACAGTCTTGTGCACGTGCAGCCCCCACTGTAGCCTGAGCTCTGCCCTCATACAAATGGCACGCTAGTGAGGCCCTTGGGGCTGGTAGCTCCCTCCCCATCCACCTCTATGGCTCATCTCATCCAACATCCACTCTGCCAAGCCCGGGTTCCCTACACAAAGCCAGCCTCTCCTGAGCTTGCTCTCCCTGCCTCACCAGTGCCATTTGCAACCCCCTCTCCTCTACGCTACACAGCAAATGGCCTATTGGCTATTGCTCTGCCCCACCTGGTCGTAGTGCTGGTGTCCACTTAGCCCTTCTGCAGGCATGATGTGTACGACCACACCATGTTGCTTTGCCCCCCTCACGTGCCTACCCATGGGTGGAGGTGGACGAGTTTGTGCCTGGCTCTGAGGTAGCGACGTGGCTTCATTAGCTTGGCCAACAGCAATTCCTGCTTTTTCGCTCCTCAAGGGCCAGGTTCAATTCTGCCGGGGCTCTAAGCCCAGGAAGAGGTAACTCTCTGCCCCCTACCCAGGGGTGAGAAGGAGGCCCTAAGTAAAAGCTGGGTCACGGGGTGTTAAACGTGACTTTATGTTGTAGGGAGCAAGCAGAGCTGCAAATGAGAGGCTCTACAAGAAGTCAACCAATGACTTCCATGTTGCTGTAAAATGCAGGCTGGGGAGAGGCCAGGAAACAGACCAAGAAACTAATAATCTTACGTTTGTACAGCTTGTTACATCCAGTGGGGCACAAAGACTGTGCTCAGGAATCATTTTGCCCAGCTCTGAATTGCAGTCACCTCTGGGGTGCGACCCAGCGGCTGTTGAACAGCAAAGAGGAACAGCTTAGGAGCGGAAGTGGGGAATACTGTACAGTATCCAGGTGACACCATAGGAGGAATCTGGGTCAGGGAGAACACAACGATGTCAGTGACGTTTCCCTCACACCCGGGCTGTGGGTAAGTTGTGCCATTGCAGTGTGTTATGACTACAAGTTGTCAGGACTTTACATCTCACCGGAAAGGCAGCCGCTAATGCCGTGCTGGGACATTGGTTCTCTGCTGACTTATCACCAGTGTTTCTCCTGCACATCTCTGGGAATGTCCCATCCATGCATGAAGCAGCCAGGACCCTGCTGCGCTCCCAGAACAGGGCCAACACATACAAGCTGGAATGCAGCCGGCATGAGCAGGAGCCATAGGTCAGTTACTGCCTTCTACAGGGTGATCCCCAGCGATCTGTGCATGGAAGGGACCCCTCCCCCATGCAGAGCTAGGTGAACGTGGGTTCAGCTATCTGGGCAGCCCGTTCCCTGGGACGCTGCATGATCTGGTGGCCATGCTGAGGAGTGGGTGGGACATGCCCCAAGGAGGCTGCAGGAAGTTCTGGGTGAACCACACACTGATTCTCCATAGACATTAGCCAGAAACAATAATCCAGTCCCAGGTCCCCCACCTCACTCCCTGTACAGGCTGGCGATTAGGAAAAACTATTTCCCTAGAAGGGGGGGAAAGCACTGGGATGGGTTCCCTAGGGATAGGGTGGAATCTCCATCCTTAGAGGTGTTTAAGTCCCAGCTTGACACAGCCCTGGCTGGGATGATTGAATTGAGGTTGGTCCTGCTTTGGGCAGGGGGCTGGACTCTACCTCCTGAGGGCTCTGCCAGCCTTAATCTTCTATGATACAGAACGTCTGCAGCCAGAGGCCAGCTAGCCCAGCAATGCAGCTCCAGAAGAGCACCGTGCCAGGGAGGAGGGATGGAACGGGCGGAGAGCTGGACTTGTGCCTGCACAGGAGACTCAGGGCATCCCTTTCGAAAGAGGGATGTAAACTGGACAGATCGAAATCGTAAATGAAGCTGGGATTTAAATTTCCCGCACTTCATTTGCATAACGACGGCTGCGTGTTCTTTCGAAAAAGGGCTTTTTGAAAGTAAAACCGCCGTCTAGATAGGGTTCTTAAAAAAAAAAAAAAAAAAAACTTTTCCGAGAGAATCTGTAAACCTCTTTTTTTTCAGGCATTATGTCATGTAGCCAGACCCCGCCAAAGAGTCTGCAGGACCCAAGGCGGCATGTTGTGGTTGGCTGCGCCGTGTGGCCGGGCGGCTCCCAGCCAGGGCAGCGAGTGAGCAGCCGGGTGGGCAGGTGCCAGGCAGTGTGGGGCCCTGAAGGCGCGGGGCCCAAGGCAACCGCCTTGCTCTCCTTGCCCTAAGGCCAGGCCTGCGTGTCGCCTTCTGCATCTCAGCACGTTGCTACATGACACGCAGCCCTTCCCTGTCTGTGTCAGCCCCTGAAGAGGAGAAGGTGACACGGTTGTTGGGTGATGTCTGAACTCCCCTGCAAGATCAAGGTCATACACACCGAGGGCTGGCAGAGATTGAGATCGAGTCCAACCCTCTTCCCAAACCAAGACCCACCAACTAGTGTGTCTCCAGAGCTGCCCTCCAGAGAGACTTACAGCTCCCACTTCATTCTCCAGCCCATAGAGTGGGGAGGGACTCCTTGAGGCCCGGCCCCTCAACCCAGGGCAGGATGGGCCCTGGTTCCCCCTCACCTACAGCACACTGACCTTATCTTGGTTTATGAGACACAAGGCCCAATTCAGCCCTGTCCAGAGCCCGGCTGACTTTCGGTGGAATATCCATCTAAGGCACTTACGTTGCCCCATCCCTGCGCACCGTCGTTCTCTATATACACCATCCCTGCGTGGTAACCCCATTGTACACATGGGGTGCTGAGGCTCAAAGAGGCTAAGTGACTTACCCAAGGTCACTCCGGAAGTCTGTGTCATAGCATCTGGGCCTCCCAACTTCTAGACTAGCCCCTCCGTGCTAGGCCATCATTCCTCTCCTCTGCCCTCAAACTTTGATCCCACCTGTTTTATTGCCTAGCAGCCATCAGCCTAGCTGCTGGGGCCACGGATGTCAAAGCCCATCCTGTTCTGGCCAACAGAGACTCCTCTGTGTGGTAGAACTATAGACCCCGGAGAGGCCCATAGACAATGCAGCGAGTGCTGTGTCCTAGCCCCACACAGTGGAGCACACGTTAGACCTATCGGCACGACAGAGCAAGCTGTGTAACGGGGGCCGTTAGACACCGGAGTGAGCGCGGTCCCGTCGGGGACGCGCCCCATGGAGAAATCCCAACTTCTCGCGCTCCCCCTGCTCACAATCTGGTCCCCGGGCGCGCGGAGGGGACCTGCCAGCAGACAAACGGCTCCGTGATGAAGGGATGAAAAATAATCTAGTCCCCACTGGTGTGGTTTTCAATACTCCATTCATCCCTAATGTGCCAAGGCTCCATTCCGAATAATGTCGCCTTTTGTCCTGCGCGGCCCGCCCCGCCCTCCAGCCTAGACTGGCTGACAGAGGGCAGATGAGGCTTTCCTGGGCCAGCGACACAGACCTGCTCCTACCAAGGGAAGCTGTGTGGCCAGGCTCAAAGGAAACCATCACAGCCTGCCCCCGCCAGGCACAGCTCCCGATGCCATCTGCCCTCCCTGCCTCCCTTAGTGCAGTCAGACACAGGAGGAGGAGGAGCAGCAGCAATTTGGAACCCACCCGTCTTTCCTAGTCACCTTTGCTACAAATGACTTTTGTGCAAGAGCAGGAGAGTGATGGACAGCTCCTGGCAGGGGCACCAGCAGGTTTTAACCATGAAATCCACCCCCCACCTCCACCCCGGTTACCAGACTCCTGCGGCAACACCTGGCCTGAGCTGCATCGCTTGGGTGTATAATGTGCCTGTCAGCAATTAATAGATTCCTGCTTCCAATCTCTTCCCACGGGCTCCACCAACCTCCCCAACTCTCAGTCCCCTCCCCCTGCCTCCAATTCAGAACCACACCCCCTCTTTGCACGCCAGGGAAACCCCTTCATGACTCCCCATGGATGGAAAATTAGTTTTCATCCATTATTGCAGGGGTTCTCAAACTCTGTGATACCGCAATCCCCCTCTAAGTTGCTGCCACCCCTCTCTACGTTGCTCAGGACCCCTCGGGGGGTCGGGACCCACAGTTTGAGAAATGCCGCATTATTGGTTATCACAACCCTGCAGCAAGCACAGAGGTGTTTTCAGAATCTATAGACAGGCTTTGAAACTGAAATCTTTGCAGCTGTTGGCCAGTTACTACTTTGAAAACTGTGAAAATCCTAAGTAGATCTATCCCATGCAATCTATAGACTCAGAAATATGGGATATTGCATCTGGAGTAAGATGGGACTCTGCATCTGGAGTAACCTACATGCAAAGCAACACTAACAGTGTGCAGGGCATAGAAAGTCCCTACCCCCTTGTTTCACAAACTAACGAATATGGTATCCAACAACTGGTGCTTGAAAACAGCTCATTCCAAAATCCTGCCTTTAGCTTTGGTTGGAAATACATTAGATACCAAAATGCACCTGCACTTCATTGTTCTCTAGGGCCGGGTCCATCTCTCTTGGCAGTCATGTCTTTTCTCGAAACTATTCAAACACACGTATGAAAAACTAAACTCTTCAAAGTCCATTTCCCTGCCCAAGCGTTACGCATGGGAAACGAGCACACTGATTAACAAAACAAAACAAAACAAAACAAAAAAAAAGGAGTGCCATAAAAATCACATACCTGCTTGGTATTTTCTTTCCAGTGTGATGATGGGTGTATAAAATCCCACAATCAAATCGCTTCTTTTGAAATAAAGCAAAGCGCTGGTAGCGAATTAAAGGGATTTAAAAATGCAGGAGTCGCTATTCCCCTGGCACTAGGAAAACAGGAGGAAAAGCAGGAAACTTTGTGAAGAACTTTTTTGCAAATGAAAAAACAAACAAACCCTGGAAGAGAAAAATGTTTCATCGAGCCCCGGAAGAGCTGCAAGCTGTCAGCCCGTTCCCTGGGCTTTGGGAATGGATGGTGCTGCTGTTGGATATGAAGCTGATTAGAAGTAGCCCTGCATCACAGGATCACGTCCTCGGGTGGATTTCCTCGAAAGAATAAGAAAAAGAAGAAGAAAGTGTGTGTGTGTGGGTGGGGGGAGAAGGAACAGGGTTAAAGGGACATGCGGGAGTGGGGAATGGCTCAGGTTTCAGGAAGGCAGGCAAGAGATACACTCTTAAATCGGGCACTAGCGCTGGGCTGCGAATGAAGCATGGAGACTGATTTAGCATCTTGGAGGAGGGGAGCCCAGCGACAGAGGGTGTTTCTATTTGTATTTTTTCTTCTCCTACAAAACGCCTCCATAGGCTGGATCCCTCAGGCCAGCCAGTGGCTACGCTGCATCAGCAGGTAAGGGGGTATTGCAGGATCTGATGACCACTGGCTTCGTGGGTACATAGTAGGCCGGGTACATAGTAGGCCGGGTTCCAGGGCGAGAGCCTCACACTATGCCAGCCCATTCACGCTGGGTAAAGGGGACAGAGCAGGCTCTAAAAAGCCCCTGTTCCTACTGCGGGAGGATGCCCCTGGGCAAGGCCTGTGGAAGAGGAGGGCTCCCTTGTACACTCTGCCATAGTGGTGGTGTCAGGGGTGAGGCTGGGGCAGGGCAGGAGGAGGATGTGACCGCAGCATGGAGGAGATTTCTGTGCAGCACTGGGTCCTTACAGCAGCCCAGGGACTCGGCAGCTGCCTTCCGAGCTGTCTAAGGCCTGTCTACAACAGCGAGCTAGGCTGCCCCTTCTGCATTGCTCAGGTATGTTTAAAATCCACAGCCCTGAGCACCCTCGTTAAGCCAACCTAACCCATGGTGTAGCCAGCGCTAGGGCAAGGGAAGACTTCTCCTGGCAGCCTAGCTACCCCCTCTCAGGGGAGGAGGACCCTTCCTGCCGCTGTGGGGCATGATCATGGGCGGTGGGTAGAAAAGGCAGGGGAAGGTGTTGCCTTCCCAAACTGCCTAGCCTGGCCCTACCCACACTCCACTCCCTGCTTCAGCCTGGCTGTTCCCTGGGCTTCAGCCACGCTCAGGCTGGGGCTGCACTCTGTGTCCATCCTCCCTGTACCAAGGAGGCTGGGGTTGTACACCACCCGCTCTTCCCAGGCGCCAAAGCTTGGAGGTGGGCTTGGGTCACTCTCTGCAGCGGAGGTATTGCCCCCCTCCAAAGCATCTTCCAGACCAGTGGACCAATCGTTTCCCCTTGCCATGCTGCCCATCCAAGTTTCCCGGCTTTAAAGAAGTCTGCTTGAAATACTTTCCACCAAAGCTGGCGTGCAGGGCTGTGAAATGTATCTGCTTTCCATGGGCACTGTAGATTTTTAATTTTAAAAAGTCTGAAAAAAACAAAGTATTTTGGAAATGCTGCCCCTGTGCACCAGGGCAAGTGTAGTTCAGGGTGTCCCTGTGGCCATTCTCTATCGGAAGGACTACCCAGCCAGACTACATCTCCCATGATGCTTCACCCATGTTCTCCAAGAGGGAATACCTATGAGTCACCCCCAGGAGCCCAGCCTAGAGGAAAGTGAGAGTATGAAGTAGAAGTACCTGAACTCTAACCTCCCTGAGGCACCATGGCAGAATTGCCTAATCAAAATATTCTAGTTTCAGCTGAAATTTGCTAGTATCCAATTAAAAAAAAATCTGTAGGGGTAAAAGAACCTCTTGCATTTTCTGACTAGTTTTATTGAAAACCCATTTCTCTCCCAGAGTGTTGCCCATGGATTCATGTTTAGGACTCTTCTTTAATGAGACCAGTGTGCTTATTTTTCCACAGTACAGGTTGAACCTCTCTCATCCGTCACCCTGGGGACCAGACCAGTCCTGAATGAGAGTTTTCCGGACCATGGGAGGTCAGTATTGTCTAGCAGTGTTACCTACACTTCCACAGCTTGCTGGGCTCTTAGGAGTCATTTAGGGGTAAATTAGAGCTAAAGAACAGCACAGAACACAGAGCGAGAGCTGATGGCCTTAAACAAACTTTATAGGACAGCGGAAAGCTTGGCCACACCTCTGAGATGTGGACATTTGGCTAAGTAAAATCATTCTAGACGAGAGAGGTTCAATTTGGCTGCGTCTAGACTGGCAAGTTTTTCCACAAAAGCAGTTGATTTTGCGGAAATCTTGCCAGCTGTCTACACTGGCCACTTGAATTTCCGCAAGAACACTGACGATCTCATGTAAGATTGTCAGTGTTCTTGCGGACATGCTATGCTGCTCCCGTTCGGACAAAAGCCCTCTTGCGCAGTAGGACAGGCGAGGGCCCAGATCGGGGATGTCTCCAGCTAGCAAATCCGATGCTACTGTTGAACACTGGGGCTGTGTCTACATTGGCAAGATTTTGTGCAAAATCTTGCCGCCTGTCTACACTGGCCGCGAGTATTTGCGCAAGAACACTGACGGTGTAATGTACAAAATAAGTGCTTCTTGCACAAATAGTCTGATGCTCCCGCTCAGGGATAAGCCCTCTTGTGCAAGTATTCTTGCGCAAGAGGCCAGTGTAGACAGAAACGTTAATTTCTTGCGTAAGAAAGTCTGATGGCTAAAATGGCCATCGGAGCTTTCTTGCGCAAGAGAGCATCAATACTGGCATGGATGCTTTTGCGCAAGAGCACATGCCAGTGTAGACGCTCTCTTGCGCAAATAATTTTAACAGAAAAACTTTTCCGTTAAAAGTATTTGCGCAAAGTCATGCCCCTCTAGACGCAGCCTGGTTGTGATTGCAGGGGTCAGCTCCTACTCCCTATGCAGTCCTGGGAATCTTGCCAACGTCTGCAGTGACCCAGCAGCTAGACCCTAGAGAGCCATGCTCAATTCTCTCAAACTCCTCTGCTTCATTTTCAAGCCAGGCTCCAAATACAAGTAACACTAATTGCACTGTTAACCATCTGTTATGACTTTTGTCTCTGGGCTGAGTAATTAGCAATTAGGCATTGACTTCCCTTTTCCAGTAACTTGGGAGCTGTAATTAGGCAGCTCACACATGCAAGAGCATTGCAGGTGCATTTTAAGTCTGATTTGCCTCAACTTTGCTTTACTCCTGGCCATCCCAGTCCTTTGCAGGGGGCCGGCAGGGCTTTAAATAATCTTCATCAAAACTGGATCAAGATCCAAATCCCAAGTTTGAAACCCTCCCCCACTCCCAGCCCATCGACTCACCTGCCATCCAGGACTCAAGGATCAGTCCAGCAACTGGAGCACTACACTGCTGATCATATAAACCAGGGGTGGAGAACCAGGGGGCCGAATGCAGCGCCTGGCTTGCCTGTATCTGGCCCCCAAGACTTGGGGTTTCCCCACTATCCCCATGGGTCTGGAGCATACAAAATCTACCCCCTAAGCTCTGGTGTGCGAAAGGAATGTGGGGAATATTTTTCTCCATCTCAGGCAGGGGCCACGCCCAGGAGGGTTTGGGGTTTGTTTTTTTCCTTTGCTTCTCACTTGTGTGTGGCCCCCCAACTGATTTTTCTGAGCACCAGCAGCCCCCCTGACCCAGAAGAGGTTCCCTGAAACTATTGTGGGGGGAGGGGGCAGGGAGAGAGAGACAGTCTCACAAGGTCATTGTGTTCATCTGTAACTTTAAAACCAAAGAGTAGTCTCTACAGTGCCACAGGACTAACAAAACCCCATCTAGTATCCTGTTGGGGGACATTTCATGGTGAATCTAGGCTGTGCTATTTAAGTGTCTTTACTGCCCCATTCTTGGTATTACTGAGCCATGCCCCAAAGCTGGCCTGGGGACCACAGTACACTGCCACCCCTATCGTGGGACTGTCAGGAGCACATGATGTACAGCTGCATCTGCAACATGGTGGTTTCCAGATGGGATGAATGCATGAAGTATGCTGGGCTGGAGAAAGGCCATACCTTGCTGGAAGCAGCTTCACAAGGACTCTGCTAGTAGTCACAGGGTACTGCTGACGGTGCCAGTCCAGTCTGACGTCCCACACAACAGACTAGGAAAGGAAGCTCCCACAGATCACACATCTAGTGGACAGCTGTCCTCAGGGGTCTTCTACAGGGGCAGTCACCTCTGTGACAGGCCCACGTGGCATTCCATAGACCTGTGAGAAAGGCAGAGGCTCTGCCGAAGGAAGTCTCCCCGCGTGTCATGGGGCAGACTCACTACCACGGCATCTCCTGCCGGTCGGCCTGGGAATTAGCTCGTCAGCCCACAGGGCACCTTCCGCTGGGTGGTGTCTCCCTGTACCCTCACCTCAGGCTCTCCCTTCCGGACCCACATCACTCCCAGACCATGGTATCCCCTTCAGGACACTGACCTCCAGCATCTCTCAGCCCCTTCCAGGGGGATGTTTATCAGTATCTGCACTCTCAGGTCCTCCCCCCCCCCCACAGAACCCCTAATTCCCCTGTACCTGCCTTGCCTTGCCTCAGTGACCCCCTGCCAGTCTTAATCTAGCCCCTGCCACAGGGGCAAACTGCAGCCTGCAACACCCATTCAGCATTGGCAAAGAGGTGTGTATCTGCTGCCTTGCCTATCCTGGCCCCTGGTACCATAATGCTTCAGGCCCCACAAGCTGGGAGTGAGGCCAGGCCTGCGCTGCGCTGCGCTGCGCTGCTTCCAGGTTCTCTATGACCCAGGTCCCTCCTACTCCCCAGCAAGAGTCTCTTTCTTCTGCCACCTAGAGCCTTTATTTATACAGCCTCCAGCTGGGCCCTAATTGGCAATATCTGCCTCAGCCATGGGCTTTGTGCTCAGCCCTCTCTGAGGGCTGGGGTTTAGCCTTAAAGGGCCAGTGTGGGGCCGATGTCTGTCACACCTCTTTGGCTCCTTTGGGAAGGGGGAACAGGAGCAGGAATGGGAGAGAGCGCGTGAGCGCTGCATCTGCTTGAAAGCTGCAGGAGAGATCTTGGGGATTTCTAGCCCAGGGACAGTGCAACGTAAGGAAGCACCAGGCAGGTTTTGCTGAGTGGGGAGGAAGAGGGATGAGGGATCTTTCGGAAAAGGCTTTATTTTCCGCAAAATCAGCGTCTAGACTGGCGCTTTTTTCCGACAAAGCTCCGTGCGGAAAAAAAGCGGCAGCCATTTTTATTCTAATGAAGCAGGGGAGATTTAAATCCCTTCTTCATTAGCAATTGCGATACGTCTAATTTACATTCCTTTTACGAAAAAGGGATATAGTCTAGACGTAGCCCAGGTGTTGGCAGCGTGGAGAGGCTGGAAGGGAGCCGGGGGAGATGGGGGATTGCCTGGCTCCAGCAATCCGTCAGTGGCTTAGCCATCCCTGGTTCTGGCCATGCCTGAGTCAGCTCCCCCGACAGCTGAGCGATGCCATAGTACGAATTTGTGGGCAGCAGAGAGGGGCCCAACGTGCCAGCTTTGAATGCAGATTTCCAACCCCACCCCAGAGTTTGGGGCCACCTGGAATGGGGGGAGGGGTTGATTCAGGACTTTAGCTAGCGAGGCAGGTGGCCACCCCACACTCCAAAAGCCACCATCCCTGCTGGCAAGGACCACGGGGACCCTACAGATCCGGGCAGATTTACCCCAGCGGCCCCAGCTGGGACCACTAAGAGTGGAGAGGACGACATCTGCACCTAGCCAGCTGGTCCGAGGTTCCCATGGCAACAGGTGGGTTCTGACGCCAGAGGGGTGCGTTGTGGTTCTTTGCTGGTGAGCACAGTGGCTGGCCCGTCGCCATATGGAGTAAAACTGACCCCGTTGGTGAGCTCTGTTTCGCTTGGGAGAGTTTTCCAGTCCCTTTAACCCCCCTGTACATGTCTGTCCCTTTTGCTTTTCCTACAGGGAAAGACAAGGCCCAGTCCTCCTTTTGCTTGCAGTCGTGTGAGAGCGGATCCTGGGCCAGCGAATCCTGCAGCAAGGAGAGAACCAAGCTCTGTCTGTCTCCAGTCCCGTTGGGGCCTTAATGGAGACTCCTCCACATGGGCGGCCGGTAGGGTAGTTGCGGGAACACACTGCCTTCCCAAACCGCCAGCCGGGCCCCGCCCACATGCCACTCCCAGAACGCATAGTGTGGGCATCCTGGGGCGGAGTGTTGCTGCCCTCTCTGTGCTCCGGGGCTGGGGCGGCTTGGGCCACACACCACCCTGCCTCCCATGATAGGGGTGGGGCCTGGTGAGAAGGGGCGGGGCTGGGGGAAGCAAGCCCTATCTTGCTTCCGCCGGCCCTACCATCGCCCCCCACCCATGATTCTCCACTGGCTTAAGGCATGCTCCAAGCCATTTAGGAACCATTCTCGCCCGGGAATTAGAGCAGCCCTCAGACTGCTCTAACTTGCACCAGGGATGGACGTGGCTCCTAAATGCTCCCAAGTGGAGAGCAAGGGGGCAGATAGGTGGAGTGAAGCCTGCAATGCCCATCCCCCATTCACATTGGCCCAGCACTGCCCCATGGCAGCTGAGGGGGTGGGGACTTTATTAGATTATTGTGACTTGCTCCATTTCTATTGTTCTGTGGCCCTTGTGCGCTAGTAAATGCTGAAGAAGGGGCAAGGGCGGAGGAGAGGAAGGCTGGAGCGGCAGCTGCCGTCTCTGTACTGTGCCCGTGAGATGGTGTTGGCAGGAAGCCGCACGCAGAAGCTGCTCAGTGAAAGGTGCCCATCCCCTTCCTAGACAAACTCACCTTTGTTTGTCCCTGGTAATCTGCTTCCTGCTGCAGGAGCCACCCTGGCCAGGCGAGAAAGAGCAGCCCAAGGACGCCTTGTTGAAAGGGGGCTGCCCGGATGGGACTCCGGGGAGTGCCAAGTGAGCTGAGCTACCGACCCACCTGGCCGCCGGCCTGCCATCTCAGGTGGGGGGGTGGGATGGAAGCTGCACGCTACGGGGCGGGTGGGACAGGGAGCTGCCAGGATCGGGGAGCACTCAACAAGCCTCCTCCACACAGGGGCTGCTTCAGTGGAGCGGTAGGTAGAGCTACCCCTAAAACAAGTCCAGCCTGCGCCGGCAGCCGAGCCACCCCCGGCCAGGCCATCCTCGGGGAGTTGTGCTGCCTCCCACTTTGGGCACATCAGCACAGGCCTTCATTCCTCTGTGTCTGTCGAGGAACCTCCATGCCCCCCTTTGCTGAGCCCTGGCAGGTCTGATGTTTGAAAGCTCCATTTCAGCAGAGAATCCCCCGAGGACTCTCGAGGAGCAGTAGGGGGATGGAGTCACCGTCATGCCAGGCAGTGCAGCGGGATTTCCAGGGCACCCAGCCTCCCCCCCCCACATTTTCCCCATTTCACAGTGGCAGGGCTGAGCCTCTCTGAGTACATCCCGTCAGGTCCCCAGGGTGGAATTCCCCCCTTTGCCCCCTCATCACCACCACAACCTGGGTCCTGACCCCTCTGACCCAGTAGGTCCAGCCAGGGTTTGGCCGCTGCTGGTTTGCCCTTCTGGAGTCTGAGCGAGGGGAGCAGGAGCAGACCCCCTTCTGGACACCAGCAGGGCGCTTGCTTTAACGCCGGGGACAGAGCCGGGAGAGAGGAAGGGGTTTAAACAGCAGGATGCTAAGTCTGCGCACCTCTGCCTTACCGTGCCCTGCTGATGAGCAAGGTGAGCCTTGTCCTCCGACGCATCAGCAGCTCCCGTGCCTCAGAGGGACCAGAAAAAATGCCTCCCATTCTTGAGGGCCTCTTCCTTTACAAACTGCGCCAGCCCTCTGATCTGCTGGGCCCCAGGCAGCAGCCCTCTCATCTTTCCCATCCAGGGGCGGAATACGTTTTTTGAATGTGCACCGAGGCACGTGCGATGCAGGCTGCTGCTTTCCCAGGTACCAAGCCAAGACCTGCCTGGCCTCAGCCACATTGGCTGTCTCCTGGACGCTGACCGGCCCTAATCTGAGTCCCCTCCATCCAGATCCTGCCCACAAAGGCATCCCAGGCAAGCCTGAGGGCTGCAAACTCACCTCCCATGCAGCAAAACTGGAAAAAACTTTGTGTTACATCTGGGGCTAACGGTAGCACTCTGCCCCCCCCTCCCCCCCCCCCCCCACGCCCTCCGATCTGCCCTGCTCTGCTACCGACCTTTGCTGGGGTGTTTCTCTCTGCCATGCAGAGCTTTGTACACTAGATGGCCCCTGTTGGCAGGGAGAGAGTGTCTGAAAGGCCTCTAGCCAGAGGTAGGTTGGATCCAAGCTCCACTCCAAGCTGTTCCCGGGCGGGGGGCTTGCCCCCTGGACAGGCGAAGCATGCATGGCACACGCGCCGGAATAGCTGCCTGGAGCCCACCATGGAGCACCAAACTGAACAACAAATTAGAACAACAGAGGAGAGGAAGTACCTGAAACGGGGGAAACAACCCAGGGAAAAGCTGTTGCGAATTAGAGAGTCACTCCAGAACCACTGTCCAGTCCCGGAGAACTCAAGCACCGTGGGGAAATTCACCCCAGCTGAGAAGCTGCCCTGGAATGCTCTTCACCCATACATCTCCAAGCACTGTACGAAGGTGGGGAAACTGAGGCACTGAAAACCTGGGTTCTTGTCTTAGATCTGCCATTGACTTCTTTGGGTGTCGCTTTGGCCACGTCACTGACACCACAGTGGCGCCCAACGGGACACCCTGGGTAGCTCTTTAATGCTGCTGATTCCCCTACAGCTCCCATTGACTTCAGCTGGAGATGTTGGAGTGCAGGGAGGGCTTGGTGCCCCCTGAAAACCAGGCCCAAGTCTCCCATGTCCAGTCCCTGCAATCTGGGGCCATTCCTGAAATATTTGTTCTAGGTGACTCAGCCATTGATTTAGCAGCAGAGCCAGGAGCTGAAGCCAAGAGGCTGCAGGCTGGCCTCTTGCCCAGCAGAGCACGAGAGTCACTTCACAGGGGGATGCGGGAGATGCAATCCGTGACCAGGAGCAAAAACATCAGCTGGTTCCAGAAGGCCAGAAGACATGACCATCTTAGCAAACCCATGATCCATTTGCTCCAAAATCCTGTGTCTGACCAGTATCAGATGTGTCAGGAAAAGTACAAATGCCCACTGGGCAATTAGATGACAACCTGCCAAGGGAGGAAGTTTCTCCCTAACTCCTGTCACTTAGGACTTGTTTCCAGAAGAAGTTATGCCAGAATAAGGTAGGGTGCTCTGTCCCGGTCAATATCCCTATACAGACGCCCTGTGTGATTGATTACCTTCCTGAAGTAGCAGGTTTAAAACAAACAAAAGGAAGTTTTTCTTCACACTGCGCATGGTCAACCTGTGGAACTCCTTGCCAGAGGACGTGGTGAAGACTAGGACTTTAACAGGGTTCAAAAAACAGCTAGATAGATTCATGGAGGTTAGATCCATCAATGGCTATTAGTCAGGATGTGTAGGAATAGTGTCCCTAGCCTTTGTTTATCTGGAAATGGATAGCAGGAGAGGGATCATGTAATGATTACCTGTTGTGTTCCCTCCCTCTGGGGCATCTGGCATTGGACACTGTCAGCAGACAGGACATTGGACTAGATGGACCTTTGATCTGACCCAGTCTGGCCATCCTTATGTAAGTATAACCCTAACTCCCATTGCTTAGCAGAGCCGGAAACAGGAGAGTTTATACATTTCACATAGGTCCTTAATTCACAAACATGTGGGAGGTGGTTGTCATGGAGAAGTTAACTCAGCCTCTACAGCCCCGCTGCAAAAAGAGAACCAAGTGGAACCTTGAGCTAGCCAGCGCCTATCTCCAGACGCCCCCACGCTGGGGTGCTTTTAATCTGGGCTTTCGCACGGCGGTTTGGAGAGCCGAGCACGTGCACGTGGGATGCAACAGCTCCAAGTGCGGCCTGGGAGAGAACACGTTGGCCATAGGGAGGTGACGTGCAAAAAGGAAGCCTCAGTGGCCCATTTCCTTGAGGGCATTTAAACATCTGTGGAAATCAGTCGGAGGGAGGGGTGCATCCAGGCCTGCGTATCTAGCACGGTTCGCTGGTGATGCTGCCACTTCCCTCTCTCTCTTTCTCCGAACTTTCGGCTTTGGCTCTGAAAATTCCTGCCCCACTTCCCACCCCGCCACACACTTCTCCTTTCTCTCCAAATCAAACTTCTCCCTCACCTCACTATTATATGTATGACACTAGCAGCTGCAGGCCCCCATCTGAGATTGGGCCCCATTGTGCTGGGAGCTGTGCGTATAAATAGTGCTAGACTGTCCCTGCCCCCCAAAGAGTTTACTGTCTAAACCTGGGAGTCCCAAACCAGGATTAGCCTCTCTAAGAGCTACCTCTTAGGCGGACTGGGAGGATGGCCCGATGGTTAAAGCCCTCCGCTGAGACTCAGCAGCCCTGCATTCAGTGCCCAGCATGGCTGCAAACCTCCCATGCACCTTGGACAAATCACTGGCCCTCCTTCACCCGGATCATCAAAGATATTGAGAGTCCTGACTCCCAGGGATTTCACAGATGTTCGGAATCTAAATACTTGTCAGGATCTGGGCCTCTCTGCCTCCGTTCACCCGCTGTAAAATAAGGATAAAATTCCTTTTACATCCCACTACAGAAAGGATGTGGACGCATTGGAGAGGGCTCAGCAGAGGGCAACCAAAATGATTCGGGGTGCCGGAGCACATGACCTATGAGGAGAGGCTGAGGGATTTGGGCTTGTTTAGTCTGCAGAAGAGAAGAGGGAGGGGGGAATTTGATAGCAGCCTTCAACTTCCTGAAGGGAGGTTCCAGAGAGGATGGAGAGAGGCTGTTCTCAGTGGTGGCAGATGGCAGAACGAGGAGCAATGGTCTCAAGTTACAGTGGGGAAGGTCTAGGTTGGATCTTAGGAAAAACGATTTCTCTAGGCCGGTGGGGAAGCACTGGGATGGGTTCCCTAGGGACATGGTGGAATCTCCATCCTTAGAGGTTTTTAAGTCCTGGCTTGATAGCGCCTTGGCTTGGATGATTGAGTTGGGTTGGTCCTGCTTTGGGCAGGGGGATGGACTCAAGAACTTCTGAGGTCTCTGCCAGCCCTGGGATTCTATGATTCTATGATCCTGGAGAGGCTCAGCTCTTCGAGGCAGGGACCGTCTCTGATTGTGTTTGTACAGCACCTAGCCCAGTGGGGACTGGGTCCCAAGCAGGGCCCCTAGGCAATTCTCTCATACAAAGGAATCGTTGAGTCTTTTGTGCTCCGATATTGTGTGGCTGGCTGTTTTACCTGGATACTTTATGCCTGGGAGTCAATGAAGACATATTATGTACATACAGAATGGGAAGCGACTGTCTAGGAAGGAGTACGGCAGAAAGGGATCTAGGGGTTATCGTGGACCACAAGCTGAATATGAGTCAGCAGTGTGATGCTGTTGCAAAAAAAGCAAACAGGATTCTGGGATGCATTAACAGGTGTGTTGTGAGCAAGACACGAGAAGTCATTCTTCCACCCTATTTTGCGCTGGTTAGGCCTCAGTTGGAGTATTGTGTCCAGTTCTGGGCACCGCATTTCAAGAAAGATGTGGAGAAATTGGAGAGGGTCCAGAGAAGAGCAACAAGAATGATTAAAGGTCTAGAGAACATGACCTATGAGGGAAGGCTGAAAGAATTGGGTTTGTTTAGTTTAGAAAAGAGAAGATTGAGGGGGGACATGATAGCAGTTTTCAGGTATCTAAAAGGGTGTCATAAGGAGGAGGGAGAAAACCTGTTCATCTTGGCCTCTGAGGATAGAACAAGAAGCAATGGGCTTAAACTGCAGCAAGGGAGGTTTAGGTTGGACATTAGGAAAAAGTTCCTAACTGTCAGGGTAGTCAGACACTGGAATAAATTGCCCAGGGAGATTGTGGAATCTCCATCTCTGGAGATATTTAAGACTAGGTTAGATAAATGTCTATCAGGGATGGTCTAGACAGTACTGGGTCCTGCCATGAGGGCAGGGGACTGGACTTGATGACCTCTCAAGGTCCCTTCCAGTCCTAGTATTCTATGAGTCTATGAAATACCCTCTAGCACTCTGATAGGGCTCTGGGAGCAAGATCATGTCTCAGTAGCACACAGAAGGGAGGCCTGTCTGCACAAAAGCAGCTCTCACCCTGCTCCCACACCCGCTTCTGCTGACCCCCAAAGGCAGGGCTTATTTTCTGCAGATGCTACTTCTCGTCTTCCTCTGTGAAAGTGGCTTTGAGACGACCCATTGTAAGGTCTGTAAACATGGCCCTGGTATGCAGAGCTAACGCCTTACAGCTGCTGGGATTGACAAATGGATTGGCTGGACTCTGCTCAGTGCAGCCTCAGTCTGGAATGCAAATTGCCCAGCCAAAGTGCAAAGGCAGATACAAAGTGAGGCGTGGTGATCCGTAGGCCAGGTCTACTCAACTTTGGAAGCCCTGGCGGGGGCCACAATGGTACTCCCAGCACATGCCGAGGGCCGCAACTTAAGTGTGGTTGCATATACATGCAAATATATATGCAAATATATGCAAATAGCTTTTTTCACAATGACCAGAATGAATACAAAGGCAAAACTACACAACACGCAGGTCCCATTTAAGTCAGTTCTGCTGCTATTAATAAAATGCAATATTTACCACATTTCCACCCATATGACAGCACTTTTAATGAGCAATGACAGTCCCGGAATGTAACTACTAAAATGCATCTCAACAGAAGACCATTCCATTGATTCGCCGTTGTGGAGCGTGTTCCCAGTGGAGTCCATGTTCAAAGGATCCCACTCGTGGGCCGCATATTGAGTAGCACTGCTGTAGGGCATGCTGGTAGCAGGCAGTCTGAAGAGGGTTTGAGCCTCCAGGATCTTTGTAGACACACACAAGCAAAATCGATTAGAGTTTGTCCAAGGAGAATCTTATCTTTACTACCAAGATGGATTCAAATTGCTTCATTTAACATGGCTACAAAGAACAGTTTGGGGATTTGGCAAGAGCTACATTTATGATGTCAGAGTATTATGATACCATTCCATCCGGCCATGTCACCACAGAGCATCCCCAGAGCCTCCAAAACATGGGCCCAACCATCCTCCACACACAGTTCAGCCAATGCACCTCAGTTTTGACCAAGAGCCTCCTTAAGACTGGAGCTTAGCAAAGAGATTGCTAAGGGGGGAGATATGGCAATGACATATAAAATCATGACTGATGTGAAGAAAGTTAATAGGAAAGTGTTATTTAGCACTTCTAATAATGCAAGAACCAGAGGTCACCAACTGAAATTAATAGGCAGGAGGTTTAGAACAACTATAAGGAAGTACAACATACAGTCAACCTGTGGAACTCACTGCCAAAGGATGTTGTAAAGATCTGGGTGTCCCTAACCTCTGAGGCTATGTCTATACTACAAGGTTTTTGTGCAAAAACCCATGGCACGTCCACACCTCAAGCGTGTTTTTGCGCAAGAAAAGCTACAGTCAATCGACAGAAGAGGGCTTTTTGCGGTTTAGGTATACTTCCTTCTACGAGGCATAACTCCTTTTTGCGCTACAGCTCTTGCGCAAAAAGGCATGTGTGGACGCTCCGCAGGGGTTTCTTGTGCAAAAAGAGCCTATCTGAAAAAGCACGGGTGCTCTGATGGCCATTCTGTGAATGGCCATCAGAGCTTTCTTGTGTAAGAGCATCCATGCAGAGTGGACGCTCTCTTGTGCAAAAGCGCATCGCAAAAGCAATGCGCTTTGAGGTGTGGACGCACTTTTGCGCTATAAGTTTTTGTGCAAGAGGCTTTTTGCACAAAAACTATACAATGTAGACAAAGCCCGACTGCCAGAAGCTGGGAGTAGACGACGGGATAAATCACCTGAAAATTGCCCTGTTTTGTTCATTCCCCCCGTAGTTTCTGGTGTAGATCAAGGTTAGAGACCTGGGCTAGATGGACCATTGGTCTGACCTAGTATGGCCATTATTATGTTTTTTAGCTCGCAAACTTACTGCCACATGTGCATCCTTGGTAAATCTGTTAAACATTTAAACCCTCCATCCCTGTTACTGAGATCAGAATCTGACCCTCCCAAATTCCATAGAAAAGAGCAACCAAAGCAGTTCAAAGGCATGGAAGAGAGCTAGAGCTATAAATCAATTGCTAAGCAACCATACCAATCTCCCTCTGGTCAGATACAAGATTTCAACAAAAGGCATCATAATAAAAACTACCAAAGTCTGGGAAAGGGGGGAAAGCAAAGCCAGGTTGCCCTCTGCTCCCTCTACCTGTGTAGGACTGTTACCTGAAAATAATTCATGTAGTCTTTTATAGCGGATCCTGATTTTTGCAGGGGAGAAACTGATAATCATCACCGCCCTAAGCTTTCCCATTTTCCATTGGAGGCCCAAATCTTTTTCTCTCTTTGCAGCTTGTCTTCAAGGCGGGGAACAGAAAGGCTCTTTAATCCTCCAGGTAATTCTCTTCCTTTGTGCTGCTTCCATAATCCTGCCTGTGTCACCCACAGAGAAAAATGTAACGATTAGTGTTCATCAGATATAGGTATTGAAGCTGCCCCTGTTTCTGCTTCAGACCTATAAAGCCTGTTTGATGTCAGAGGGCTAAAGCGCTAAGAGCACAGAAAATTTAACAGGGATTGTGGATTAATCTAAATGCGTAAATCTTCTTTAAAACACCAGGTTACTGACAACTAATGTACAATTTAAAAACCCCCTAGATTCTCTATGTTTTCTGTGCTGGAAGCCTTAGATCATAAAATAACCATCTTTGAAGGGCATTCTCCTGCCTCACTAGTCTCTGTAACAGATTGTTTCCATTGTTACGCCACGATAATACAATGGAATCAGATTCCATGTGGGATAGCAGCTTCCATCCAGCCTCTCTCTCAAAGTGCAGCTGGACAGATGTCATTGCCCTCTCCTTGTGGCAATGAGAGGTGTGGGCCAGGGGCTCTCAGAGACGATCTGAAAGGAGACAGCGAGTTCATGAGCCGGAGGGCAGAGGGGGGGCTGGGGAAGCTGTTGGGGGTGGCAGGGGATGCATAGGAGAAGGCTCTTGCACCGCCAGAGCAAAGGGCATGAGAAGCAGCAGCTGGGCTGGGACATGGAGTGGCAGGAGGGGGCCTGGAAGTGCAGACCCCAGCACTAGGGGGTTATGGGGACCCCCAGTAAAACTCCTAAAGCTGGGGTGGGGCGGAGCTGGGGCAGCCCCCTAGAGGCCCGGGCCGGTGACTGCTGCTGAGTCCGGGGCAGGGAAAGTCCAAGTTAGAGGCGGAACGGGGGGAAGCCGGCCAGGACTACAAGTCCCAGGTTGCCCCGCGCGGAGGGAGCATGCGCGCTGGGCCTGCTGTCTCCGCTGGGAAGGAAGGCGCTGCCCTCAGTAGCTCTTGCTGTCTCCTGCCCGGCGCTGGCCGGAGCGGCGCCCGGCGTCACGGTGAGGGGCGCCCCGGGCCTCTGAACGGCGCGGGGGGGTGACTGTGGGCTCTGGGCGTGGGGGAGGGGTGACTGGGGTCTGGTCGGGGGGCAAGAGGGTGTGACCGTGGGGTCTGGGTGTGGGAGTCAGGGGGGTGTGACCGTGGCTGGGGGGGGTCTGGGTGGGGGCGGGGGAGAAGAGAGTGTGACGTGGGGTCTGGGTTTGGGTCGGGGGGGGGGAGAGGGAGTGACCGTGGGGTCTGGACCTGGGGGGAGTGACCGTGGGGTCTAGCCCAGGGTGTGTGTGTGACCGTGGGGTCTGGCCCGAGGGGCAGGGGAGTGACCGTGGGTCAGGCCTGGGGCGAGAGGGGGTGACCGTGGGATCTGGCCCCGGGGAGCAGTGGGAAACAGGGGGTGACTGGGGGGTGTGGTTCTGGGGGGGTGGCCAAGGGGTCTGGGTCTGGAGTTGGGGGGTGGGACCGTGAGGTCTGGTCACTGGGAGAATCCGAGGTGTGTGTTGTGGGGGGGAGGGGAGCTAACCAAAGTCTGCTGGCTGGGGGTATCTCTGTCAGGTGATAGGAGGTGATGGGCGGTGTAACTTGGGGTTCCCCTCGTGGTTTGGCCGGGAGTAACTGGCTCCCTTCGTTTCTTCCTTTTCCTAGCGAGAAGTGCATCGCTGCAAATTCAGGCGACTTGTCTGTGCCTAGCACTTGGACCACTCCTCAGGTTTGGTCATTTCTCATTATTCTGGGGGGTGCTTCGCATGTGCACTCTGTGTGACCTGGAAATGTAACTTCCACTTTGGTATCCATAATTTTTTTTCTTCCCTGCCTCAGTCACCCCATTCCCTCTGATCTGACAGGGTTGTCCAGCTCTGGGGCTCTCATTGCCCCTCCTTGCAGTGCCCAGCTGGGATACTATAGTATCCCCTCTATCTCCCTCACTACACAACGGTGAGTGGCTGCCATTTTCAGCCCTCTCTAGCGTGGCACACCCACCTTTGCAAACCATCTGTCAGTTATTCCCCCTTGCAGAGGGGGGTGTCCAATTCAGCATCACTGCTTTCATTTTCAAAATCTGTTGTCTCCACTCCCATATGACCCTGGTCTCTGGCAGGTGCTAGTGGCAGACACCTCCTAAAGTGCATGGGGAGACTCAGCCCACTTAGTTCATTCCCAAATAACTATTACCAGAGTTGAAAGTGGCACTAATTAAAGATAGTTGGTTTTTAAAAAAAATGAGTAATAGTTTCAGATCACACACCTGCCCAAGACTTCCTGCCAATGTGTGTGGGTTAAAAATCACATGCTCCTATTTTTAAAAATGTTTCGCCCTCCCCCATTGCTGTGTGAAAAAAAAAAAAAACCCACATACAACAGGGAAAGTCTGGAAACTGTGCACAAGGTGCCCTCAATGCACAACCAGTAAAAACAGAAGATAGCTGCACCAGTGCAAACTCCAGGGATGGGCAAAGCTGCATCATGTGGGCAGTTGTTTGGAATGGGGTAAGCTGCACTTGTGTAGGTCATAGCTTTGCCTGACCCATGCTTGGGTTTGTGACGGCTGAAGCTAAGCCGGTTGTGTGTGTCATCTTTCCGCTACGGCCCGGTCCATACCTGGAAATTGCCCAGGCTGAACCAAATCTGTGCAGCTTCCTTGCAAGATAACTTACAGTCAACACCTCATAAGCTGATATCCACATTGTGAGGCGGATGTGAATTTAGCTTGCAGAGGGTTTGTGCTGACTTAATGAAATCATCAGAGAGAGAGAGAGAGAGAGCGTGTGTGGCCCAGCCTTTGCTCGTTCCTTGTAAAAAGCTCTTTCTGACTGATGGGATTTGAAGCTGATGGTGACCCCTTATGAGCTCAGTTTATTTTCATTCTCTCAAGTTATGACATGTTTAGGCCCTAAAGATGTTTTTAATCTTGCATCTTTTAAAACACTTTGCTCAGCTACTTGGAAGAAGTTCAGTGGAAGCTGCCTTTTAGGGAAATGAGAGGGGTTAGATTAGTTTTGACTTGGGGTTAACTTTTCAAAAGTGTCACAGTCCCATTTTCACTGCTGTGAGTGAGCCACATCCATCTTGACTGATTTTGCCTCATTAATGCTGGTCTTCCACTTGATAAGTAACTTCCTTCTTTCTATATATAGCTACACACACACACCCCTGCCTCTGTAATTTCCATTCCAATTCATCTGATGAATTGGGTTTTACCCATGAAAGCTGATGCCCTAATAAATCTGTTAGTCTTTAACATTCCATATGACTGACTCCTTGTTGTATTATCCCCATGATACTGCTGAGGAACAGAGAGGGTAACTTTCCCAGGGTCGTGCATGGGGTCTGTGTCAGAGAAAGGAATTGAGCCCGCATCTCCTAAGTGTCAGGATAGTGCCCTAACCACCACATCCCTCTTTCTCACTAGTTGTGCTCTTTCTATGGCTCTACCATATAAACAGTAATTTCTGAGCCTGATTCTTTAAAAGGATGCTGACGGCTTCTTAATATTTCCAACCAGAGTCTCTTACCTATGTTACAAAGAGCATTTGATTCACTAAAATGGAACTTGTGATGAAAATCTAATTTTCTTTTAGCTGTTTGTGCTGATTGTTTTTTGTGATTCTCTTGGCCTGGGCACTAAATACTGGTTGAGCTAAGTTTCACTTTTTGGCTTTTATTCAGTTTCACTTTCAGGAGCTCATTGGAAACCCTTCCCCCCCAGGAGACTGTTTGCTTAAAAGCAATTGTTTCTTGTTTTGCATTTGAACAGTCTCCTGAAATATCTGTGTTAAAAACCTTTGCCATTGGAATGAAAATAAAGGAATGGAAGCATTTCTGTGGGCATTGGGTACATATAAACTTGTGTATAAGGAGGGTTGGCCAGTCTTGAGTTGACATTGTTTCTTCAGTGCAAACCTTCCTGACTAAGGGTCTGATCCTACGAGGTGCTGAATGTGTTCAGCTCCCCCTAGCTTCATTAGTAGTTTAGAGAATTTAGTATTTTTCAGGCCAGTCTCTAAAGTAGTGTGATCTCAGGGCAACTCTCTGTATTAAGCTACATCTACATTACAAGCTAAGGGTGTGATTCCCTTGCTTGCTAAACCCATGGGGGTGTATTTGGCTTGGCACAGCTCAGCTGTGACTCTGCTCCCGCTGCCCGGGCTACCATGGTTGCATGGCTAGTTACTCTCATCATCGATCTTATGGAACTAGTACAAGCAGGTACACAAGCAAGGGACTTGTGCTCCTGGCTCACAGTGTAAGTGTAGACATAATATCTCTTGCTCTTGGTTGAGTCTTCTCTGTAAATACTAACCGCTTTGTGATAATACTGAAAAGTCTCTGGAGCTGAAAAGTCATCCTGATAACCTTGAGCCATGTTGCAGTCTTAATTTTTTAAATGTGTGTGAAAGTACTCTGATTGCATAGTCTGGAGAACTAGCCTGCAGTCCCGTTCTTTCTTACATCAGGCTGCATGACTTCCTTCTGCAGGTTTGCACTGCGTTTGCTGCTAACACTTTCTCTAGTATCCGCGCGCATCTGCATGTCTACCTCAAAAACTCCTCTTGGTATTTTGTCAGCATGAGATTTAGGTCTGTACAGGAAGCTTGTAGGTAGGGAATTATTGATGGATGATTATAAATGCTCAGTGGTATTTATGCAAGCAGATATGAGCAATGTGATGTTTGTTTCTTCCGAAGCATCCATGCTTGTGGTATGCTGTGTCTTCGTAATGCCCCTGTGTCTCTCACTATGCTTCTGATTGGCATGTGCCACAATGGAAGGTTGTGTTATTTGAGGTGATGTAAATGACACAAGGGCTCACCTGCCAGTGGGAGTTGGTCTTCAATCCAGCAAACAGGGAACCCCACTAGTCTGATTTCTCCTTTGTAATGGATGCTGGAGCCTGTTACTTTGCACTCCCTGGTGTAGTTCTACTCAGTCTGGAGAGGTGTTCTCTCAATGGGTATGTTCATACAAATCACAAGGTGTGACTGCATCTTGAGTAGATACACCCAAGCTAGCTTTAATCTAGATCGCTCGGGTATTGACCCGGCGAAGTCACAGCAATGCGGGATTCAGCATGGATAACCCTAACCTAGTCCAGTGGGCTAGGTGGGCTTGTCCTGCCCATGGTGAAATAGCTTCACCATTCCAAGATGCAAGCTACCTAGATTAAAGTTAGCTCAGGACATATACGCAAGCTGCAGTGGCACCCTGTGACTGCAATCTAGAGAGATCTTTGGGAAATGAGTGGAGATGTAAGCAAAAACCTGGTGGCTCTCTGGGCTCAGTTTTCCCCACGCTCTTGCAAGACCAGGCCACACTCAAGTGGGAAAAAAATTATCCCACAGCCTCCGTGGACAGCATACAAATGACCATGCCGCACACAGCTCAGAATTCCTACCCAGTGTCATGCCTGAAATAGATTTACCCACACCGGGGGAGACGTGTTGTATCTCATTTCATTCTCCGTCAGAGGGATTTCCCACTCTTTAATATGGTTTTTTGAAAGGAGGGATTCCAAATGTTTAGAGATCAGAGTTTATTTCTTAATTTCTTTTGGCAGTCAGTCTAGCTACCTGTCATTGTGGATGTCTCTAGTGGCAAAGAGAAACACAGACACAAATACTACCCTAGAAGTGACCAAAATACTTCAGTCTCATCTTCTGTCCTCATTGCTCAGGATTTCTGACCCTTCATTCTGGCTGGTTCCCTTACTGGTTCTGTTTGCCTGTGGTGCTGGCACTGGACAAAAACAGTAAGAAACAGTCCCTGCCCCAAAGAGCTTATAGTCCAAATGGGCAAAGGACAGGAGGGGAAACAGAGGCACAGAGAGAGGAGTGTGTTGATCAAGGTCACACTGTAGGTCAGTGGCAGAGCTAGGAATAGAACCCAGGTCTCCTGATTCCTAGGCCAGAGCTAAAGTTTGATTGGCCTTCCCATTTTGCTCCCATGAATACTGGGTCAAGTCTGGATACAGGCCAATCACATTCCCCTGAGCCACATGGTGCCAGGGTTGGGTATCTTTCTGCAGGATCTACTATAGTTCAGGTGGAAAGTAAGGGCTTGATGAAGAAGGCACTGAGTGAGAGTCACTGGCCTGCATTATTCAGGAGGTCAGACCAGGTGATCAGAATGGTCCCTCCTGGCCTTAAACTCGATGAAGAAAACTGATGTGATCCTAGTAAGTTTCACCCAGCTGCTCTAGGTGGGATCAGGCTGGATCCAGTTTGGCCTACGGTGCCCAGGAACAGCACAAGTACCTGAGATCTCTCTCTAACTGTGTGGCCTCATGGTGTCTCCATTGGCACCTGCAGAGAGCCTTAACAATGGGTGATGGTCATGGTAATGCCCCTGTTGCTCCTGTAGTTTCATTCTGCTGGGAATTTAGAATTGTATCTGAGTTGTGGTGGAGCTTGGCAAACACCAGGCATAGCAGCAGGGCAGGTTGTTTGATCTTCCCTTTGGGGTTTCTGAACTGCAAGGAGTATGGGGCCGTGTCTAGACTGCAGGCTTCTTTTGGAAGAAGCTTTTCTAGAAGAGCTCCGGAAAAACTTCTTTCAAAAGAGAGCGTCCACACAGCAAAAGTGCATCGAAAAAACGATCTGCTTTTTCGAAAGATAGCATCCACATTGATTGGACGCTATCTCGCATTTAAGTTGTGATTACTATGGACGGAGTGGCCACCAGGAGGGCACCTGTGCTTTTTCTTGGAGGCCTTTTCTTTCGCAAAAAAACCCTCTTCCCTGTCCACACATGCCTTTTTCCAAAAAAGCTCTTTAGGAAAAAGGCTTCTTCCTCGTAGAAAGAGGTTTACCACTGTCGGAAAACCCCCTGCATTCTTTTGACTTTCTGTTGAAAGAACGCAATTGCAGTGTGGATGTAAGTGTAGTTTTTTTTTCCGGAAAAACTCTGCAATGTAGACATACCCTGGGCTGCTGCCGACAATGCTGTAGCAAACATGCCCTTCTGATGGTCAGTGATCACCTTGGTACAGACCCCTGGCTTAGTGTGACATTACGCATACATACATAGAAATCTTTTCATTCAAATATTATCCGTTCCCCATGATTGGCTGTAGTTGCTTGTGTGCAGACCTTGTATTTCCTAAGTGTGGTGTTAGTGATACTTGCCTACCCACAACTGCAGCATGGATCTAGGGCTCCCTGGCCTGTTCTTTTCCACTTGTGTGGCAGGCTACACTGGTGTCACTGAGTTTTTATTAGCACTGCTGAGTTCAATCCAGAAACTTTCAGGGACATTGTCAGCTGGATTGCAGAGCCAGAGTTCAGGGTTTTTAAATGTATTTTAAAAGGCTTTTATACAACTGAATGGTTTTTTTTTTAATTGTTTTAAATTTCAATTGGGAACAGGTTTTTGGCTTGCTGTGAACCCAGCTCAGCAGCTATCTGCTAGGGCTCGAGAAGCAGAAAGTGACTGTGAAGAGGGGAAACCCCTCCCAGAAAATTAACCTAGTCTTGCAGTCAAATTCAGGGGGGCAGATCCTTACATGAGGCTCTGCCCACGGGCACAATAGATCCACCCATACAGATCTGAAAAGTATTCTAGAATTTTAAAATCGTCAGTTCTAATTATTATGATCTATATTGTGGTAACACCTAGCATAGCGGTTCCCAACCTTTTCCAGATGGGGACCCATTTTGACAATTCAGGAAGACCTGGTGACCCAGGGCAATTTCAAAAATGCATGAATGGCTCCTTAAGAGCCACCTGGGGAGACACCTGGCAACAGTTTTGAAATGTAATGGCGACCCATATTTGAGTCCTGACCCATAGGTTGGGAAACCCTGATCTAGGAGCTCTAGCCATGGACTAAGGCAGCAGGATGCTAGGTGTTGTGCAGACACAGAACCAGAATAGCTAAGAGCCCTATGAGCTTAAAGCCTGAAGAGGAAAAGATATTTTTAAAACTAAAAGCGAAGTTGTTATGCTGTGAGACTTGGCACCCATGTGTAGTTATTGCATCTGGGGCTGCAGATCTCTGAAGAGCTGGACCTTGAATTTAGTAGCTGACAGAATCGGCAGGCAAGTTCATGGGAGGTCAGTGGAAGAAATGTTCATGCAAAATCACAGCCATATTCTCCACCATTCTTAGACTCCACAGGTAAGTGACACAGATGTGGTGGATGTAGGCTAATGAGGTCAGGAGACAGACTGAGAAGCTCATAGAATCCTTGTCATAATTTGCCTCAAACTGTTTCCATTTTACCCACATTCATGGTAGATAAGCAAGGGTTCACGGTCACAATTCAGGGTATGCTGACCTTAATTTTTGATTTCCAGGCTTTTTAAAATTTGTGGGTCCTGGTTTGGGGGGGAGGAAGAGATTATGTGCAGGGAGGGGTGTTTTAGTTAATGAAAACAAAGGATAGATTTCTCTTAATTGTTGAAGAAGCTAACAGAAACATACAGTTGTAACCTTGCCAAGATATGGAACTTGCATTTCTTATTTCACAATCCTTTAAACAGCTGTAGGCTCGAATTCCATTTAAATGCATAAACCGGGAAACTCTTTAGAAGATTTGTCAGTCTTCTGATCCAGGAAATAGTATCAGTTACCTACTAGGAAGTGAATGTTCATTTTCAGCCAACCAGGATGCCTTGATTTGCATATTAGTGCTGATTGGTGGCTGCTGCTCCAGATAACTAGGCATTGTTGACCCCTCAGGAGGTAAACAGTAGAGACTTTGTTACATGACTCTCTTCAGCCAATAGTGACCCAGGATGTCATTGGCTAGTAGGTAAGGAGGAGGTTTATTCCCACCTGGGTTTTGAGGCTGTAGTCAGAGCTTTGTGGGACAGCTATCATGTAAGGGGAAAGTGTTGAGAGCTATTTCTGCTGTGATCTTTTCTTCCTTCAGCTGCTAGTACATCTTAAAAGGAGCACAGACATGTTGTGTGAGCCCATCAAAACCGAGTATGCCTCTCCCCGACGGCCTGCTTGGCTGTGTATTTGCTGTATATTTGGAAACCAAGTCCTTCCTGGATGGGCGCCCCTTCTCCCAGTGGGGCACAGAATTCCTGTACCTTGAGCACCCGCGGCTAGAAAACTCTGCTGCAGAGCTCGGCACTGAGATGCTCCAAGCTGGGCTTTGCTATGCTGGCAGTAACAGTGTGTGAAATCCGGTGTGAAGATAATGTACGAGGCAGGTGTTGCGACTTTGCACCTGGGGTTTGTTAAAGTGGTGTGTAATTCCACGCTGTAAAATAACCACCCCTGGGGCATGGGGGAGAGTGGGGCGCTAAGTGACGGCAGCAAATGTCTTGACATTCTGTCTTTATCAAATGATCCGGGGGAGTCTCGTTCGCTCCTAAGCATGGCAGCGTTTGGCAGAACTGCACTGGGTGACTCATTAGCTACACTGCCATCGGGGTTTTTTTAAAGGCATTGCTCTTCTGTTGTGAATGCAGCCATCTGGGTGTCTCTGTTTGCTTCCATATGGATGAGTTGGAAATAACAAACTATCCGAGCCACCGCTGCGTGGGGGCTGCGGCGCCCACAGGAGCCTGGGCTGCCTTCTGTCTCAGGGGCCCATCGCTCTCTGCGGACCCCAGCGGAGGCTTCGCTGCTACCTGTCTCAGGAGAATCATGCCTCTGATTGTGATTGGAAGAAACCTTCCTGCTGACAGATGACTGCGCTGTTGGTTAAGTTATGCCAGTTTCTTGAGCTCTTGCAGGGCTTGTGGTGTTTTAGAAGACTGTTGGCATACAGTGTGATGCACAGATTGCCCCTTTGACTGCCGTGTGGGGTGAAAAGTAGTGGTTGATTTTGAGTTGTGTGTGCGCAGAGCCTGGCTCATGGGAGTCTGATTCCAGATCAAGGCCTCTAGCTCTACCGCAATGCATGTGATGGGAGAAGGGATGCCAGTAACACTGGAAATCAGGGGTACCTGCATATCCACATGTTGTAAGCCCTGAGAAGCAAGCCATAACAAGCTTGGGATGCAACACTGAGAGCCTCTGCCTCCAAAAGTTTACCCTGTGGATTTTATTGTAACCCCCTTCCCGATGCTGGCAGAAAGATTTGGCCATGGACAGCACCCCAAACTACATTTAACCTGCTGGTTTGGAAATTGATTAGCTTCACAGTTACCTCTTCCCCTTGCATTGTTCAACAATTTCACCTCCCACTTGTGTTTAATTGAAAAACACGTGTACTCTCCCTTGGTTCAGAGACTTTGCCACCTACCTGCTGGTTTGCCTGCTGTGAGCTCCCGGCTGTCGCTCTTAGCTCTGTACGTCTTGCCTCTCTCTTTACAGGCCTGACATACGGCCTTGAAGAGGATGGTTTGAAGCTGGGCGAACAACGCTCTCTGTCTCAGCTCACTTTCAGACCTTGGAAGATGGCAGCAGCGCTGGGTGCTGGAAGTGGTTCTGCTGGGCCATCTGGGCTCCCCAGTTCTGTGCCCGGGCATGCCGCCCTGCCTGCAGTGGCCGTATGGGAATGGCAGGACGAGTTTGGCAGGTGGAGGCCGTACAAAGGGAATGTGTGCAGCTACATTGAACAGGCTTTCCAGGCCCCTGCGCAGAAGGGGAAGCGATCGGGAGCCGGGCTTGCCAGTAGCAGTATCCCGTTGGGGCAGGCAGATGCTACGCTTGCCCCTTATGTTATTGACATACCAAGCCTGATGCAGTTCCGACAGGACACAGGTAAGAAATCACTTCCCTGGCTGTGTTTAGGTCCCTGTGTGCTTAAAACTTCTCTGAGATTGCATATGTGCTTAAAATGGTAATGTGCTTAAATGCTTTGCAGGCTCAGGGCCTCAGAACTGTATGCCCCCCTTCCAGTGCACCCCCTTTCAGAAGAGTTGCAGAAAAAGGCCTTTTGGGAATTTGATTTCCATTCCCTTCCCCTCCCCCTCAGCTACAGCACCAGCTGCTCTGACTTGGCCAGGCGCCCTGTGAAAGCTGCTGAGCTAATGCCTGCAATCCCCACAGAATGACGTAGGACAGTGCTAGAACATTGCCCCTTCAGACTCATTTTCCTTTCCCGCTTTGGGTTTTTCTTTCTTCCTGGGAGGAGGGAAGCTGGCTTTTGTGGGCAAGCCAGGAGATTGGGGTTCCATTCCCGCCCTTGCCCCTGGTTCACTGCCACTCAGGCCAACAGTTTACTGTCCATTAAATCTAAATGGTCCCCTTTCACACCTATGGGGTGGCTTTTTCCCCCCTGCAGGTCTGAGCACCTTTAGTATAACTTGGATGGAGTTTCTGTGTGCTCGTCTCTTCTGAAAAATCTCAAACTGGACACTCAACATCAGTGACCACTTTTGTAAGCACAAGCCTTTCTGAGCCTCAGTTTCCCCAGCTGTAAAATGGAGCTAATACCTGCCTCCCAAGGAGTAACATGGCTTGGTTCACTCTGAAGGCCTCAGAGAAGGGCAGAAGTGTTCAGATTTCTTGAATACAGTAGATCGGCCATGTTCTCTGAGCATGAGGGAGAAGATGATTCTTAAATGACCCGTGAGGAGACAGGCCTGAAAACAAGGATGGGCATGGCCTTCTTGGACATATTCCTGGCTCATACTCCTGTTTCCTAGCTCTGATGTTAGTCAGTGTGAATAGCACGCAGCTGGGCCGGGCACGCTCAGGAAAGAACCTGGAGGTTTGAAGCTAAGCTAGGAAGCGTGTCCCAGGTGAGAGAATTTATCAGAATGCTGCATGTGTTAGTGACTGTCTGCCTTGCGAGGCTGTCACTGGCTCAGCACCAGTAGCTTTGAATATTCTTTAGGGCCCCCACAGCCTTGTTTTAGGGGGCTCCTAATTCTCTGAAAACTGCTGGGGAAATCATCAAACAGGCTCCGGGACTGAGCAGGACGTGAAGAGGCGGTGACCAAGTTGTGACTAGAACCAAGGAATTCTCTCCTGTCTTGCTCTGCCTTGTGGCCACAGGTTCCCTCTTTCTAGGCTTCCATCAATTCTTGGAAAAAGCCCTTTTCTGACAAGGGCTCTGGCAGAGTGAGTGACTCGTTAAAGGGATGGGCTTTGTCTCAGCTGTCAATCTGGTTTTTAGTCTAGATGGAATCTTGTGAGCAGCTGGAATGGAGGACAGTGTTCCCTGTTAGCTGTGCCCTCATGCAGCCACTCAGGAGATAGTCCTGTGCTGCCCACCTGATTAGCAGAGCGCCCTCAGCTAGGTTTTTGTTTCTACTGGTGGTGCACGTTCTTACATAGCTTGGTGTACATTAAAAAATTCATTTTGCACCTGGATGGAAAAAATCCATACATCAATGAAAAAGATTAAAGGGAACATCAGTGGAGGACCACTTATGGAGCACACTTCTGTCTTATTGGCCAAATTGTGACTGGAGTTTTCTCCCCCAGGAGAGGGGCAATTTCTCCGAAAGCGACTACTAATGCCCTATAATATCTTTCCTTTCATTGCAAGGGATTCCACAGTCCTTCACAAACTATATCCATGCAGGGACAGCTGAAATGCAGCTAGCTCTGGTGTAGAGGGAGGATGGAGGAGTGAACATTTTAGTTAAGGATCCTGGGGTCAGACCTCTGCTTTCATAAAACATATGATGGAATCTTTAATGTCAGGGCTGCTGACTCAGTTTTGAGACTCTTATCTGAAAGGCTACTCCCCATGAATTCATGGGGCTCCGTAAATGGATCTTGATGGGCTGATGGGTCCACATGGCCTGTCTGGGCCTTGGATCTATTGCTTCAGGGACCATAGAGATATCAGACACATTGCTAACTTCATAAAGCCACCTGTTCTGTTTGCATTTTAGTATGGTCCTTTAAACCTGCCTTGTCCCCACTTTCTTCCCTTCTTGTGATGCAGTTATGTTCAAAGCCCCACATCTTTGAGTAAGGCGCTCTGCCTTTAAACATGGGTGTTTTGTAGCTGATCAGCCAGCTGACCTTTGTAATACGCTGGAAATGAAATAAACGCTGCAGGAAATGTTCCCATGAACATCTTTAAACAGACTGAAAAAGAGGCCATTGCATTCTCCCTGCTGCTATTAGACAGACAAGTAGGCTCTTCAAAGGAAGCTAGGAAGAATAACAGGAAGCCAGTGTTAACAGGTCTAGCATCCTCACAGAAAGGGAGTGACAGCTGCAAGGGCAGATCTCAAGTGCTGGATTAGGGCTGTGCAGCATAGCTAGAAGTAAATATCAGGCGGCTTCAGGAACTGTTCTACAGCTACCGCTGTCTGTGTGGGCCAAGATAAGAATGCCTGATGCCCTGCCTGCCGGTTATCCCAGGATGGTACCACCGAATGCGGAATGTTGATTCCCGAAAGCCGCCTCTTTCCACAGTGAGTTAGCGTGTGCTGCTGCGGGCCCTTGTGCTGTATTTATCCTGCAGTCAGTCTGCTGGGACGGCAGGATGTGACCGCTGGCTTGGACTGCTCACGTGCAGCTGAGCAGGTCTTCCCACATTACAGGCTTTCTGTGGAACCGCTTTAGCTGTCAGGAGTGGGGTTCACTCGGTGTCTCCTAAATCGCTGGCTTTGCTCCATCTGGAGGCTGTGATCCCATCCCTGTCCCCCACTGCGCATTCCTTCCCCTGCGAGTTTTGGCCTTTATGCTGCGGATCCGAGGGTGCTATAAGATAACGCCCCCTCCTTCACTCTGTTTGCAGGGAGCAGTGACCCTGGAACTTGCTTTTGGGCGCCATACTCTGATTCCCCATCCAAGAAGCCAGATTCTCAGCTGGTGGACATCAGCCTAGCCCCCTGAGGATCTAACCCACAAGTTACTAAGCTGGGATCAGGAAGTTACTGCAACTCCTCTGCTTTCAGTCACTTTGATCGTGTGTCTCCTCTTTGGCTGGTGCTTGCTAGTGCTCTGTTGGCACAGCAAAGTAAACTGTGAACAGTCCATGCTCTCAGTCAGTTGCTGACCTCACCTCTGAAGCAACGATCTGTAACGTCCTGAGCCACAGAGCAACAAAAGCCAATATGGACCACACCGAACAGCCATCAGACGAGAGACTGAGCTCGTTAATTAGCGAGAATGCTTTAAAGGAATGATTAAACTCTTTTTCATGTGGACATGTGCAGTGGAGCCAGCGAAGGGCAGTGTTAGCCAGTGTTTGGAGCAGAAGATTGGGAGGGATGACTTCTGGGTTCTTTTCCTATCATTGACTCATTTGATGGCCTTGGGCAAGTTGCTTTTTCTCTCCATGCCTCAGTTTCCCCATCTGAGTAACTCACAAGGGCACGAGGTTTAGTGTTTGCAGAGCATATGCAGAGCGTATGGGTATCTGTGGATGACAGGTTCTTGTGAATCAGGGAGGTGCCTGCCCCACTCACTGCAGCACACGCAATAGATTATGCTTCATATTTGCTTCCTGTATTTTTAACGTATGTAATAGAACCCCAAAGCAGGACTGCACTTACCTCCATAAGCCTTCACTTCAGCCTTCTGTTGCTAGGGGCATCACTTGATCTGTCTGTCCCTTCCTTCGAGCTCTTTTATCTTGATGGAGTTCTCGGCCTATCACATGTTGGAGTTGAAGCTGATGAGACCCTGCTGATCGGGTGGCTGTAGTGAGTCAGCTCTGCATCTCTATCAAGGGTCTTGAAGTCAGATCCATATCGCCCAGCGCTGGTCATAGAGCTGCACCCAAAAAGTGCACAATATGATACACATTATGCCAGTATCCAAACCAAACTCAGAAGCCCAGGAGTAATATCTTAGTCTCTGACTCCCATTTTTCCAAGTGAAATGGGCACTTAGAGGCATTTAGAGGACCGAGGCTCCGAGGTCACCTCTGAAAATGAGTCTTAGAGCTTTTGCCCTGAGAGCAGGCTTTAGGTCCTGTGGCTGGTCTCGACTAGCCCTGGAACCAGCAACTCTGCTGGGGTTTTGTTCCCTGTCCCTTTATATGAGCAGCTGCTCTCCTGAGTCTTTCCTAGCTGCTCTCCCAGGCTTGCCTCTGCCTTGCCCTCAGACTTGCCGTCTGCTGCGTATGTGTGGATGTGGATGCAGGGCGGGGATGTTAACGACTAGTCGACTATCCAATAAGCTTTTGTGTATGAGAGAGAGGCAGCACAGCTGTGCGGTGCTGCCGCTTTGAAATGCCGCCTCTGTGCATTTCAAAGGGACAGTGGAGCCCGGGACCAGCTGGGGTCTCTCCAGCTGATTCCGAGCTCCACACTGCACTACCCAGAACCCCAAGGAGAGTCCTCAGCTGACCCTAGGCGCCTAGCGGCATGCAGGAGTCCCGCTGGGGACTCTTGTGCATTTCAAAGCAGGCACCCGCATGCAGTGGGACTTCCCTCTGGCTCCGGCCTGTATGGGAAGTTCCATCTTCCTCCTTTGAAATTCCATCGACTAGTCAATCGCATTTTAACATCCTTAGTGCAGGGCCTGGCGAAGGGGTCATTTCCAAACCTTTCGCAGGATTGCTCGACCTCTGAAAGGCCCACATCTGTGAAGCCACAAGGTCTGGGTGGTTGCTTAGTCGCTTAAGAAAAGTTCCACTGGCCCTGTCTTGTGTGATTTCCTGCAGTGTCCTAAGGAAGTGGCTGCCGAATTCCCATGAGGAGTCAAAGAGAGCTGGATGCTTGACTCCCATAAGCACTTTCAGACCTCTCGCCCTCGGGTGCCCTTTCCCCATAACGACTCTGTTGTTTTGTATGGTTTTTACTGACGTCCACTGTCTGTTTCTCTTGAACCAGGAACCATGCGAGCCGTCCGCAGGCACCTCTTTGCTCAAGACTCTGCGGCGGGGCAGGGCATCGTGTGGGAGTGGCAGAATGATGAAGGAGGGTGGTCTCCGTATGAGATGAAGGTCTGTGTGTTCCTGGAGCAAGCTTTCACGCACGGCATTCAGCATGCAGACCTGAGCTCCTTAGGCTACAACTACGACATTGATTTTGTGTCTCTGGTCCAGACCAACAAGACCTCCAGGTTCCGGCGAGGGATTCAGAGGCGCATGGATACCCCCTATCCAGTGACTACAGCCACGGGGCCCCTTCACACGGCAGTGGCTTGTTCTTGTCAACAGTGCTTATTGAATAGCGCAACTGGCCCCATCACCACCCGCTATCGGCACTCCATGATAAACCTCCCCAGTTCATCCGCTGTGCCGCAGGTTTCCAGTCGGACAGCCGCGCTGAGCTCGTCTGGTCTCGGCTTTGTGCCCTACAACAAACCCACCTTGTCTGGAGCCAGGTCGACGCCAAGACTCAATGCACAGAATGCCTGGGCGCTGCCTCAGTCTGTAGGAGTGGGAGGCCCCAGCCCCGGACTGTCGGCGTCCAATGGAGTCAGGTACAGAAACCCATTGCGTTTGGGACATAGCAAGGGCCTTTGGGAGAGCGTAGTCTAACCTGCTAGAATGTTCAGGCATTTGACTCCAGTCCCACGTAACAGTGGTTAGATATGCTAAGCAGTGTTTCTCAAACTGCGCTCCAAGGGCTCCGCGAGGTTGACAAACTGGAAACATCGATAGGTACAACACATACAATCAGTGGACCGCTGGGGCTCCGCATAAATTTTTACGCATGTAAAGGGCTCCGGAGCCCAAAAAGTTTTGAGAACCGCTGTGCTAAAGGAAAGAAAACCATGGAGTTTGTGTTGTCTGTCTGCTTAGTAATGGATAATGGAGGCCTGGAAGGTAGCTGTTGCATTCCCCTTCCCAGCTTGTTATTTCACATTAGAAATCCAGGCCAGGTCTTCTCTAAAAATCTCTGGGTACGTCTACACGCTGGGATAAGGTCGAATTAAGATACGCAACTTCAGCTACGTTAATTGCATAGCTGAAGTCAAAGTACGTTAACTCTGCGTTTGGTGCTGTCCACGCTGAAGGAAGTCGAAGGGAGAACACTCTCCCTTCGACTTCCCTTACTCCTCGTGGAAGCAGGATCAACCGGAACGCCCCTCTCTGTTCAAATTAGCGGTCTTCACTAGACCCGCTGATTCGAACCCTGGAAGATTGACAGCGGCACCTGCGATCTTAGACATACCCTATGGGTCGGGAGAACTTGGGAGGGCTCTTACTTGACAGATTCCAGGAAGGGAGTGGTTTAATGGAGGAGACAGTGTTGTATTCAGGTAGTTAATAGTGAGTTAGAGGTGTTAACACAGGAACAAACCAAACAAAGAGCTGTAAAAGAATGAGAAGTCCTGTGGCACCTTAAAGACTAACAGGTTTATTGGAGCATAAATTTTTTTTTGCAGATTCAGGCCAACACGGCTACCTCTGATAGGACAAGAGTCTGACAGTAACTCTTTTACAGCTATCAGCAAAGGGCAGAGAGTGCTCAGAGCACATGTCTGAGTCCTCCAGGAAAGTCCCTCCCTGATAGTTTTAATACTGATAACAACTGGGAGAGTTTCCTTCCTTATTTTTTAATCAGAAGACCTTCCTGCACTTTTTAATCAGCACAAAACATTAAAACCAAAGTCAAATAAAGCACAAAGCCAGTGTTTTTTCTTGTGCTGCTCACCCTTGAAGGCACTGAGCCAGATTCATCTCTGCTGTGTCTGAAGTCAGTGGAGTGAAGCTGCTGACGAATTTGACCTGCTATATTTGACGGAGCCTCAAGGCTTTGTAAGGATAAATGCTGAGCTATGGCTGGATAACCAGAGAAGCAGTTTGTTCTCCATGTGCTCTGTTGCCATGAGCAGTGGCTGTCTGACATCCCAGGGCTGGAAACGGAGCAAAACATTGTTTTCTTTTTTCAAACAGTCAGAGGCCTGCCTCATGAAGGCTAGCTGCTTGGGCCTTCTGGTTTTCCTCCCTTTCCACTGAGCTCACTTTCTGGTGGGGGTCTAGAGGCAGCTTCAGAACAGGAAATCTCATGTCCTATCAAGGGCTTTGGCCTCCCTTGATTCTGCTTGGCTACAGTCCTACCTGTTGTAGAAGCTGGGTCGTGCTCCAACCATCGCGCTCTTGTCTGCGTTGGTTGGTGTTGTGGTGGAAGTGTGCTCTAGCCGTGTGTCCCAGTCCAGGCAAAGAGCAAAAGGACCGGAGCGGGGGACCTGTTTGGTTCCAAGTGTTTCAAGAAGTGTTGCAGCTCAGCTGGGGCGGGGAAGACGATGGCTGTGGTGGAACTGGGTGCAATTCTTACCCCGCGTTCTATCGTTCTGCTTGAAAGAGCCTCCCGCTTCCGTGTTCTGGTGCCACGTTTCTTGGAGTGGCTCAGCTGGCCGAGTTCATGCCCCTTCCCAGGAAGGTGGTGCAGCTGAGAGCTCTCTCCCATTTATTTGGTAAGAGAAGAGGAGGGGCTTTCTCCAGCCTGGTCTGCCATGGGTGGGGAAGGGGGCTGCTCTGGCTGCCCCAGGCCTGCAGCACCACAAGCTCCCACTGGGCCCAGCCCTCCAGTTAACCAGTTACCAGGTAAGCATGCCGGCGAGGCTAATGCTTACCGGGTAGCCAGTTAACTAGTTAAACTTTCTCACCCCCACTTCAGTGGAATATGGAAGTTTTGTGCCACGTCCCATTTTTGCTCCCTCTCCAGGAGGGGACGTGTCAGCCTGAGGCTTTGTCTACACTTCCAAGTGTTGCCAAAAACTGCGTACCGACAACAAAACAGTCAGTGCGTCCACACGGCAATGCAGCTTCTGTCAGGAAAAAGACCGAGTGTTGGTCACAAGAGACTTCCACCCCAGGAGAGGCCTTTCTCTCCCCTCTCCCCCGCTGTATTGCAGACTGAGAGCCTGCGTAGACAGTGCTGCTTGGCGACTAACCTGGTCTCTGCCAGTATCCCACAATGCTGCTTTGACACTCCTCACTATGGAAAGCTGACAGAGCCTCTGGTGCTGCCAGGAGGATCCAAGGGGCCACGTGTCTCCCCAGTCGCCATGGCTGGAAGGGGCAAGGGGCCAGAGCCTCTGGGCTGCCCAGGGGACCAGCGGGGGGGCCTGGTGTCTGCAGCAGGGACTGCCCACTGCTGCCCCTCTTCCCCCCGCACTCAGTGGCAGGAAGCGACACAACCAGGGAACGGAGCCGCGTCACTCTGCTTCCTCCCTGCCAGTGAGTGCGGGAGGACCCTGCTCTGGGCACCAGACCCCTGCCAACTCCTAGGCTGCATCACTGTGGGCAGCAGCTTGGGGGAGAGGAGAGGGGAGGTGGCCAGCATGCTGCCTGGCCGCCAGGACTCCTTTCACTCCGCTCCAACACGCAGCCCTTCTGCATGCTGCACTGCCAGCGCCTCCATCAGGTTGCCCCTGAGCCCCACCCGGAAGCAGAGCCCGCTCTCCAGCCAAGCCAGTTGCTGGAAGAGGCCCAGCTACCGGGACTGAGGTAGTGCCGGAGCCGGTCTTTGGCCTGGAGCAGGGTGCCCGGCCCCCTTTGCTGCTGTCCCTGTCACTCACCTTGTCGGCTACATCCAAACCTCCCTCTCTGCTAGTAAGTGCACAGATAGCTCTGCTGCAATGCATGGTGTCCTAATCATGTTGCACACAGCATGGGAGCAAGGTCTGGGATCCAGGATTTCTCCCAGCAGATGCTAGAGTTCACAGCAAGGACTGCCACTCAAGTAGCACGAAAGTTAAGCCGGCAGCCCAGGGAGGGCTGGGAAGCAAAGAGGTGGCTGACAGGCCATTTTTCATGTTCCCAAAATGCCTAGTGCTAGGTCGTGCGTTCCCACAGTGCTTAGCGACGAAAGGTGACAGCAGACACTGTGGGATTGCCTACCCCTGTGGCTTTGCTCTTTCTGTCTACACGGCCGCTGACCATGTGGCCACAATATGCCAACACTGGGTGGCAGAAAAACAGGCTTGGCGAGTTTTCAGTTTTGAGGACTTTTGCATGCCAGCGGCATTTCCGTTGCCAAACCTTTCCAGTGTAGACCAAGCCTAAATCTATTAACCCCTCCTTCCCCCGAGGTAGATATTCATTCCGTTTTACAAAGGGGGAAAGCAAGGCATAGAGGCTGACTTGCCCAGGGTCACACAGCAAGTCATCCACAAGGTCAGAGATACATGCTTGGCTATGCTTAAGAAAAAAGCTTTGGGAGCATGGAGTCCATGTTGTTGGTTGGGCTAAAAATAGCAGCTGAGATGTTACAGCCTGGGCTCTAAAACCCCGTGAGCAAGGTGGGTCTCAGAGCCCGGTGCCAGTAAATGCCTGAATATCTACAGTGCTACCTTGAGTTCCATGAGCTCTGCTTCATGGACCCTGGCTCCAAGACTGTACGACTAGTTGTGTGTAGCATTTGGGGTGTGGGTTTTTTTTTCAGCATAGATAAACCCTGAAACTCACTGGCTGGGAGTGATGTTTTGCAGTATAGGTGTACTCTTAGGTCTCCTGACTGCTCTTGTTCCTGCATGTAGCTTGTGTGCCCTCTTCATCCTGTATGATACTCCGATATCCCGTCCACCAACAAATAACCCCTCCCTTCCTCTTTCAAACTACAGAACAAATAAGGAAGGGTTGAATGTGAGAATGAGTCCCTAATTCCACAAGGCTATTCCTGGATACATGATCAAATTGAATTGAAATGAAAACTCCAGTATAAGTGGTCACTGCTTCACACGGCAGAGTCCTGTTGATCACTAAGGGTATGTCTACACTTGCCCCCTAGTTCCAACTAGGGAGGCAAATGAAGCATACCGAAGTTGCAAATCAAGCGCAGGATTTAAATATCCCGTGCTTGATTAGCATAATCGCGGCCAGTCACCATTTTAAAATGCTGGTCGCCCGATTTAACTTGCCGCGTGTAGACACGGTAGTCCGATTTAAAACCCTTCCCTCGAATTAACTGTTACTCCTCATTGCATTGTCTACACGTGGCAAGTTAAATCGGGCGACCGGCCACGATTATGCTAATCAAGCGCGGGATATTTAAATCCCACGCTCGATTTGCAACTTCGGTATGCTTCATTTGCCTCCCTAGTTCGAGCTAGGGGGCAAGTGTAGACATACCCTAAATGTTTCTTTCAAGTCTCAGCAGCTTCTTCCAGGAGTGTTAATTGCACCTCTATCTCAGCAGCCTTGTGGTGTCCAGAATAGGCGTGAGAGGATTCCTGTCTGGTTGGAAAGCATTCGCAGACTCATTTCCCAGCTGGTTTGGTCTTGGAATTGTTCTCATTTCTCTGCTTTCTATAGAGCTGCATTTTCTTAGTCCTTCTCTTCATCAGTTGGCCAGGCCTCATGCTGGGAAATAGTATGGCACGGTGGGTGCTCCCCCAGCAGGGGAGAGGCTGGCTGAATAGAGATCTCAAAATAAGAGCAGGTAGTGACTTCTGAAAACTGTTTCAGAAGTTAATCTGCTGCTTATCTGTTCAGCTATTTGGGGTATCGTCCAGAAGCTCTGAGCTAGGCTGGCCTCCTGCAAGTTGTTCTTTATCTAGAGGTTAGTCCTTGCAGCAAAACCATGGCCTTTTTAATAGCCAAGTCTTCCATGGAAGAAATGGAAGACTTGGCTATTAAAAAGGCCATGGTTTTGCTGCAAGGACTACCTTAGTTAAGAGAGAATTTGTTATCTTTGACCTCCAACTCTCTGTACTGCTTGCCTTCTGCTAAACGAAGCAAAAGAAACCTGCTTGGCCTGATTGGTCAGTTTCAGACCAGGCCATCACAGTGCCAGGACACAAGCAATGCCTCAGAGCTCTTTGGGAGCCTTCTTTCCTCTCTCCCCAACTTATACTCCCAGCAAAATACACCAAACTCCTTTGGGCCTGGGTCCGGAGTCGAGAGGCTTTGAGTCTTTCCCTAGCTCTGCCACGGAGTGTGTGTGGCTGTGGGAAGTCACTGCACCAAACTGTGCCTTCATTTCCCCATTTTCCAGTGGGGGTTAAAATTGATCTTCCTCTGTAAAATACTTTGAGATTTGTAAATGAAAAGCACTAAATATTGTTGACTATCAGATTTGTGTGTTCAAAGCGAAATTACCAAATCTAGGACCAATGGAAATGATTTTGTGATTGTTTGTTTGTTTTTGTCTGATTTCCAATGACAACAATTCCCTGTTATGATTTTAAACAGTGTTTGCAAATCTTTCTGTGGGCAGGACACAGGACTTATCTGTGGGCAGCGGCCTGACCTATAAAGTGTTACTCACGCGAGTGGCCACATGGAAAATCTTTGTGATGGGAGCGTTTGCCTGAGTGGACCGTGTATTTATAAGTGTATACATCTGCAGAGCAATATGTTTTGCTGTAATAACTTCAGACATTGGAATATGGTATGTGTGTGTGAAAATCTGAAGTGAACTTGGGTGTGCTAGTTTAAAAGACCTATAGACTATTCAACTTCCATGTTTGTATTTACACTGGATCATCTTGGACAATTACAGTGTTTCGTATTGTTAATACAAGAGGTTGGAAGTAAGGGGAATTTGAAAGTTCAGGTTATTTTGAGCGTGAGTGCCCTGGTTTTAAAAGAACCATTTACTTTCATTTCTCATATTCCAGTGTTGTGTTTCTCTTTCAGATGAGATCATTACAAACGAAACCCTTTTTGAACATTAAATTCCTCAAGCCTTTTGCACAAGAGGAAAATTCTTTCTGTCCAAAATTCCTCTTTTCTTTCCAAGCTACTGCACAGTGCTCTAGGCCAGCAGTGGGGAACCTTTCTGGGGTCAGGGGCCACTGACCCATAGGAAACCCAGCCGGGGATCGCACAAGTGAGAACCTGGAAGGGGACTGGAGCACCAGCATAAGCGCCGCAGTGCTAGGGCGGGAGCCCTGAGCCTCGGGGGCCAGATCCAGGCAAGCCAGGGGCCCCATCCAGTCCCTGGGCTCAAGGTTCCCCACCCTTACTCTATGCTATTGCTTTAACTGGCTGCTGGTTTTCCTTCCCAGAGGTGGTTGCATTTCAGTAGTTGCATTTCAGTGGCATTTATAGATGGCAAAGCACGTAGTGGTCCGTGTGGAAGGAGGCTGCAGAAATGATCAGATCCTGCAGAAGTCACCTGAATATAGACCTTCCCTACGACCCCATTAGGGCCTAGCAGTCGGGAGGCATGAATTCTTTGCAGAATAAGGGCTGAAGTGAAATCGAGGACAGAGGAACAGATTCCGGATCATCCTTTTCATCCGCTTCAGGGGGTAGCTGAGTTAGTCTGTATGGGTATGTCTACACTACCCCGCTAGTTCGAACTAGCGGGGTAATGTAGGCATACCGCACTTGCAAATGAAGCCCGGGATTTGAATTTCCCGGGCTTCATTTGCATAAGCGGGGAGCTGCCATTTTTAAAACCCCGCTGGTTCGAACCCCATGCAGCGCGGCTACACAGGGCTCGAACTAGGTAGTTTGAACTAGGATTCCTATTCCGAACTACCGGTACACCTCATGGAACTACCGGTACACCCGTGTAGCCACGCTGCACGGGGTTCGAACCAGCGGGGTTTTAAAAATGGCGGCTCCCCGCTTATGCAAATGAAGCCCGGGAAATTCAAATCCCGGGCTTCATTTGCAAGTGCGGTATGCCTACATTACCCTGCTAGTTCGAACTAGCGGGGTAGTGTAGACATACCCTATAGGATAAACTTTAAAAAACAACAAATGGTCTGGTAGCACTTTATAGACTAACAAAACCTGAGCTTTTGTGGACACAGCCCACTTCTTCAGATGACCAGAGTTTTGAGTTTAGGATGTGCAGACTCAAAACAAATAGGGGAGAAGAGAGGGAAAAAAATGGAAGGGGGTGGGAAACAAGAAGCTTTTCCTTTGATATTTTCATATTCTCTGCTCCTTTTTCCTCCCTCCTTTCCCCGCCCCTCCCCCCATTCCTTCTCCCCTATTTATTTTGGGTCTGCACATCCAAAACTCAACACTCCGGTCATCTGAAGAAGTGGGCTGTGCCCACGAAAGCTCATGATACCATCTCCATGTTTTGGAGCTTCAGGGGTAGCTGAGTTAGTCTGTTACAGAAAAAAACAACAAATGGTTAGTCTATAAAGTGCTACCAGACCATTTGTTGTTTTTTAAGTTCTTCATGTCTGCTACCCCTGTGGATTTGCGCAGACAGAGGCCTGGCATTCCTTGGGGAGAACACAGCCCCTCTCATGTGTCTCATGAGCTACTGGTTCCCATACTAACGCTGCCAGCTGGCCCCGTCTGGAAACACTGGCTTAAAACAGAACCCGACTGCTCTACCGTCTCCTTGTTCTCCCACCTCAAGAGCATTGCGGGAAGCTTGGACCGGCTCCCTCCTAACTAATACGCTTTGTTACTGGCGCCAGCTACTGATTCTTAATCTACACTGAGCAGCAGAGAGCCTAGAGCCATTGCCTTCTCTCGCCCATGAACTAAGCTTTAGGGACCAAGCGGGCAGTTAGGGTTTGGACTTGGCTCCCCCTCCCTGCAGGGCTGTGTGCTGTTGGGCTATTGAAGGTGGAGTTGGGGGAAGCTTGGCAGGGGGGTGCCCATCCCTGAAATGATCCAACTTGCTGATTTGTCTTGCAGACAGGCTGGTGCCCACTGCATTCGCTGTAATCCATGGCCCATTAAGCCTTTTAGAAGCTGGGGAGGGGCTACTTGATCAGGTGTCTGCCGGAACAATGGAACGCCACAGGGGGTGGGAAAGACCAGCCACACCTGTGGGACAACAGAGGCCCCATGTGCCATCTGTGAAACCTGCCTTTGTGGTTTGAGCCTCTCGGTTTCTCACTGCAATGCCTGGAGCAGGTGAGAGCCATTTGCCACTGCTGGGAGGAGAGCGCGGCAGCCAAACTTTCTGTGGGGCTGGAGCTTGGTTTGGAGGGTGAGAGTTTTGTTGGCTTCCTTTACCCAGTAAGCTGGCTGGGGAGGCTTCTACCTGGGCTGTGGGGCGAGGCGGGGTTGGGAGGAAGGGGGGTTAGGAGCAATGTCTAATGCTAGCCTTGTCATACCCTTGCCATTTGGGTTTCCTGTTCACTGCAAGTGAATTTCTGTAGATCTCACTGAGAGGCTGTTCCTCTGATGCTGGCAAATAGATCGGAGGGGGGAGGAGGGGCAGGATCCAGAGACATCCCCTTGCACTGATGGTGGTTGGGGTGTAGCATTTCAGGAGCTAGCTCAAACACTGGTTCAGGAAAGGATGGGCAGTGCCCGTATTTGTCAGGGGAGGTTTCTGGCTGCCTTTATGGCATCCTCCTAACTCCGGATATTGTGGCAATAGAACTCATAACTCGGTCAAGGGATTTCTTGTATTCTCTCTCCCCTTCCCACTCTGCATACCCGGATTCAAAGGGGAGGGGGAGCAGGGCGTGATTCGGGCCTCAGGCAGCTGGGAAAGGGATCATTTCTCCCCACACAGACAGCCCTGGGTGGCTTTTCCCTTTCTTTCCATGATATGGACTTGAGTCAGAAGCTTGGTGTAATTATTTCTGTCTAGGGTTCTTTTCTCAGGGTTGCGAAATTCCATTTTCCAGCAGAAAACATTCTAATGCGCGGGTATTAGTGGAAACCTGAGCAGCTGACTCTAACATTGTGACTCTAACAATGTGGTTCATTTTATTTCTAGCTGTGCTGCTCCTGGGTTACTTTATACACTAGATTTCCCCCCCTTACACACACGCTTTTCCCTCCTCAGCGAAGGTTTGTTTCTGCAAAATGTTTCTCGTTTTCTTCCCTCACAGTCCATCTGCATCTCCTCTTTTGTCATTGGGCCATTACAAGGAAATGTTCACATTTGTGGCTGTGTCAGTGAACATTAAGGGACTAATTATCTCACACAAACACCTGGCAGGAGCTGAGCGTTTGTGTGTGATTGCAACACATGAAGTCTGCTGCTACATCCCTTGTGACGCACCCAGGCCTGTTGTGTCCACGCTCGGGCCGGACTGTTCTGCTGGCATTTCTGGGCCTGGGCTTTGTAATGCTGAGGAGTGTAGAGAAGAGATTTTGGGTCTCCAAACAATCCCCCAAGGAATCTAGGTTTGCGCTCCTCACACCTCTGGATATTTCCAGTGCTTTACCATTTGCCTAAAGACTTATTTATCCAGTGTGTGTGTGTGGGGGGGAGGGAGGTAAACTCAGGAAAAGGGGTGAATTTAAAGTGGTTGGTTAAATCCCATCAAACTTCTGTGTGGATCCTCACTCAGAACTAAAGGGGCCAGAGCTCAATTTAGTTTTGCCTGTCACTATATTAAGGCACGGGCAGAGCTATAACCGTGTGTCCGCTGCTTGTGAAACACCTATAACATGTCTGTGAAACACCTATAACACGTGTTTCTCTCTACACTGGCAAGAAATTACCATGTGGTCTGCACGAAAGCTGCAGTGGAAACAATTGGCATTGAGCAGTGAATTGGATTAATTTTACATTTTGTCCTGAGCTTATGGGGTTCAACAAACTTTAAAAGGCAGGTCAAATTCCTGCATTCCCTTGAGTCATTGGTGGGCCTAGCTAATTACAGCAAGGAACAGGAAACAGCGAGGCCCAATGGTTTGGGCACTGGACTAGAAATCGGGACACGGTTCTCTTCTTGGCCCTGCTGCTACCTTGCTGGGTTGCCCTTGGAAGAGATTTCACCTCACTGTGCCTTATTTCCCCATCTGTAACATGATGGTGAAGCTGACCTTGTTTTACAAAGGACTTTGAAATCTGCAGCTGAACCATCTCTGTAAGAACTGTGTGCCCTTTACCCCTCCTAGCTGGGAGTGTAGCAGAAACTAGAGCACCGTCCGCACCACCTTACAATTGCTGGTGCAATGGGCCAGTTGTGATCTTTAGCTGCTTTCTGAAGATAACACCATGAGTGGGGAAGTGTGGATTTCAAAGTGCTGGAAACCGCAGCGCAGTAGTGCTCTCTGCATCGCGCTGGAATAAATCACTGAGGTTTGCTCCAAAGGGTCCTTCACATAATAAAGGAAGATCTAACACTGCTGCAGAAAGATGTTTAACAATGTCATATTAAATGGCCTAGCATAATCCTTGGCGTAGCTCCATTGACTTCATTGAAATTAAACCCAGGATAGCTCGAGCCCCTTCATAGTTAGTTTCTAGGTGCTTAAATATCCAAAGCGGGGGTGTGTGTGTGTTAAATGTACAGAAGTTTGACACTTGCAGTAGTCACAGATTATGGATGGAGCTGTTCAGCATTTGTCAGGATGGGAGAAGTGCTGTGCGAGAAGCAGCATGACCTAGTGCATAGGGCTGGGTTCTAGTCTTGCTCTGTAAGGTTCTCTCGTTGTTTGTCCTCCTTCCCTCCTACTCTTCATCTCTCTGGATGCTCTTCAGGGTGGGGACTCCCCTGTGTTTGTGTAGCACAAGGGAGTCCTGATCTCAGCTGAGAGAGAGTGAAAAAACACTTTCTCTTGTTTCCTAACTAGCGCAATGCTAATGCTGGGAGGTGGGAGTCCAGAATGTCCATTGTGTGTTACATACCTAACCGTTCGGCTGTGCTTGAGCAGGTGAGAGTACTCCTGCTGTTGTTTTTGATTAACTGCCAACACTCCCTAGGTGTGTGCTCACCTCAGCGTGGAGGCGTGAGTCCTTCGAGCCAGCATGCCAACAACAGCAGCCTGGTTTTGCAGCACAGGTCGTGTCCGGGACTGGCCACCCGAGCTCAGAGCCAGGGGGCTGGGCAGGCTTTGACTTGGGGAAGGGGGAAGCACTGCAGCATCATGTGGCTATTTTAGGGCAGTAGCTTGAGCCCATTCTACCCAGGCTGGGGCACACCCTTCCCAGCGAGAGCACTGACACACCCACGTGACTGGGTGTCCCAAAGCAAATGTCTCTTTAGTGAGAGCCGTGTTAGATTTCTGTCCCGTCTATGATAACACAGGCCTCTGCGAGTTTTGGCCTGTCTGAAGCAGGAAGTGTGTTTGTCCTTGCCTGCTCAGTCTAAGATAAAAACCAGGTCAGGCCTGGCCATTTGCATCCTAATAGATCAATACAGAGTGCTGTGGAGAGCCCAGGCAACCCTGAAACCAATGGAGGAAAGTTGAAATGTCGTTTTCAAAAGGCCTACTGTTGTTTCCTTATTCACTCCGGCAGCTTTAGCTCAGGCCATGTCTACACTGGAAAGATTTGGCAGCGAAGGTGCTAGCGACATTCAGAAGTCACCAAAAAGAAAGTTCCCAAATGATGTTTACACTGCCACCCTCTGCCCACATATCCTGTCCCCATTGTTAGCTTCCGTGGCAGAGAGAGCCAAGCATCCCACAGTCCTAAGCACTGTGGGAACATGTAACAGCACTAGGCATTTTGGGAACAGGGAAAACCTCCCATCAGCCATTTCTTTGCTTCCCAGCCTTCCCTGGGCTTCCGGCTTAACTTTCCTGGCTCTTGAGTGGCAGTCCTTGCTGTGAACTCCAGCATCTGCTGGGAGAAATCCTTGATCCCAGACCTTGCTCCCATGCTGTGTGCAACGTGCTTAGAACACCACGCATTTCAGAAGAGCTATTGGTGCACTTACCAGCAGAGGATGAAGGTTTGGATGTGGTCCGTCTGCAGGGGGGAAGCCCAGCTTGGCGGCAGCATGAATGGCAGCACGTCGCATTTTACTGCATGGGGCTATGATTGGGAAGTGTGGATGAGACAGTGGCTGGCTCTGCTGACATGGGCTTTCCGAACTGCGGCGGGGCCAGTGCTGGCACACGCCGTCCCGTTGTAGCACCACCCCACCTTGCCACACAGGGTGTCAGTCGGAAGGGGTACTTCTCCATGGTGCTTCAGGCATGTGTGGATCGCCATGGGGGTTTCACAGACATAAATGTGGGCTGGGGTGGAAAAGTGCATGGACCGCAGTAAGGAGCGGTTCTACAGCAGGCTAAGCCAATGCCGCGTGGTTGCTGAATGTGCCTTTGGCAGATTGGAAGATGGCGGCATCTCCGTGGCAGGCTGGACCTTTGAGAGGATCATACCCCACGGGTGGTGGCCACATGCCGTGGCTCATGTGATTTGCCTGAACGTGCGGCTGAAGCGTTGCACATGGGCAGAACAATGAGACACAATGCCTCAGGCACACGGTTTGAAGAGCAGACACTGGCGCTGTCACAGGAGCCCGTAGGATGGCCATCAGTATCAGGGAGGCTCATTCTAGCATAGGAGATGTGTTTTCCCTGCTGTGAAACTCCAAGGCCGTTCGCAGTTTTACGAGGGTCTCTGTTCTGCAGTGGTTCAGCAGTATGGTAAACGGCCACGCCTCTTGGCTCACAGCGTGGTTTGCCTACGCTCCCAGCTTGTTCTTGTGGGCGTCCAGCGCATGTTTTCAGCACAGCTTTGCCCAATGCTCCAGCCCTGGTATGTAAGGTGGCAGTGACAGGCAACCTCAATGTATTTGTTCCAGTTAAAGGATTTTGCTTCTGCCTTGCCGGGGCTGGTGATGTTTCGCCAGTTCAGATACTACAGCCATGAGCAGTGTTCCCTGTAAGCAGAGCGCTTGGGCGGCCACCCAGGAGAGATTCAGGTGCCGCCCAGCTGATTGGCAGAGTGCCCACAACTTCTCACAGCCAGTAGCATGTGTTTCTATAGGTGGTGCACTTCTGCATATTCCGTGGTGCACATAACATTTATTCCGCCCACGGATGGGAAAAATGAGAGGGAACGTTGGCCATGGGGGAGTACAGGTACTTAGCGGATGCCTGGCATCTGCATTACTTGATCTCTCCTTAGCTGGCGAAAACGAGACTCGCTTTCCCCACCAGCGCTATGAGTTGAAAATGGTAAAACACCTGAGCCGTTTGCGACACTCTAACGTCCGACGTCGCTACCACGGCTGATGTTGCGGGCGAGAAGAATTACAGGCGAGGCGCCTGTGTGGCGCACGCTCTTCTGTAGGGACCTCTCTGGAGCATCTCGGTGTCTTTGCAGTCGGAGAGGAGAGCTGTGCCCAACTTGTCTGTCGCTGAAGACGTATGTTGTAAGAGCCTCGCTCATCTGTCCACTTTCCTGCGGCTCGGGTGCATCCTTCAATACTTTCCGCCATCCACAAACAAAGTAATGGCGCGATTGCTTGCATCTCTACTCGGCATGGGGATGAGCCCTGCTCGCCACTGCTGGGTGCATAGTGACAACAGGCGTGCAGCCCCGCAGGACAAAGCTCCGTACAGAGTAGTGAGGTTGGGGGGATTTCCAGCAGTCGCATGCTGGGATCACGGACCCAGAGGGTGAGGATTTTAGGCAGCTTAGAACTTGAGAGACGACTTCCAGAGGGGACGTCACTCTGTCCTGTGTCCTGCGTGGTGAGAGGAAGCAGGTGGTTTTGGTTCAGGGTTCATTGGCATTGGTAGAGCGATTCTCCAGTGTGTGGTTGCTCATTGAGCCTCCAAAAAGTTCATCACTTGCATTTGGAGCAGCCTCCTCACTGTAGCTCTTCTGGGAGCAAACCAAGGAGGGTGGTGGAGGGATTAGCACAGCGAGGAAAGGAAAAAGGAGGGGAAATGTATCCGGGAGAGACTGCTGGGAGGAGGCCAAATCCAAAGAGAAATGTCCACTGGATTTTAGTATCTAATCCATAGCTCTTTGCAGTCACTGGGGGTCTTTCCAGGGACTTTAGTGGGCTTTGGCTCATGTCTTTAGAGAGGTAAACTGGTGTCACTTGAAAAGATTGAGAAATTCTGGACAGCTTAGCTTGTGGGGGGGAAACGAGAACTAGACGGCTGGGAAACCACCATGATTCAGAGATTTCTAGGGCCAGAAGCAGCCCTTCAAATCCTTTCATCGAACCACCAGTGTAACTCAGGGCAAAGGATTCCTGTATTGAGCCCATAACTCCAGTGTGAGCTAGAGGGCATCTCAAGGTAGGTAAGGCAGGAGCAGAAATGGTGGGGGAGGGAGCAGGGCCGTGGCTTCTGAAAGTTATTTCATAGAAAACCTGCTTTGTGCAATATTTTGAATCTGATGTTTCCTGGTGATGGATTGGATTTCTTCTGGCACAGAACCTTCTCCTGGTGTGTGCGGGGGAGAGGAGAGAGGGGATCTGTCCCTCCCCGAGCCTTTAAGCTGCTTTAATAATCTGACCCATGCCTGGCCCTCTGGTCAAAGTGGTGTTGCCCCTGCTTTCGCTCTAGTATCTTGTGCAAGATATGCCCTCTTCCATTATGCTGTGTGCATGCCTGTTGCTTTCTTCCACCCGAGAGATGGCTGCATGTCAGGGTAGGGCTGTAAGCGAGTTGTCCGCTATTCGACTACCCCCTAAGTTTATGCTTCTCAGGTGGTCGAAAGGAGTTCTCGACGATGTGCTTCCCCTCCCACCGCCTGACTTGCTGTGTCTGTATGAGAGGCAGCAAGTGGGAGAGGGGACAGGAACCAGTGCTGGGGGGAGCCGGCTTAAAAGCCAGTTCCCTCCCAGCACTGTCTCCGTAGTGCCATCTGTCCCCCTTCCCCTGCCTCTATTAGAGGCAGCGGAAGGAAGGTTAGGGGAGGCTGCCTACAAAGCAGCCTCTGCTCACAGCAGGCCGAGGCTCGCCACAGGCAGAGGCTGCTCTGGCAGCTGGACACCCCCTCCCTCCCCATTCACAGCAGCCCTGTCAGCCTTGTCCGCAGCCTTAAGAATATAAGAGCGGCCAGACTGGGTCAGACCAAATGTCCATCTAGCCCGGTGTCCTGTCTGCCGACAGTGGCCAGTGCTGGATGCCCAGAGGGAGGGAACACGACAGGTAATCCTCACATGATCCCTCCCCCGTCTCCCGCTTCCAGACAAACCGCGGCATTCCTGCCCATTCTGGCGAATAGCCATTGATGGGCCTAACCACGCAGTCCCAGCTTATGCTGGTCCAGGACGCGGCGCCTCTGCATTTTAAATGTAGTAGGAGCCCAGCGGCTCTCACTGGGAGAGATGCAGAGCCTCAGAGGTCCAGAACTGGCACGAGTCGGGACTGCTCAGTCCCAACTCCCGCTGCGGCTCTGCGGAGGGCCCCTTTATCGACTCATCGTGTAATCGGTACAAATTGCATCGACTACACGATGAGCTGGACAATCACCATTTAACATCCTTATCTCAGTAGTCTTGCATGTCTGTGGTTTGGTGCCCTGCGGGGTCCTTTGGAGGTGACAGGCCCGGTATTACTGTCAGACATGAGTATTACCGTCTGATATTGCATGAATCGGGATTAGCTGCGTTTCTCAGTGATGCAGGGCCTGGCCACCGTCCTACTTGGCTGTTATTCCATCTCAGACTGACGTGGTCTCTCAGCCCCAGTGCCTGAAACATCAGAGTTGGATGTTCCCTTTCCATTGATATGGGCTTTTTCCACATGGGACGCTATCATGTGGCAAGGCAGGGTGTGAATCTACAGTGCGAGAGTGGAATCCACGTGGGACATGACTGTGTGGCCAGCGATCACGCTGTAGATTCACACCCTGGCTTGCTCTCCTTTGGTCTCCTTTCCCCACTCCGCATAGCCCAAATCCTCTTGCTGCGGCTGTGACCACTTGCATTTGTGCATTTTCCATCTGCTGCCTCGCTCTCCTTCCTAGTCCTTGTCTGCAGAACTCACTTTGAAACTCCATGCTCTTGCATGTCACTGGAACCTCCCCTCTTCATGCCTCCCCCCCATTCCTAAAGGATTTCCCAGTGGGCTTGTCAGACACCTGAATCCCATTGGCTCAAAGGCAGTTGGACACCTAACTCCTTTCGGTCTCATGGACCTCCCATCGCTTTCCCATTCCAGTGCGGAGTCGTGGATAGTGCACTTGGTCTGGATTTCACACCAGACTCTGCTACTATGTCATCTCCCCAGGCTTCATTTGCCCCAGCTGTGAAGCAGCATTCACCTTCATTGTAAAGTGCTTTGAGATCTACTGCCGAAAGCGAGGTGTCCTTATTTTCACTAGCATTAACAAGTGCTGCACGTCGCCTGATCCCTTTCTGCCTTTGAGGTATCTCCAGCTGTACCTTGGTACATACCAGAGACCCAATTCTGCTGGGATTGACTTTGCTAGGTACAATGGGGAAATGTAACTAACACACGCACTGTATTCTCAGCAGCCATTGGGCAGCATACCAAGCGCCATGTGTCACTGAATTGCCTCCATCTTGTCTGCTATCCATGTAGTGATGTTAAATATTTTGTGGGTTTTTTTTCTCCCCAGTATCCCAAATCTGCCAGTCGAGATGTCCAAGCCCAGCAAAGTGAACCAAGCCTTGGCAGGTAATGATTCCTCCCCAATTACTTGTTTTCTCCCTAGGTTTTTTTTCCTTTCCTTCCTCACTTCGCTTCTGGTAAGTATTTGGACTGTCCTGCCCTGTAGACAGGGCCTGGGCAGGATAGAGGATAAAACTAGTATGCTTGAAAAGGTACAGAAAGTGCACATACCAGCGGCTGGTTGGCTTCTCTCTACCCCACAGCTGTAAGTGCTTACTTGGCTTTGTATTGCTTTGGTAATAGGAGGGAGGTCCCTCCCTTGTTTTCTACAACTTTACTGTTTGTTGACTTGTTACCTAGGAGCAAAGGCTGAGGGGGGGGGAAGGAGCTCTGCTGTACAGCCAGGCACTGGAGCCTAGTGGTTGGAGTCATGCAACTGGCACTCGGTTAGCAAGTCTGTAGATGAAACTTGAGCTGCAGTAGAATCCAACTTAACCCCTGCAGTTAAGGCGAAGGAGTGGGAGGAGGAGCCTACATTTGTTGTTGAAATCTGCAGTTCTGACTCTGAATCCACCCTGGAGGCAGATCTGTTAGGGACAGAGGAGTCCATTGTTACATGGTTGCTTTTCAGAGTAGAATTGCACCCTACCGTCCCGCAGGGCAGTGTCTCACTCATGAGCCCTCACACGGTTAGCAATACAAGCACTGCTAGCCCACCGCCCCGAGGGTGGAACATGTGCCACTCTTCATTCAACTAACATAGGAGCGGCCATATTGGGTCAGAACAACGGCCCATCCCGTCTGCCATCAGTGGCCAATACCAGATGCCCCAGAGGGAGGGAACACATCACATGATCCCTCTCCTGTCACCCATTTACAAACAGAGGCTAGGGACAACATTCCTACCCGTCCTGGCTAATAGCCATTGATGGACCTAACCTACATGAATCTATCTACCTCATTTTTGGAACCCTGTTAATGTCTTCCTAGCCTTCACCACGTCCTGTGGCAATGAGTTCCACAGGTTGACTGTGCGGAACTAGTGCAGAGCAAATGGGATTCTATTTTGGTAGCCTCTTCTGAAATGGGACGCTCTTCTGCATGCATATGTAGTCCCTGCCCTTAATAGTGCACTACAGTGCCACACCCAACTGCAGCAAGCTGCTGTCCAATGACTCCCCCTTAGATGGCAGGACATTTTTAGTACACAGCAGCACCTCTTCTGCTCCCATCTTATTGCACGCTGAGGCAAATACTCCACACCCCCATGTGTCTGGGGCCAGGTTTGTAGTTGTGTTGTACGTCTAGAAAGCACCTTGTGCGCTTTTGGTGCTGTCCAGTTAGTTGTAGTATCTCTTGGAACTCTTCTAATGTTCAGCCAATCCCATCCCTCTGCTAAAAATTCTCAGACCTGCTCTAGATCTGAGAGGTTGGGCCAAACTCAGACCTGGTGTAAGTAACGTTTCACCTTTTATATGTGCTCTGAATTTGGCTCCTTGCTGTATGTGTCAAATGGACCCATTCTGTAGGCACTATTGTGAAGAAGAGTGTTTAAAGGAAAAACCTGGGTTAGTCATACAGGTTCAGATCCAACAGCCCATGCTGAAGGGAATTGCAGAATCGGAGCTTTATCAAGAAATGGCTGCTGGTAAGTTGTGTATGCGGGCCATCCATTTTCGGTTTGGAAGAGGCAATTGGACTTGATCAGATCGTTCAGATGATGTCATGCTCTAAAACAGAAGACCGCCCCCCCCCCCCCCCCCCCCCCCGCAGGAGGTAACCAGTCAATAATGTCAGGCTTTTACCCCCAGCTTTTGTTTAAAAAGTCACTTTGGCCATCAATTCCTCTCCTCTTGGTGGAGGCAGGGGGTGCAGGAGAGAGAGTTGTTAAACGCTTTTTGAATCTCGTTAGTTTAAAAATAAGGCCAAGGTATGTGAAATCACATGAATAGCAGCTGACATGATAGACGCTGCGCTATAGGAATCAAGAGATGCTCAGACAACAGCATGATCAATGGGAAAAAGCTAGCTTCTAAAAGGCAAACACTCTCCTTGTTTAGATGTGAATCTTTACTGGACCAGCCTTTAATTGTAGCTGAGGGCGGGTAATCTGTAATGGAAGCACCATGTTGCCTTTTGTTAAGTGTAGAGCAAGGTCTGAGGACGCTACAACAGTACACAAGGTTTCTTTTTCAGCAGAAAATCTGTATTGGAATGTGACTGTCAAAAGATGTTACAGAGGAAGGGTGTGGGGAATTTAACTAGTCTGTGTAAGGAGAGGAAATGCCTAGGAACATCCATGAAGAACAGCAGAGACGGGAGCTTTGGGACAAGAAAACTTTGTTTAATTGACGCAGCCTTGAATGGGTGACCTCTCCTTCCCTCTGATTTGACTATTGTGTCTTCGGAACTTCTCTTTAGAAACTTGATCCATTTTATCTGAAAAGCCTCTGTAGATTTTGATTCCCCAACTTTTCATGCTTCATATGACTTAAGGCAAAGGTCCCCTCCTTGGCCAGATTTGGCGTGCCACTGCACAGTTCTCAAACCATTCTGTCCTGCGAGTCAGCCGAAAGGGCTGTGCAGGTCACTGGGGATCCACAGGGCTCTTTGAGCCTCAGAGGCAGCGCAGAGCTGGTCTGTACCAGCAGAAAGAGGCTCACAGCTGGTGCTGCTTTTGATACCTTTTCCTCTCTGGCTTCATGCCCTTCAGGACTGGAAAAGAGCAGGCGCAAAACTAAGCCTAGTTCTGGACCCCATTAAGTCTTGACTCTAAAGTACATTTGAACAAAAACTGGTGGCCGGACAAAATGACAGGCCGTAACTTGCTTGCACATGCAGCACATGCTGTACTTGCCAGACCCAGTTTAGGTCTGGGCTCCCTCATCGTCCTTCCTTGCACAGCACAGAATAGTAAGAATGGCTTTGACTGGGAGGCATTAGAACCTTGATCACTGTGACTTTACCCTAGTAAGGCTATCCTGGCTTACAACACACTTGTGTGCACACACAGCATGCTGAGATCTGCACTGTACTGCAGGTCAACTTCTAAACTCAGACAACAGGACCAATAAGCGCAGCCAAATTGTCTGCCAGAGCAGCTCCGGCGGAGCTATGTCAGCAGAGAGCTTGGTTCTGACACCGGGGCTGGGTTTACACCAAAGACTTGATGCTGCTACAGCGACGTTGCTCAGAGGTGCAGCAAATCCACAGCCACGGAACTCCTGGAGTAGACAGAGCTGTGGTGACGGGCGGGCTTCTCCGGTTGACATAGCTGCTGCTTTTCAGAGAGATGAAATACCTGCGTTAATGGGAGAAGTACTCCCATTGGCATAGATAGCGTCTTCACTAAGCTTTCCAGCACTGTGTGTAGACAAGCCCCAGTCGTGCATGGCTAGTTGAGTAGCTCTGACCGTACAAACCCTATAAAAAAACCCTCAGTCTTCATTTGTGGCTCTCCCACAGTGGAAAACGGGCAAAGAAATCCTTTCTGGGCAGTTCTGTGCTCCTTAAAGAGCTATTGCCACTCACTAGCCAACCCTAAGGAAAATGTAGCTTAAATCCCATGACTCCTGTGCAATTTCCTATGTTTCATCCCCACAAACAGTTACAGGATGATCCGTTTTGAGCCTTGTCATATGCCCCCTGGTTCTAAGGTGCTGAGGACACACCTATAAATACTTGTCATTCATGGATACAAAAGTAATTGGTTCCCTCCTCTTGTCAGATTGGTGCCAAGAGTCCCAGTGATGAGACAGTATAAAGGGTGTCACTGGGTAGGTCTGCGTTGCAATCGGAGGGCTGCTTGGGTAGGTCTCGATTAGCTTTAATCTACCCAGACAGCTAGAAAGAGCCCGGACTCTGCCGTAGAGTGGGCTTGGACGAGAGCGAGGGGCGCAGTTCCCTATGTGGGGTATTGATCGGGGTCCCGCTGTGCTGGGTGAGCTAATACAGCCTGTGTGGCCGCAGCTTGCCTGCTATTTTTAGCGGTGCGAGGTAAGTTAAAGCACCTGGGTATGTCTGCAGCCACATCTCTGATTGCAGCGGGGGCAGGCCAGCAATTTCCGGGCGCTGAAGTGGAATCAAGTACAATAAGCCAAAGTTGCAGTAACAAAGCCAGCACATCACAAAGTTGATTAAGTGCTGAGATTTCCTGTGTTTGGTTAGAAGCATAAGGAGGAAAACAACTGCTGGGTTATGCAAATTATTCAGATGTGAGCAAGCTCAAGCAGTGGTGCACCAAGTGACTGGCCTCTTCCTCAGCGAGTCCCTGCTTGCAGGAAGGATGTGCTTTGTCAGTGTCTTTGGGCTGCGTTTGATTGCTCTGCCATGTGTCTCCCCAACAGAAGACAGACAGTCAAGGGGAAGGAAACAGCCTAGTAGTTCTAGTCCATCTTCCTGCCTTCACACGGGATACTCAGAGGAGAATCTCTCATGGTATCACGGGATCAGCGTGCTTTATGCTGAGTAGTGGTGGTGATTCACCACCTGACATGCTGTGTAGGTATAAAATGCTATTTCATTTGTGATGACTCCTTGCCACCAGTGTGTATTGTTCATCTATTGCCTCCATCACACCCTGGGATCAGCATTGCTCTGCTAAAGATTAGCGGATGAAACGGAGATTCTGTGCTCCACAGGAGGCCAATTTAGACTTGCGTAACGACCCCTTGTGGCCATAAAAATCTCTTAGCTCAATTTTTCAGATTCCCAATTCTGCCGTGCCTGTGCTTTCTCGTAGCGTACGCCTAATATTTCAGTGCTAGCCTCTTAGCGCCTTCATTAACTTTTCAGTTCCTTATCCATTGTGCACTTTTGAAAGTGCTCCTGTGCAGCACTTTGACCACGGGCAAAGTTCCTTACAAACGTTAGCTGATTATTTACCGTAATCCAATTGTTTAATAGAGGTGACCGTTGAAGGGAGCGCTACCATTTCTCCTTTGCCAAGCTCAGGAATTGTTTACATCCCTGCCTGATCAGAAATGTATAGGCTAATGTATTATCAGAAACCATTTTGCCAGCTGGCTAGAACAGTGGACCAGGGCTCAAAAGCCCTGGGTTCTTTTCCTGGCTCTGCCATGGGCTTACAGGGTAACCATAGATAAGTCCCTTCTGCAGCCTGTGCCTCATTCTCCCCATCTGCCAAATGGGGATAATGACACTGCCTTCCTTTGTCAAGTGCTTTGAGATGTTTTGCGAGGTGCTGTACAAACACAGAGCAGGATAGTCTCTGCCCCAAAGAGCTTCCAGTCTAAATAATGTGAGGCAGATGGCTAAAGACCAATAGGGACATACAGGGAAACAATGAAATGCTGCTGGGTGACAGGTGGTGGACTCAGGACACAAGCGCGTTAGCTGGTGTTGAGTGCTTTGTAGGCATCGTGGCGAAGGAGGGATTTGAAGGATGGCATTGCGGTGACTTTGCAGATGTGTGCAGGGAGCTCCTCCCAAGAGCCAGAGGCAGCCTGGGACCCAGCGCGACCGTGTTTGTTTGGAAATGTAACAACTGAATGCTTTGGTAGTACGGAGAGCAAAATATCTTGCCTCCTTCTGCAAGTGAGTTATTCCTAGGGCTGATAGTTCACAGCCTGGGTTTGTGAATCCCCCCACAGTCGTGCCGTTTTGACAGTCTGGACTTGTTTGTACACCAAATGGCTAATAAATGCAGTAAAGCAAATTGTCACTCTTGAGTGGCATTCTGACTCCAGACTCATCAGCTGCCTCTCCCCACCAGCGCAGAGGGAGCATTATTCGCCCTTCAGCCAGGTAAAAGAGACAAGGGGAGCGGATGAGCAGCCAGTTGGTAAGAGCACGGCTGCAGTGGCTGAGGTTAAGAAGGCTGGAATAAAATAACCCCCCTACTCTCCTGTAACAAACAGAAGGTTGTGTGCCATTGCAGTGGCAATGGTTAGGATACTGTACGAGGATTTACAGTCGCATCCTGCTCAGTGCTTCCTGGAAAAGAATGCGCACCCTCCGCTCACCCTACACATTGAGGGTGCCCAGCAGTTTTTCAGGAGCCGGATATTTTGTCCAGGACTAAAATGAAATTGGATTCTGACAACTGACTTCTTTCTGTGGGACGCTAACGGGCCTGATTCTCAGCTTTGCGATCACTGACAGAGCTCTGACTTTGGTGGGGCTACGTTGCTTTCTGACAGCTGAGGACGAGTCTCTCTTTACAAACACCCCATGGCTGCTGGGGCCTCGCTCTGCATTTCCTGTCCCGTTGCTGCTGTTTGAGAGGCGCGTGTATTCTGTGTTACTAGCTATGCTTGTGTGGAAGCTGTTTGTAGATCAGGTGCCGTTTGCTAGTGAGCCATTTTCACATGTCTCTTGATAACAGGACCGAGGTGAAAGGAAACACAAAGATTAACAGCTGTCAGAGGTTTAGTTAAAAGATGTTTCGTGTCTGTTGGAGTCTGGCTGTAGTTTGTGCATGTATTCTGTGTCTAGATCTCTCTGATAAAACTTCTTCTCCAATCCTCTCCGTCCTATCTCTTCTATCTTTTCTTCCTCTTTCCTTTTCTCTTATCTTCTCCCATCAATCTTCCATTTAAAAAGGGTTGCCTTGTTTCTTACATCGTCTTTGTGTTAGTCTGGCATGCAGTTCTAAAATGCCCATCATCCTTGTTTGTCAGAGCAGTAATTTGTGTCCCTTTTGCAATGCTGTGGAAAGGATACAAATATCTGGCCCGATTCTTCATTGCCTTGCATTTCTTGTCATCTCTGGTTGCGAAAGTATGGACTGAGACTTGGAAGATCAGAGTATAAATCCCAGCTCTGCTGTATACGTGTAGCAGGTGACCTTGGGCAAGTCTCTTAATTTGCTCCTCTTCCACATCTGTAAAATGAGGTTAATAATCTTTCTTGTCTTCCACACGGTCTGGAGCATTCCCATGGCTTTTGGTAAGATGCATAGGTTGAGAGGCCTTAGAATCAGGGGCTGTCCTTAGCCATACAAAAAAATAGAAAGGGAGATCTAGGAGCTATTGTAGTGTTTGTGGGCGGGTGTGCACAGGAAGCTGTCAGTGCTGTGCGTGAAGAATTCTCATTGGATAGCATTTCCTTTGTCCTTGCATGGGGTATTTGACTATGCAAAGTCTGTAGGACCTCTTACTGAATGCTCTTTTAAGAGGAATAATTAATGTTAAGATGCTGCTTTTAACAAGTCGGCCATAGGACAGTGCTTCCTTGCAGCTTGAATTAGAAAACACCTAGGAGATCCAGCTGCAGTCAGGGGGGCTGCTGGAACGCTTGAAGCTGAGCATGTGCTTCAGGGTTTTAATGAATCGGAGGTCAAAGTGCAGACAGGAGGTCCTAGGCTGTGTGAGGCCTAGAACATGAGAGTGAGCCCAATTCGGCTGTTGCACTGGTGAGTCCACTGTAACTCCACTGAAACCAGTAGAGCCACTCCAGGTTTACACCAGTGTAACTGAAAGCAGGGCCCCCCCAAGTCTCAGCCCCAAGGAGCTTACAGTGTAAGGAACAGATGTTGTGGTCAAGGTGGGAGGGGGCAAAGGAGGTAGCTGACCCGGGGCCCAGCAATTGTTACTGTGGCAGCAGCCAGAGCCCTGGGCCCTTTAAATCGCCGCTGGAGCCTTGTGCCATGTGCTCCTGGCAGTGCTGAGGGCAGGCTGGGGGAAGCAGGGGTGGCTCCCCCCCAGCACTGCCCCTTCCACTCAAGGCCCTGCCTCTTCTGAGAGCATGGAGCCGGCCCACCCCCCAACCTTGCCCAGGGGCCCAGCCATTCTGGCTGAACCTCTTGATGGAGGAGTCAAGAGTACACGCCCCCTTGCAGAGCTGAGACTTTAGAGACACTTCCCATCAAAAGAGCAGAGTCCTAAGTCTATTCTAGTGCACTCACTCCGAGAGGTGTGAAGACAAAGCTTCCACTAAAGCAATGGCTTCAAGTAGCATGTATCAGATACACAAACATATTCCTCCACTTTAATTTACCATCTAAGCTGTTCCTCCTCTGGATTCTCCAGCTCCTGTCCTTGCACTGAATCCAGCTGAATCCCCTTGCTCATTGATTTGCTTTGCCAATAGCTTATGTTCTTTGAATCAAGGGGTTTTTAATTTTTCTTTGAAAAATTTGTTCTGTTTTAAAAAATAAACGTATTTCCGCATTGTTTCCTTCCTGCATGTCGACCTGGTGTCCCCCGTAGGCATGACGGCTATTCTGATGTCCGCCACCGGACTCCCCGTGCGTCTGACCTGTGCGTCACAACCTGCCAGCACCCGTAGAGCCACTAAAAAACACAGCTCAGTTAAGGAAGGGAGGAAAGTGTCCAAGAAAGGTAGTTGCTGCTCGAACTCTATTTGCTTCGATCTCCTTCTCTCTCTCTGCACTTGTTACACACTTCCTCTCCTCCTCGGCCTGCCTTTCTGCATTTCACATGATGAACTTGCCCCATAAAGAGCTCCTCTCCCTCACTCGAAATGCTCTTTGAGACGTCCAAAAATAAGATTGTAAAGTGGACCCTGCCTCTGACCCAGCCCCCTGCAACCAGTAACGAACATGTTGAATGAAAGTTTGGCAGGGAAGTCATGGATTCTGTGACTTCTGCAGCAGCCAGTGCAGCTGGCCCGGGAGTCACTTGGGCACCTCCTGGGTGTGTCTAGACTACAAAGATTTTTCGAAAAAAGTAACCTTTTTTCGAAAAAAACTTCCCCTGCTTCTAGACTGCTGCCTCATTCTTTCAAAAGTAAATCAAAAGAACAGGGCAGTTTTTTCGACGGTGGAAAACCTCGTTTTACCAGGAATAACGCCTTTTTTCAAAAGCGCTCTTTCGAAAAAAGGTGCTATGTAATGCAAACTGTGCTTTTTAGAAAGAACGCATCCAGACTGCCTGAGTGCTCTCTTTCGGAAAAGCGGCTTGCTTTTTCGAAAGTACTGGTTGTAGTCTAGACGCTCTTTTTCAAAAGAGGCTTTTTCGAAAGTATCTTTCGAAAAAGGCTTGCTGCAATCTAGACGTAGCCCCTGGGCCAGCCAACTGGTGCTGCTCTGGCAGTCTCAGGCCACTGCGCCCTCCCCCCCCAGCAGCAGTGGGTAGGTTTGCCAGGTGTTCAGTTTTGAACCAGACAGTCCGGTATTTGAGCTTTCTGTTTGGGAAACAAATTGAGAAAATACCGGACATATAAATGTCTGGTATTTTCTAATTAAGTAAGTTTTATTATTATCATGAGTATCAGTTTGTAGTTGCGCACTGCCTGGCTGGTAGACACAGTCACGCTGCATGAGCATGTCTACCAGCCAGGCAGTACGCAACTACACAGTAGAGAGGAGCGGGGTGGGATGGAATCCCCAGGGCTGGACTCACCCGTGTGCCCCGCTGGGACCATGCGCAGGACAGGCAGCACCCTAGGATCTGTGTGCGCCCAGGCCAGCCCCCCGCCCCCCCCCCGGGCCAGACCCACTCCACACCAGCTGGTTCCCTCCCGGCCAGACCCACTCCCCCCAACCCCCTCCCAGCCAGCCCTGCTTTCCGCCGGCCGGTTCCCTTCCTCTTCCCCCCGGCCAGCCCCGCTCTTCTCCCAGCTGGTATTCGTTCTCCCCTCCGCTGCACCCTCCCGCCCCCCCCCCCCCCCGCCAATCTGGTAACCCTAGTAGCAGGAGTTTGGGTGGGTGGGTGGGAGCACAGGCTGGGTCCTGCTTATCAGAGGGGTTCCCCAGAAGCGGCGACATGTCCCCTCCTTAGCCCCTGGCGGGAGGTGTGGCCCAGGTGGCTCCGCACAGCCGTGGAGCCTGTGTTTGGGGAAGAGGCAACATGTGGAGCCATCTGGCTGCACCTCGGCCTAAGAGCTGAGGGACAGTTTGCCGCTTCCAGGGAGGTGCGGAGCCAGGTAGGAACCTGCAGCCTCCCGACCCTCCCTCTCTCTACTCCAGGATTTAGACATGGGCACAGAGTCCAATGTATGGATTCACAGGCCTTGAATTTTTGTTTACCACCTGAGACCTGTCCAGTAATACCTGTGATTCAACCGTAGCCTTGAGTATAACCCAGGCCTTTCCCACCGGGGTCCTCTCTCTGCCTGACTGCTAGGGCCTGCCGGGCACTCTGCTGGTCAGTTATTAGTATCACCACAGCCCCAAGGTGCATTCTGGACCAGGGGCCTAGTGCGCTGGAGTCCTTTGCTGACCAGCGAGTTGTGGGAAATCCTTCAGCTTCTCTCCTGTGGGTCTTTGCCTTGGGTGACCCTGCTAGTCCTCCCTGAGCACAGGGAAAGCAGTGTCCTCCAGACATGTCGGGCCCTGGCCAGGTATGGCTTTAAACCCACTTCCTACAGCTCTGCATTGGGTTGCCCCGGAGAAACTGGGCCTGCTGCAGCTTGGTTTCCGCTCTCTGTCCCCAGCATGACAGCAACAGCAGCTGCCGGGACCCTGTTGCAAGGCTGAGTCATCTCATCCACTTCCTGCTCTTCCCCGGGGCCCAAGCCATGCGACCTCTGCTTTGTGGAGGCCGTTGTTTCACAAGTTGCAGGCCAGGGATGTGTGTTTCTGTGTGCCGGCCCTGCCCCGTGCTCGGCAGCGCTGTGGTGGAAATCTCGGCCATTCCATCCTGACACTGTTGTGCAGGCTGTGTTTGCCAGCCCAGCCACAGAGCCGCTGGAGTAGTTTCTATCCCAAACCAGTCCCCCAGCTCATCCTGGGTGCAGGTTGCTGCTGGAAGAGGGCGCTTGGCGCAGAATTTCACTACCAAAAAGAGTGGGCTGAGAACCCAAAGCTATGGCCCCAGCTGCCCAGCCTGTAGCGGGGAGGGACCACCTCTGCACGGCCATACCTCCCACCAGGGTGCCTCCTCCCTATTTCTGCACTTTCGACAATTGGCAGAAGAATGCGGGGGGCTGGGAGAGGCAAAAGAGCAGATTTAAGGTGCGGAGAATCGGAAATGTGGAGAGGCCGTCTAGTCTAGCCCTTGCACTGAGGCAGGCCCCAGACCATCCATGACAGTCACGTGCACTGGTGACTCTTCGTTCTTAGAAAGCCGGTGGGGTCACTGAAGGGGCAGAGGGAGAAGGGTCTGTGCCCATGTGCGGCAGCAGGGTGGGGTGTGACCAGCTGGTGGGTCTCTAGGTATGAAGGTGCCGGGTTAATCTAGTCCCAATCTGCGAGGGCAGGGACGGTGCAGGTGGTGGCTTGAGGAGAGAGCAGGAAGAGGGAGAGAATCAGGATGGGGAAATAAATATTGTGGTGGGGGTGGGGAGGCCAGTGGAGAGTTGAGTTAGCGGAGGAAAGGAGGAAGCAGGTTGCAAGGTGGCAGGGGGAGAAGTGACACTAGGGGAGGAACGACGAGGCAGAATCGCTCTCCTCCAGCAACATAGGAGGAAAGCCATTCTAGGGGCCGGCAGGGAGCAGAGGTGGGGAGCAGAAGAAGGGTGGAGAGAGGAGGCTGCTAAAGAGGAGAGTGGAATGAAAGGCGGGTTAGCAAGGAGAGCCGGGCAAGAGGAACGGGCGAGCCGGTGAGGAGAAGAGACCTAGGTGGAAATGAAGACCCATGACGAAGGCCAAGGTGGGTGAAGAGCTCGCTAGGCAGAGCCAGCTGAGCTGGTAATGAGTGCCTGGCATTAATTATTTCCCACTGAAATGGGTGCGTGGTGCTTCTGACCCACACACGGAGGGGAGAGGGGTCCCTATGCCAAGGAGCTTCTGTTCTAGTGGCGGGGGAGAGAGCCTCAGAGATACCAGATCCTCAGAGGCATTTCGGCACCTGTTGAGTCCGTGGGAGTTGGGTGCCTGACTTGCTTTGAGCACCTGGACCTGAAAGTTTCCGATGGGCTCCGTGGGTGCCAGATGCCCTTGTTCATGGCTGAATTACTCTGCATCAGCTAGAGCCACATTACAGGCCCAGGAGGGGCATGTGACAGCAGGCTGCAGGCAGAAGAGGGATGGACACAGGGGAGCGAGGCTGCTGGAGCTTTCCCAGGGACAGAGAGAGGTGGGCACCCGACAGGGCTGAAACAGGCACAGCACAATGAACAGGCGTAACAGGAGACTAGGGCTGAAGCCCCAACTGGTGTAAATGGTCAGAGCCTCATTGGCTTCAATAGAGCTGGGCTCATTGACCCCCGCTGAGCACCTGACCTTAGCCAGCCCCTCCTGCCCTGCGGTGCGGGCAGCGGCTGTTTGTGAGCGCTGGGGACAGGGGCTGGAGGTTTGCCCAGGGCCTAGCGCAGTGGGAGTCTCTCGCACTTGCTCACTGCACCTGGCTGGAGCTCTGGACTTCACCCTGCAGAATAGGAGGGGATTATGAGGCCATGACAGTGGACTGCAAGGCTTGGAAAGGGAGGCCTAGAAGTTTCAAGGGGCGGTAGGAGCCAGGAAGCTGGGCGGAGGGACAGGGGAGGAGGGAGCCAGCCATGGTTTGAATGGAGGGATCTGCGTTTCCAATCCAGTAGCCCTTCTCCTTCCTTCTTTTGTGGTGACGCGTCCCAAGTAGCCAGCCTAGTGCGCAGCCCAGGGCCGTTGGCTCCCCCGAGCCCAGACATGGAGCAGCGCCTCCCGCAGCCCTTCCCCGCTCTGGGCTGAGCGAGTGAGTCGTGGAGTGAGCGTAGCAATTTCCACCCCGGCTGGGGAAAAGCTGGTGGCTCTGACGGTGCAGGGAGCCGGCTCTAGACCCACTCGGAGGTGCGGCCCTTAGCAGACTCCTCCTGCCCCAGTCTGCTGCTGGGACTTGCCGCTTGCCTGCCCGCACCCCTGTGGGATCTGGCTTCCTGCCAGCCCCAGAACTCCCCAGGGACCAGCCCTCGTTAGGGGGCCAGCGCCACCTGCTGGAGGAAGCAAAAGCTTTGTCTCCAGCCTCTTGCTGAAGCAAAGGGAGCGAGGGATGATGGATGGTACCTCCCCAATCAGTGAACCATAGTTCATGACCATCTGGCAGGGTCTGAGGGGTGCTGAGGACCTGCAGCTCCCACATGGCACTGAAAGGATCCAGCTCACTGTTATCTAAGTGGCTTGTGCGTGGAGATGCTCCATTCACCAGGCCTTTTCCATCCCAGAGGTCCCATATTAGTCTACCAGGGTTGGGTGTCTCCCCGCAGAGGAGAAGAATGGTTTATTCCATTCGCTGTTTGGTTGGCTCACTGAGGTTCTGTTTGCTTTAGGGCAACCAACCCTGCAAGGCTCTGAGCATACAGCTCCCTGAGAGAAAAGGATCAGGCCCTCTAAAGTATTATGTCCCTGCAAGTATTACAGGGCTGTCCCTGCTGGACGGCCTTGGCCATTACTTAGCGTGTTTTTCATGTTGATTGTTCTTTGCCCAGTCCTCCTTTGTAGGCCTGGTAGCTGCAAAGGTCAGAAATGGGCTGAGAGATGGCTTTGATCGTGGGTTTCCTCAGTTGTTGCATCACCAAACACACTCACTCTTCTATCCCAGAGAGATTTGTAAACTGAGCATCCTTGGGTGAAAGCATCAGAGAACCGTGTAAGTACTTGAAATCTGTCCGTTCCAGCCATGGGAATGGGATGCTTTCTGAACCTAAAAGTCAGGCCTTTCTAGCACCCTAGAACTCAGGAGGCTGAACTTTGTCAGTTTCTCTGGTGGATGGTTTTAAGTCTACCTCAGCTATCCCAAATGCCTGCATGGTTGCAGTTTGCTTCCATAGTTTCACTACATGATTTCACAGAGCATTTTAATGACGAGGTCAGGCTGGTCTGTTAGCAGATCCAAGCCACATGCAGTTTAAGAGAAACAGCTGAAGAATTCAAATCTGGATGGCAGTTCTTTTCTGTAAATACACAGCCTGGATGGACTGAGGAAGAGGATTAGCAGATCCCTGGTGTTCTCTGTCCTGCAGATGATTTTCTCGTACAGATGAATCCTAGGGCTAGTGCATTGCAAGCTGCCTCAGCACACCTACCTTATGTAAAACTGAGAACAACACTTTTATCTTGGCATAACGTTATAGCAGCAGTGCTGCAGAGGGATCCGAATCCATCATGCCAGACTAATATAGTGAGTGCTAGGGATGTCCACATGTAAACAACTACATGATAAACCGAAAAGCCTGAGCTTAACGGTTAATCCCGTCAACAACACGCATTTCCCCCTCACCCCCTCTGGTGATAGTGGGGGGGAAAGGCGACTACACAATCTTCCATTCCCTGCATCCCATACCTTGGAGCCCTTCTAGACTCCACCGACAGCCTCTGCGGTCCCTAGAGCACATTGTGGGAAACTGAGCTAAAACCTCCAGTCAAGGAATCCTCCCCGCCAAAGAACATGGAAACCGCCTGCCCTAACGCACGTGCAGCGCTTCGGGAAACTTCAGGCTCTCTGCTGGCACAGCTGGTTGTCAGTTGAGGGCTAGACCTGCTACTTGGGCACCGCAGACACTCTGTGCCAACGTGGGAGGCTGTTAAATCCATCTCCGCAAGATGCGGGGGCACTATCGGCAGCAGAAGCTCCCCTCCTGCCCTAGTGCTGTCCACACTGATGTGCGGGTTGATGTAACAGATGTAATTTAGGGAGGTGATGTATTTATACCCCCGAGTAGCATCACTTATAGCAGCATAAGTGGTTGAATGTATGAGCCCTTTGTGTGGCTGAACCTTACGTCCCCTGGCCTCAAAACCAGGAGAAAGCTGTGCAAAAATATGGGGGGAGGGGGGTAACTTCCCCTACTTTGAATTAGAACTCAGGCCTCCATGTTTGGCAGGTGTTGTGTGTGAAATAATATCTGCAGCAAAGCATATGGCACGTTTTAGTCTCCCAAAGGAGGGGCTTGGGGTGCTGAGCAAGCATCCAAAACACAGCTGATAAATGTGAGCTGTCGAAAGTCTTCATCTTCATCAGAGGTTTCTTTCTTCCAACAAATTGGAAGCCTTGGGAAAATAATTTATCCTCTCGGGAAATGAAAGAACAACCAACCTTTCTTCCCTTCCCACATTATCAGTGCCCAATGGGTGATAGAGAACACAATCAGATTTTTCTCGAGAATTTCTCAACCCACTATCAACTCCAAAGAGCAATGGAAGAGCGATGCAGGGTAGGAGTAGACTAAAGATTTGGACTAAGGCCACTGTCCTTAAAGTACAGATCAGGGTAATACATCGGTGGTGCATCTGTTGACTCATGTTGTTGTTCTCAGCTTGTGTAGATCTCGTAACTGCTTAGGGGGTCTGCATTTAGTTGGGTGTCTTTTCAAGCTTGTGGGACAATGCTAGGCTTTGGTGGAAAACCTAGGGGGGTCGGAGTCTAGATGGAACGGATCTTCACTCACATTGTGGAGCACATGGAGCTAACTGTAGATGAAGTCCAGGCACATCAGTTGGCAAGTTCAGGAGGCCCTCTTGGGGCCAAAGCTCCGCATCCCCATTGGGATCAATTTTTCAAAGGAGCTGAGCAGCTGGCTTGCATGAGGCTTGCTAATATCCCTGGAAAATCTGGCCACCTACTTCGGTGCCCTGGTGGGTGCAGAGATCTTTGAAAGTCTCTTCTTCAAGTGTCCTGAGCCAGTCCTCTAGCTTTGCAGGCAGCATCTTTGGGCTTGCAGGGTGCTTGTAGTTTCTCCTGGGAATCACTGGCATAATACCAAGGGAAGGCGAGTGGCAGTAGATGGGGATGTTGTGCCAGCATCTGGCACCTCTTTGGTAGGAAAATAGTCAGGCCTCTAGTGCGTGAATCCACCCAGCTCAAAGACAGAACCTGGGAGGGCTTGACTTTCAAACACTCCCGTGTTGGCCCTGCCCCTTGGTAGCCAGCAGCAGAAGGGACTAGGCCAGGTGACCCAAAGCTCCTCCCCATGGTCTCCAGGTTACAATCTGGAATGCCTTTCTGCGGGTACAGGTCTGTGGCGCAGTGCTTAGCAGAGGCACAAAGTGAGGAAAGCCGGCAGGAAGCTGCATGTTCAGCGGGTGTCATTGGTCTCAACAGTCTGCAGTCGAGTGCAGGCGGTCCAGCAGGCCGGTTTTATATCCCAGGCTTGGAGGATTCAGGGTAGGAACTGAGCCCTGGTTTGTGCGATGGCAGAACACCATAAATATTCAAAGGCCGGTGTCCCCGCAACTGTACCCGCAAGACGCATCTGATCTACCTTCCGCTCTGCTTGACCCCACCATCCTCCCGCCTCTCTGTGGCCTTGCTGCCTCTTCCGGGCCTCCCTATTAACGGAGAGTGGGGGTGGTTCTGGGCAGGGACCCTGAGTTAGTTTGCTTCTGTAAACTCCCCTGTTCCTGGATGGTTCCTATAAGTCATCGGGAGAACCCACATCTGTGCAGCTGAGCAAGGAGCACCCTCGATATTTCTTTATTTGGGTGAATCTCTGAAGCAGCTTTAATTTGGCTTGTGCTGTGGAAAGGGGCATCCTGGCCAAGAGCGTTCGGATGCCTCCTAAGCAGACCGCTCCGCTGGCGTAAATCCAGCCATCTGCTTCCCTCTGTGCCTTTGCCGCCTCCTCCCCGGCAGTCGCCTTTCCCTCCCCAGCTCCCAGCCCAGTGGAAAAGAAGAATCTTCAGAAGGAGCAGCCCAGAAGGGAGCACGCCCGGGTGTGGTATGTGGTGCCTGATCCTCATGAGCTGGGAGATGCTGCCCTTAGCCCCACCCTTTCTGCCTGAGGCCCCTGGGAGCCAAGCCCCCCACTGTAGGAGCAGGCCCCTCGCTCATCCTCACACTCTGAGCAGGCTGCGCCCTAGCCCTGGAGCATGGGGAGGGTGGGCAGCTCCAGTCTTCCTGGCTCCAGCCTCCACGCAGCTGAAGCCCCAGGAGACTGGAGGGAGCTGTGCTGAAAGGGGGGGCGGGGCCTGGGAGTGGAGTATGGGCGGAGCCAGCCAGGCAGTTTGGGAAGGCATTGCCTTCCCCTGCCTCCGATACCCACCAGCCGTCCGAGCTCACGGGCCCAGTCCGAGGCGGGTGCTGTGCTCAGCCTGACCGCCTTGGAAGAAGTGAGTGTGTTGAGCAGCACCTGCCGCCATGCATGTAGCTAACCGGCCGCGTAGGGCTCGGACTGTGCTCGCCAGCCACAAGCTCGGGCGTGCAGGCCGGGTGTCCACCTCCAAGCTGGCGCAGAACCTGCAGACCCGGCTTGTTTCCTGCAAGGAAGGTTGGAGCCTCTGTCTTCGCAGTGACCACAACCGGTGGCAAGATTTACAGCCCTGCCCAGCTTGCTGGGCTGGTCCCACCTGCCAGCCAGGCCTGGAACCTGCGCCCCTCCCTGCCTCCTCCACCCTCTGCATTCCACAGCTGTTGGCTGCAGGGGCAGCTGCCTTCTAGGAACATCTTTCCCCGTGACCTGGGGATCTAGCCTGGGGAGCGCTGGGCCGGGGCAGCTGGGACTCCCCTTCTCTCCCAGTGACTGTGGCCTGCGAGTGCTGCTACTGCTCCAGGTCTCCCCGTTCTGGCCCCAAAGGGAGCCGGCCTGTTCCCCATGCAGGCACCGCCCCCGGGAATGGAGGAGCAGGGGACTGCTGGGGACTGAATCCTCCCGCTGCTGCTGGCTGGTAGCAAGCAGCTGGAACACACCAGCGTCTCGAGTCCCTCGTCCCTGGCCTAGCCCAGCTCACATGAGCAGGGGGATGCTTTTGATGGCCTGGCTGGGCAGAGTCCCTCCCCATCTCCATCCCACCAATCCTGCTGGGAGCTTGCCTTAGCCCCAGGGAGGCCCTGCGAGGTTGGGGGAAGAACCCAAGTCTCCAGCCCTTAGTGAGATTGTCGCAGTGCTTCTGGCGCCCAGGCCTCCCGGTCCCCCTCTCTGCCTGCATCGGCCAAGCATGAGCCTCCCAACGGTCAGCCGGCAGCGGAACCCAGCAGAGGTTCCCGTCTCGCTCACACGCTTGGCGGGACCCAGAAGAGTGAAGGAGAGTCTGCGCTCTTTGGCCGAATGTAGAGGAGCAAGCCCTGTCGAGGGCGGAAGGAGCAAGGGCCTGGAGCTAATCTCTGCAGGCTGGCGAGAGAGGCCTGCTGAAGAGACACCTGCTGCAGTACAAGTATGGGGTCGATCCTCTCTCTGACCCCCTCCGAGTCGCCAACCCAAGGCAGAGGAGACCGGAATCTTTGGTCTGGCCAAGGGCTAACGCTTGCTGTGCATGCCAACCCCACCTCTGGTTGAAAGGCTGGAGGTCAGGCCCGGTGGAAGAACCAAGCAAGGTGCCACCCTTCCCTAAAGAACTGAGCTGTGGTGCAGAAGACTGAGAAATGTCTCTCCTGCATCTCTGCCTTTCCCCCCTGTTGGTCTCCCCTCTCTCTTCGTGCTGTGTCCCAGGAAACAGCGGGAAGAATAAACCTCCGAGTCCATGAACACTTGGGAGAGGGGGTCAGGATCATCCTGCAGAAGAACGTCCAGAGCTCGGGGTTCAGGACCTCACCCTTCAAATCAGGCTGTCGAGTCCACAGGTCCTCAGGAGGAGAAGAGAGCTGAGGACTCGCGGAGAATGAACTGGGAACTTGCCCAGGGTCACACAGATGAGCCTGTTGCAGAGCTGGGACTAGACTCCAGGTCTCCTGAGACCACATTGTTACCAAAAGGCTGCGCATTCATCCCTCTCTGCCTTGCCAGCTGGTCTGCTTTGCGGGTGGGGGTGGCCCCTGTCACTTGTACCCCCTCTTCTCTTTGGGTTGGTATCTTCAGGAGTTCCATGAGGACCCTGATTGCCTAGCTACGTGGGGAAAAAACACATCGTTCCCCACCCACACAGTGCTCCCCGCGCGCTCTGGCCATGGCTCCCCTCTGAATACAAGTTACAACAAGGGCAGGGTTTAAAGTCACATGCTAAAGGGGAGTAGCTCTGGTCTGCTCCTCCAGCGTGCATACCACCCCCTCTGAAGGGCTGTGCTTCACCCCCCCCCCCTCCGGTAAGCTCCTCCCCAGTCCGGGTGGCCCCTCCCCCACGTGAATCCTCTTCCCCTTAGGAGCCCCCTAAAAGGGCAGTGCAAACCACTTCCTTGGGGAAGACGCGTCCAGCTGAGCTCTAACCACGGGGGACAGAGCCCTCGTTCAGACTCGCACTTGGCATTTTCTGCGGGCAGGCTTAGGTGCAAGGAACACCTGCACTATCTGTATCTAAAGCCTCTGAAGTGTGATTCGCAGGCTCCCCAGGCCAGCCCAGGGAGGGCCCTACCTGCAGGGGGGATCCTGGTGTCCGCTGGGTTTCGGGTTCCTGCAGGCTCAGTTGAGCTCAAGCCCGAGAGCTGCTGCTGTTTGGGAACTTTTCAGGGTCCTGCGGGGTGTCTTGGCCCTGTAGGAGAGTGCGATTGAGCTTCCCTGCCTGGTCCTTTTGGCTCAGCCTATAACTTCAGCCGGAGAGGGACTGCTGAGATTCCCCATGCCGTGTGGCCGTGGCGAAACGCTGCTTCCTGCCCACGGGCCTGTCTGTCCCCCCGGAGAGGAGAGGGAAGCGTGCTGCGATGGAATTCTGGGCTGAGTCCAGAAGCAGCCCAGCTAGATCCCATCTATACTGGCCGAGTCGACGCTCCGCCAGACCCTTGCCTGCGATCTGAGTGCAGCACGGTGGTGCCGCTCCTCTCCTGCAGTTCAGAGAGTGATAAGCAAACTGAAGCAGGGCCTCTGCTGTCTGCTCCGTCCTAGGCTGGTCCTGGCTACCATGGCTCCAGGCCCTGAGTCTGCCCGTCGGGTCATTCAAACGGCTCCCGCCCTGGCTGTTCTGAATCTGACGGGAGGCATGAGGGTGGGATCGCTTGGCACAGGCCCAAGCCCGTTCCCCTCCCTCTTCTTGCATCTCGTAACAGCTGGGGAGGTGTCCTTGTGGCCTGGCTCCTCGCGGACTCAGGTTAGTGCCGTGGGGGTGTGAATGGCAGGATCTCGCGCCTCGCTGGGCCTCGTTCCTTGTGCTTATTGCTTCACGTCAGGAGCTCTGGGCCTGATGCAGTTATCCCTGGGCGAGGCTCCCCTTGCTGCGCTCCTCAGGAGGCCAGACCAGAGGGTCATCGTGGCCCCTTCTGGCCTTCAGAATCCACACATCTCTTCCAGACCATCGGCTTGAAACGCCATGTTGCTAAGGCGACACTGCTGAGGGGTGGGGGAGTCTCTTGTGTGGACTGGGGCTAGTTCCCCTGTGGCGACAGGTCTTGGGCTGTAACTTGGTCCCGTTGGTATTCGTGGGAGTTCAGGCAGTGACTTAGTGCAGTCAGGGTTTGCCCTCTGAAAATGGCCCTTTCGATTGCAGGCCGGCGCAATGGCGTCGCTACGTGCTGATCTTTTATCCCCCAAGGCAGCTTTTCCTCTCCCCTCAGCCTGCCCAGAACGGTTAGTCGCCCTTCCATACCGCTCAGCAGTGTGGCGTTAGCAACAAGGCGTTTCAAGCCGATGGGGGAGCGTGCAGATCCGGCCACACCCCTAGGAGAAAACTGGCTGATCTGGCAGGCGAGCGCCCCTGGATTCTGCAGGACACAAAATCAGCTCTTGGAGGTTCTAAGAGACCAAGTTGTCAGATGTCCGGAGTCAAGGGAGGGACCTGAAACAGCAGAACTTTGCCCTCTTGGCCAAGCAATGTCCCCTTGGCAAAAGTGCCTGGCACTCCCTCCCTGCTTCCTACGCTGGAAAATGACTCTGCGTGAATGGGACTCGCGTCCCCATGAGGCCCAGTCCCTGCGCATCCACAGCTGCTCTCCTCTGTGATCAGAGTAAGTGGTAACTCCCAGGTGTTCCTCTTAGCATTTCCGAGCTGCTGGGGAGAGTGCTAGGACCTGTCTGGACTGTTCATCAGCCCTAGGCCGGTTGATTGAGTTGCCTTTAGAGATATGGTGCTCGGCCACACCCGAGCCGGAGCCCTCGGCCTGTTGGATGGTGCCGGGCTTACAGGGTGGCAGACTTGGAAGAGGACAGGGTCACGCAGGTGGAACTGCCCCATTGAGCCTTCGCTTTTGAGGACCCTGCAGGAAATGCCCAGAGCGCACGTGTGCGGCAGAGGGAAATGCCTTTGAGCGAGGTGAACTGAGAAACCCTGACCTGAGGACGCCGCAAGCCAGATGAACGTAGACCCCACAGAGAGCAAGTCTGCCCTTGCAGGGACTGAGACGGTGGGTGGGGAAGCCTGGAGCACCCCCCACTGAAACGCCGCGGTACTGTGGTAGGCTGAGTTCTCCCTGCAAGCCCCTTCTGAGTGGGCCTTTGCCTGGGACCGTTGGCTTCCCCGCTTTGCTGGCTGGGAGGGGGGAAGAGGAGAATGGACAAGGAAGAATTACTCACCGGTAATAGCCTTATCTGGGCACTCCTCTTTCCCCCACCCTGCCCCCCTCCAGCTCCTGGGGGCTGCAGGTCTCTGGCTTTTCAGTGGGGAGCGAGTGGCCGCGGGTGCTAGGCCTGCTGTGACCAAGTCCTCTCTCTTGCCCTCCGCTAGGTGGAGTCCGACCGTCAATTGTGCAAATGTTTCCCTTCACAGGCTGGTGGAAGAGCCTGTTGGCCTCTGTGGCGGGCCCAGTTGCGGGTAAGGAGCAGGGTCACCCTGCCATCGGGTCAGGCGGCACCGTGTGCCACTGCCGGGGCCCCAGCCTGTTTCCCAGGTGACCCCTCACGGGCTCTTGGCTCCCAGCCTCCATCCCACACCGAGCCAATCCTCCTCCAGCCTGTGAGCTGTTTGCTGGGGAGCCCCGTGAGCGCTGAATCCCAGGGTCACCTGGTCTGCTGGAGCAGTCGAACCCCGAGCTGCCCAGCGCCCATTGCAACTGGGCCTGGACATGTCGGGGCCCCTCTGCCAAACCCAGCTCTGGCGTTCTGCAACTGGGGTGGTCTGCAGGATGCTCCCCCAGCTCCATGGGCATGTTTTAGGGGTGGGGGGCATCGCCGTTGCAGGTGGAGGAGGGTGAACTCCTCCTCCCACTGCCCATGTTTCAGCGCTGGGGTGGGGAAGCCTCCAGGAGGTGTTTTGCCTGAGGGAGGAGGGTGGTGAAATGCGGCTGGCCCCACAGCTGTGCCAGCGAGGGCAAGAAGCTGATCTCTGAGAGCTCTTTGGTGTCCTACCTGATAGGAGCTGGAGGTCTCCCTCCGGCTGCCCGTGGGACCCAGGGCACCACCAGCGTGGCACTTTGTGGCCTCTGCCAAGACGGCCACGTAGGTGAGCACGGGGCCGAGCCCCGAGGAGGATCCTAGCCCCGAGTCGGGGGATGGGGAGGGATCCATTCCTATGCTGACGGGCGAGCAGAGGGGCTGCAGTGGGGCACACGTGCTTGCGCTGGCTCTCTACTTGGGGAGAACTCGCTCAGGGCGAACCCAAGGGTTGGGCCCAGATCCTCACAGGTACAACTCTCCTGGAGTCTGGCCTGGCTGAATACCTCTGGCGGGCCTGGGCCTCCCTCTCCAGGACGATTCATTAGGCATCCCTAATCCCAGGGATGCCCCCTGCTTATTTTGGAAATCCCAGTGGCTTGTGCTCCGTGGGAGGAGCCAGCCGTGAGAAGGTCCCACGAAAGGCCTGTCCTGGCTGAGGAAGGGTTTGCTTTCCTGCCCCGAATGCCAGGCTGTGTCCCTGCACGCCCCAGAGACTGCTCTGCCTAGCGCCTGTCTGTGAGCTGCTTTTGTAACGTTGGGATACGTGAGGTCTGCGCCGTTGCCGTGTGGATGGTCTTGAGACAGTGGAGCAAGACACTGGGGCTGTGTCCAGACTCAGGGTTTTTTTCGAAAAAAGTAGCCTTTTTCGAAAAACTTCACCTGCGTCTAGACTGCAGCTGCGTTCTTTCGAAATTAAATCAAAAGAACGCGGCTTTTCTTTCGCCAGCGGTAAACCTCATTTCACGAGGAAGAACGCCTTTTTTTGAAAGTGCTCTTTCGAAAAAATAGTGATAGAGATGTAGCCGTGTTAGTCTGGTGTAGCTGAAACAAAATACAGGACTATGTAGCACTTTAAAGACTAACAAGATGGTTTATTAGATGATGAGCTTTCGTGGGCCAGACCCACTTCCTCAGATCAAATAGTGGAAGAAAATAGTCACAACCATATATACCAAAGGATACAATTTAAAAAAATGAACACACATGAAAAGGACAAATCACATTACAGAACAGAAGGGGGATTTGGGGGGGGGGGGGGGGAGAAGGAATGTGAATGCCAGTGAGTTAATGATATTAGAGGTGGGGAAGGGGAAATGTCTGTGAGTTAATAGAATTAGAGGTGATAATTAGGGAAGCTATCTTTGTAATGTGTAAGATAGCCGGGGTCTGTGCGGAGAGTGTCGAATTTTAGCATGAATGCCAGTTCAGAGGATTCCCTTTCAAGTGCAGATTTGAATGTCTTCTGAAGTAGGATGCAGGTTAGCAGGTCATTGAGACTGTGTCCTTTCTGGTTGAAATGAAAAGCAACTGTTTTTTCTTGGTTAGGCCCACTTGTCATCACCTACAGCTCCCAACTTATACCTGTCCAACACATTATCAATAGATTACAGCCTATACTGGAACAGGACACTAAACTCCAAGAAGCTCTGGGAGACAGACCCATAGTCTCCTATAGACAACCACCTAATCTCAAGATGATTCTTACCAACAACCACAGGACATACCACACTAATACCAACCCTGGTACTTTCCCTTGCAACAAACCCCGCTGCCAGCTTTGTCCACATATTCACTCTGCTGATACCATTATTGGGCCTAACCAAGTGAGTTACAAGATCAAAAATACATATTCCTGCGCCTCCAGAAATATAATCTATGCTATCATGTGCCGAAAGTGTCCGTCTGCTATGTACATTGGACAAACGTCTCAGACACTTCGCCAAAGAATCAATGCCCACAAAACAGACATTAGACAGGATCACAAAGAAAAAACAGTTGCTTGTCATTTCAACCAGAAAGGACACAGTCTCAATGACCTGCTAACCTGCATCCTACTTCAGAAGACATTCAAATCTGCACTTGAAAGGGAATCCTCTGAACTGGCATTCATGCTAAAATTCGACACTCTCCGCACAGACCCCGGCTATCTTACACATTACAAAGATAGCTTCCCCAATTATCACCTCTAATTCTATTAACTCACAGACATTTCCCCTTCCCCACCTCTAATATCATTAACTCACTGGCATTCACATTCCTTCCCCCCCCCCCCCAAATCCCCCTTCTGTTCTGTAATGTGATTTGTCCTTTTCATGTGTGTTCATTTTTTTAAATTGTATCCTTTGGTATATATGGTTGTGACTATTTTCTTCCACTATTTGATCTGAGGAAGTGGGTCTGGCCCACGAAAGCTCATCATCTAATAAACCATCTTGTTAGTCTTTAAAGTGCTACATAGTCCTGTATTTTCTTTCGAAAAAAGGCGTTCTTGAATGCCAACAGGGCTTTTTAGAAAGAGAGCATCCAGACTCACTCGCCGCTTTCTTTCGGAAAAGCGGCTTGCTTTTTCAAAAGTACTGCTTGCAGTCTAGACGCTCTTTTTTGAAAGAGGCTTGCAGTCTAGACATAGCCTGGGGCTGGGAAGGTGCTAGGCCTCCAGCTGCCTAGCGTCGCCTGCAGGACGTGGGCAGGGCACAGTCCGGAACGTACCAGAAGGCCAGAGAGGATCCTGAATCTGTTTAGATGAGCCGAGCCACGGCTGCTCTCCCTGACGCCAGAGGGAGCCATGACTGGCCACCCCTCTCTGGTAGCCCTGTGCGGGGGTAGCTTTGACAGCCCAGTCTTTATCTACTTGGCATTTACTGGGTGACATGTTCTGGCCTGTGTTGTGCAGGTCTGACTACATGAGCCCCGGCCCCTTTTTGGGCCTGAAAATGCATGTTTCCTGCCCCCAGAGCATCTGAGCCCTGTCAGAATGGCCTCGCTGCAATAACTTGCTCCAGCTCTAACCCTTTCCCCTTCTCCTCAGCAGGCTGGCCTGCCGCTGCTCTGCTTTGCTCTCTCTCCTTAGCCTGCTCTCGCGCATGTTGCCCCTCCTGGAGGCTTCATTTCCCTCTGAGCTTTTTCTTTCTTCCCTCCCCGTCTTCAGTGACCCCGAGCGAGCCCGAGCAGGTGGTGAGGAAATACGCGGAAGAGCTGAGAGGAGCCCCTGCGGATGAGGTGAGTGCGAGGAATCGCAGGCGTCTCGGGCAACGGCATCTCTCCCCTCAGCAGGGAGGAGTGGTGAAGGGCTGGGCGCGAGGTCTGCCGTAGCGTATTGGGCAAGGCTCAGGTAAAACCTGCCCCGTTCTTTAGACTGTTTGCCGGATCCACGGCTGGCCACTTCACTGCCCCCTGCCAGCTGAGGCTCTGGTCGTATATAGGCAACTTCCCAATGGTCCTATCAACACTAGATAACCAGGCCTGTTGGTTGGAATTTCTTGCATCTGCCAGGCCTATGCACTGTCTGGAGCTCCCCGCATGTGAGTGGTGCGCCAGGGTCCCTGTTCCTACGGAGAGCTGACCATTGCTCGCTGCCTTTCTGTCAAGGGTGAACTGGAGCAGCCTGTGCGTCTCTGTATGGTAGGAGGCACCCACGTGAGTGCAAGGCAGTGGTGGAGGCAGACCCCCTGGTCCCAGCACCTGGGCTTGTAGGCAGGTAGACACACTCCAGAAGGCTGGGGCTAGACTTATTCAGGGGACCCCCTGTGCAGATTCTAATGCCTGCAGGGAAGAGCTGCAATGTGACATCTCAGCAGAATCTTTGCATCTCTGATGCTTGCTGCCAGCAGAGAGCTCCCTGGGGAAACTGCCTTGTTGAGCAACTTAACAAAATAACCCTCCGTGCCCTTGAGTCAGCTTTGCCTCCAGGAACTCGGAGGCAGGAAACAGGCGACTGCTCGAGACAGGACATTATACGAAGCGGCCCCCTTACTTAGCCTAATGCTCAAGTGTAAGAGGTTTGGCTTTAGAGCTGCAAAGGCGCAGGCTGCTCTGACAGAGACCGGACTATAGTGGTGCCTCCCAGCATTATGGAAAAAGACTGGTTTCCCTGCCCCCTCCTCCCCCTCTCCCCCCACACACAGGATAAACTTTCTAGCCGAGCCCCTCTTCGGCTGTGCGCTGGGTAGGACACGCGGGGATCCTTCAGGAGAGGTAGAAATGTTAATTGTGGAGACGCTCCTCTAGCGATCACACTGAGAGACCAGAAGAGTGAATGCTTTCCCAACAGATGACCGGGGGTGGGGAGGCAGAGACTTCCTCAGACTTCAGAGGGGCTTAATGCCACTGAAGACTCCTTTCTCAATGGTCTCTCTGGCAAGCCGATGCCGCCGCAAGGTGAATGTTAGACGCAGCCTGATGCTGATGGTAAATGGCATTTCTTCTTGCTCTCTGTTTCAAGGACTGTATCATCTGCATGGAAAAGCTGGCCTCGCCCTCCGGCTACGCTGATGCCTGTGAGGGCAAGACGATCAAGCCGGAAGCGGTGGGGCGACTGACCAAATGCCAACACACTTTCCACCTGCTCTGTGTGTTGGCCATGTACACCAACGGAAACAAGGTACAGCAGCAGCTGGGCCCTACGAGACCTGGCAGGGTGGGGTCCTGGTCCATGTGGCCCTTTGTAGTGCTGGCGTCCTCGCTGCTGCCATGAAATCCCTCTGAGCGTGTCCCTTTTCACCCACAGGATGGCAGCCTTCAGTGCCCCTCCTGTAAAACCATCTACGGCGAAAAGACAGGCACGCAGCCGAAAGGGAAGATGGAGGTTTCGACGTTCACTCAGTCGCTTCCCGGCCACAAGGACTGTGGGACGATACAGATCGTGTACCACATTAGCCGGGGGATTCAGGTACGGGCTCCGAGTTCTGTCTGCACTCTGAGGTGCTGCTCCGGGTCTGACTCGCCTAGGCTCCGGCGTAATGCACCTCGTCAGGATAAGGAGCTAGAGCTAGTCTCTGCCACGGAGGAGCCTGGAATGGCCAAGGCGTGGGGAACGCCTCTCTCAACTCTTGCAAGCGCCAGCCATCGTACCGCACCGATGTGTCCCTCTTCCCTCGCTCGGCCCCGGGCCGATGGAATTCCTGCCGAGGGCGAAGGGTTTGGGTCGGGCTCCGAAGGGTTAGATGGATTCCCATCCTTCTGAGCCCCAGGGCGGGAGGAGAGCGACTGAAGCTGAAGGAACCCGTGGGGCTAACGTGGCATGAGGAAACCTAGGGTGGAAATATGGAGGTTTTGAACCACCAGAGAAGGGAGGTTTTGGTACCTAGGCCTACAGTTAGCGCGTTCAGAACAAACTTTGAATTGCATAACGAGCCATTGAGAGCCTGGCTGTTCACTGTGGTGTGGCTTAGTCCGTGCCGCGTGTCGCGCTTGTGTAGCTGGGGGATGTTGGGAAGCGGTTATTTTACTAATTGTGTAACCGCAACAGTTCTTACTCAGTGCACCCTGGGGACGGGGCCAGGAGCTAGTGCGCTCCCGGGGAGCCCCCACCACCCCACGCAGCTGCTTCTGCCACCCCATGCAGACCGGCTCCCGCCTGCCACCCTGCACTGCTGTCTCTGATGCAGGGGTGGCAGCTGCCCCTGTCCGCGAGGGCCGAGCTCCCCATGCTCAGAGGCTGCTCCAGCATCCCCACACAGGCCAGCTTCTGCCTGCTGCCCCACGCTGCTGCCTCTGTCTGGGGGGGCGTGCCTCAGCGTTGTAAGCTGGCTGTCTAACTGCCGGTGCCCAGACAGCTGCGTTGGGTTGCTCAATCAGTCTTCTTGGTTTAATTTTTGTCCCTATATCAAGGTCTTCCCTTGCTCAGGAGCCTCATGGCTTGATCCCCCCCATTGCCATTAACATCTGTGAAAAGTAGCCTTTGCACTCCCCTGGGTGGCGGCTCTCATGCGGGGTGCGGTGGAGGAGAATCGATCTCTGGGTGTCTTGCACAAACCTTAGGTGGTTCCGTCAGTAAACTAGGCCTGGCCAAGCTGCACAGGTTGGATTCGGACCCTTACAGCTCGTCTACACAGAGCCCGAATGCGGCGCTGGGGGTGGTATATGTAAAGCACATGAACTGATCCAGGTAGATCCTCGGTGGGCACCAAAAGCTACGTTGGCTCACACTGGGGAAATGTTTAGTGCACCCCAAAGGGATCTGCATGGACTAACACACACAGCATGCTGGCGAGCGCTAGAAACCACACCCCTGCAGCGTGTAGACAAGCCCCCGGTTTCCCCCAAAGCAGCAAAACGTTGAGATGGGACCGACTGTCAATAACGCCAGCCCCTGGTTCCATCACACTGCCCCTGCATGAACCTGCACCCCGCCCATAGTCCTCCCCTCTTGCTGTGAGCCGCGGCGCCAGCCCAGTGTGCGGCTGGCGCAGATTCTGGGTTAAGGAGCTGCCCTCTGCTTTGCCAGCAGGAATGCCAGAGAGGTGCAGCTGATAGCAGGATGTGGGGCAGATATGAAGGGTGGCGCTGGGAGGAGGGGGAGCACGGGGCAGAGAGACAGGTGGGGGGGGCAGGCTCTAGGGTGCAGTGGGAGGGGGATCTAGGAGGCAGTAATGCCCCTCTCCCTCTCCTGACTTGGTGCAGCAGGGAGGGGCCGGATTTAAGCAGTTGGGAAACCGTCTGTCTGTGCCACCGGGCAGTGCAGGAGCCTGGACTGGTGCAGAGTTGATCGACTGCCTTTGTCTGTTGCAGGGGCCGGAGCATCCCAACCCGGGGACGCCATACACAGCCAGAGGCTTCCCCCGTTACTGCTACCTGCCCGATAACGAGAAAGGCAGAAAGGTAATTCCAGGCCTGCTGCCAGTGGTACCGTCTCCAGGAGCCGGCACTGGCCTGAGTTTGGCCTTACTCCAGGGGGCTGCAAGGACTGATGCTAGGTCTCCCCGGAGCTGCGCCCCCTCTTCCAGCCGGTGCAGCAGCTGTGTGAATGGGGGGTTCTTAGGTGTGCAGGTCACGAGGGGCCTCGGTCCATGGCTGGTGTGTCCTCTGTCCTGCCTAGAGGCTGGCACGCAGGAGGCGGGACATGCTCTCTGCGAGGGAGGGGTCCAGGGCCTGGGACTCCCCTTGAGTTCAGTGGGTGCTGACGCTCCGTCCCCAGCAGGGTTGGTCCCTTTGGTAGCCACCAGGACAGTTGGGTGAAGGGGGCAGTTTGCTAAGGCGAGGGGAGGGGGGAAGAACATTGGGAGCCATCGGTGCTCGCTTGTCCCCGACCAGACTGGGCTGGGAGCAGCCCCTCTCCCCCGGCACCGCAGGGCTCCAGCGAGGGAGATTTTAACGGCTGTTTCACTGGAGAAATCTGCCCCGTGCAGTTCATCCGCAGGTCACCCCCTTGTCTCCTCTGCGGGTAGCAGCGAAGGACTGAGCTGTGTCTAGGAGTGGCTGGGGCACTGCCTGGATCCAGAGGGAGCAGGAAGGATGGGGGGGGGGATCGTCCTGCACCAGCGAGGTCGGGAACAGAGCCCTACTCTCCAGAAACAGCCTGGTGCCCTGTCCACTAGGCCACGCTGCCTTGGCTAGGAGGGACCTGTGGGGGGTCCCACGCTGCCTTGGAAGGAGGGACCTGTGGGGGGGAGTGAGCCCTGCGTGGAGGTGCAAGGGAGGGCGAGATCCGAGTGAACCAGCCTGGAGCAGAGATTGCTCGGCCTGTACAGTCTTGCTCCACTCCCGGCTCTGCTGGGCGCACTGACCTGAAAGCAGCCTGGGGGGCCTGCAACCTGTGGTGCTCTAATCTGGCATTCCCCTTCCCCGCTCTAGGTCCTGGACCTGCTGAGGGTGGCCTGGAAGAGACGCCTGATTTTCACAGTGGGCACGTCCAGCACGACGGGCGAGAGCAACACGGTGGTGTGGAACGAGATCCACCACAAGACGGAGATGGACACGAACCTCAGTGGCCACGGCTACCCCGACCCCAACTACCTGGACAATGTGCTGGCGGAGCTGGCAGCTCAGGGCGTCACCGAGGACGGCGTGGGCCAGTGACTCGCCTCCGTCCCGGCGCCACGTAACGTCTGTGCAATGCACAGCCAGTGCCTATGCACCCTCCCGCGGGCTGCTAGCGCACTTTCTCCTGTTGCCTTAAGTCCCTCTATGGAATCGCGTGTCCCAGTGGGAGCAATAACACGGTTTTTGGGAGCCACGCCTGGACAGTCTGTTTTCTGGAGAGCAGGTTATTTTTGTATAAGCCAAGGGGCCTGAGTGGGGTGTCTCGGGCATTACACGGGAGCACGCATGCTGCAAATTGGGCCTGCTGGGAGGGTGTGGCTGATGGGTGGTCCCGGGCCAGGGGGGTGTAGCTGCCCGAGCGCTGCTCCCTCGCTGCGCAGCGGGACGAGCAGCAATGGCCGCACGAAACGTCCGTGCGGCTCCTAACCTCTGCTCCGACACTTCCAAGTGCATCCTCCCCCCGCCCCCGGGTAGCTGGTTTAACACATCCGCTTCTGTGCCGTGGTCATAATAAATGCTGCATCGCTATGGAGAGTTGTCGGTAGCCTGGAAATAATCTCGCGTCCGCTGCTTTCGGTTCTGGTGTGTACGCAGGGCCCCTCGCGGGAGTTCAGGCCCAGGGGCGGGGTTGGCCCAGATTGTTCCGCGGGCTCACTTAAATGCCCCGATGGGCGCCACGGCGCCCGCGAGCACCACGTTGGGGACCACTGCTCTAATGTCACTGGTGTATCGACTTCCTCTCCCAGGGGCGTTGAGACCAGTGAGATGTAGGTTATTCCGGGGGGGCTTCTGCACCAAACAATTAAAAATCCTGTGCATGAGATTTTAAAAAAAGCTGAAATTTTATTTCTCAAAATAACACAAAACCATCACGCCTGTTTCAGTTGTTTCAAAACACCCGTCAGTCATGTGTAAGAATGTGCGTACGCAAAAAGTCCCTCCGGGCGCAGAGAGTTAAAGAAACCCCTGTGACAAGCCAGTCCCTATTTCTCTGCTCCTCTCCCCATCCCAGAGCCCACCTCTGCCCCCCCACCCGCCAGATACCCACACTCCTGTCCCCAGAGCCCAGCAGTGGGACCCTCTGACACCTGGCCCCTCGGAGCCCGAGGATCCGAAGGAGAAACAGCCTGATGGTCAGTCACAGGCTTTCACAGGCCAGTGGTCCTTGCGCCAGCTCGCAGCGTGGCAGGGAAATTGTGGGCACAGTGTCCTGCAGAATCCCCCCGGGCATACTAGGCAGGCAGAGGCCCGAGTGCAGACATCGCCTCCCTTACGTCAATGTCCTGGCTCTCCAAAGCCGTCACACATGGACCGTCCAATCCGTGCGAGCGCTGCTGGTGAGGTCGCATGCAGCTGATGCGAGGCTGTGCACAAGCAATGCCAATGCGGTGGCATCGTCCTGGTGACATATGTGGGTCGACTTAATTTGGGAGTGGTGCTGTGTCTGCTGTGTTACCCCCCCCCAAGAGGCAGTAACGAGGTCAGTGGAAGAAATCGGTGTCCCCCGGGGGTTCCTTTGTCAGGGCGATGTCTCGGGGGTGGGTTTTCAGACACAGCGGTGCCGAGGGAAGTTTTGTGTTTTAGCCTTTCATCCGAAGTACTAACTGTGTCTTATGTAACCTGGGAGCTCGGGGCCTTTTTCAGCCTGAAAGGTCCCATCTAGGTAAACCATGGTCGCCACCCAACCCTATCCCTGCCGTGCCCGAGCGACAATGGGAGTCATCCGTCTGCTGCAAGCCCCCTGCAGTGCAGCCCCGGGGCGCTGCCCGAGTCTCGCGGGGAGCAGCCTCCCACGCACACGCCCCAAGAAGCACAGACTGGTGCTTTGTTTCTTACCGAGCCCAGCGCGCCCTGGAGGGAGCTGGGCTGCAGCACTGCCTTGCTCTGAAGCATCCAAGCCTGGGGCCAAGTGTCCTAACAGGGAGCCCCTTGCCTCTGGGCCATTAGCCTAGGGCCAGCTGTAGCAGGGAAGATGCCGGCTCCTGTGACGCCTCCTCCAGGACACGTGCTCCAGAGCAGTAAAGCTGCAGGACATTTAGCCTGTTCTGGCACTTGGGCCATCTTCTCCGTCTTGGGCACCGGCGCCAAGCTGGATTTAAAGGGCCAGGGCTGCCCGCCCCAGGAAGGAGGCTGCAGGAGAGAATACCAGGTGGGTATTCTCAGGAACAGGGAAGAGGAAGCCAGCACAGAGCTGAGGGCGCAATGGAAACCAAGGGTGCTCCACCAAAAGGGAAGAAGTGAAAATCCGCACCGGCTGCTGAGGCTGCCTGGACTCGCCTTCGGGTGCGGTGCGATTGGGCATTAAGAGAGGTGGGGACAAGTTCCATTCTGGCAGCTGGGTTGGGCTTGTCCAAGCTGCCGAATCCTGAATCTTTCGGCAGCTCGGATTCCATACTGGCTAAGCCCAGAAGGAGCAGGGGTGGCTCGGTGGAGCAGTAGTCTCCGCCCTGCGTGGCTTTTGGGGGGCGGGGTGGAGGTCTGACCTTGCAGCTACTGCCCTAAAGTTACTGCCAGGAAGTTGCCCCAATTGAACTGAACTGGTTTAGAAACCAATGTGCCATAATCCAGCCCCCGCCCCCAACAGCCTGGCCAGGCCAGAGACTGAAAGAGATTCAGCTGTCTAGCCCCGGTTGTAGCGACTGGGGCCTGCTCTGAGCTTGGTCTGCATTGCAGCGGCCAGTGGGTTGGAGGGTTGTGGCGAAAGGCCGACCGGGAGCGGGAAGCAAGCCGGGAACAGCCTGGAGGGTGAAGGTAAACCAGGGCTGGGTCCCCAGCGTGTCCCCTCTCATCGCGGGGGGGTTGCAAGGTCAGTGCGAGGGAACCAGAAATAACCAAGCAGCAAGTTCATCAAACGCTGCCCAGCACTCACCCCAGGGCGCGGCGCTCAAACCACGGCGGGCTGCATGCCGGGGCAGCTGGCCCATGCCCTGGCTGGAATGCCCCGGGCAGGAGGAGCCCACGTGAAAGGCTCGGGTGCCGTTTAACCGCGAGCTGAGCTTGGTGTGCCAGCCCTGCCCTCCAAGGGAGCTATGCCGGGCAGGCGGTAGGCAGGATGGGTTTGCAGGCAAGGCATGAGACCGGGCATCGGCCTCCCCAGCCCTGGCCCAGATTTTCTAGCAGGGCTTTGGGCAAATCCCTGCCTAGCCTGATGCCTCAGTGTCCCCCCAGTGTAAAATGGGGGTCCTGACCTGCCTGTGGGGGAGATGAGGCTGGCCAGACACCGGTGTGGTGCCACAGGAAGGTCCGAGCTGAGGAGGCCAATGCAGGGCCGGGGGGTTAACTCCTACAACGCAGAGAGCTCCCGTGTGCGGTGCTTGTGTGAGCCGGCAAGCAGGCGCGTGGCTAGAGGGCAGGGCAGGGGAGCAGAGGAGCAGGACAGGCCTGACCAAAAAACCCCATTCGCTTGTCTGTCCCGAGACCCTCCCGCCTTTCCCTTCTCCCCACTTCATTCCTTGCAATTGCCCCTGTGGTTGGGAAGGCAACTCTTGGCGGGAGGGGCTTCGCCCCTGGGGCCGGACTCCCGGAAGAGCTGCTTGTCCTAGAGCCGGGGCCTAGGAGGCCAGCTGCCGGAGCAGGACCAGCCGGGGGGAGACGGTGTGTGGATAATGCTGGAGAGGACTCATTTTACTTATTATTTGTGTCTCAGCAGCACCGCTGGCCCCAGCCAGGATCAGGCCCCAAGTCAGGATCAGGCCCCATTGTGCCGTGCGCTGTACGGACCCAGCACGGGAGGCCGTCTCCGCCCTGAGGCGCTCGCTGTCGAAACCAGCCAGCCCCTGCTGGCCGCCACGTTCCGAGGCTGCAGCCCGGTAGAGAGCTGAGCCCTAGGCCACGAAGGGGCGGGGAAGGGCCATTGATATCTGTTTTCAGTGCAATCTCCTACGAGACGCCGGACTCCTGCCGCTGCTGCGGCCTTTCCCGGCATTGCACCCCCAGCGCCAGCCGAGCGTGCAAGAGGCGCCTTGACCCCAGTACGACCCGACCCCCCACGTCTCCCTGCAAAGCCAGGGCAGAGCGACCATCGCGGCAAAGGCGCAGGTCAGTGCACTAGCAGGCCTGCCTGGAGAGCACCACCGGCAGGGAAAGCAAACGGCAGCTTGCGGCGGACGAGGCTCCTTCCCCTCTGAGCGAGGTGGGTTAGCTGAACGGGCCCTGCAGTAAGGAATGCCGAGAATCCAGGTTCTCTAGCTGTCTGCGTGGGCGAGGCAGGGGCTTGGACTGGCCCTGTCAAGATGCCCCTGAAGCCTTTGAACTGGGCTGGCTGGCTCCAGGTGCAATGCCAAACAGTGAGTCAGAGCCAGGCACAGGAGTAGCCTGGGAGGAATGCCTACTGCCACCAAGCTCCCGGCCTTCCCTGGGAGCGGCCCTTGGCATTAGGACGCTCCGCGGAGACCTTCCCAAGTCCTCCTGCCGCGATGTTGGCAGGGCCAGCGCGAGGCGTGAGCTGTCGGTTCCCCGGCCCGTGACCCTGCACTTTATTATTGGTCCTGCCCCAGGCTCTAGCCTCCCACGCTGGAGAGTTCGACAACTGATTCTATTACATATTAAAACAATGGTTAGAAGTGCAAAGGATCACAACAGGACCCATGTCTCCTTGCGGCCTAGACTAATGAGGTCGAGAGCCGTCCGTCCATTTTAACCCAAGCGCCATTGTGAAACCTGGCGCGTGCGCTGCAGCGTGCAAGAGAGACGCTCGTGCAATAGACACACTCGTGCGTCACACCCTGTGGACGAACGGCCGCGTTGACAAATCTGGGTGTGTTAATGATGTTCATGTATGTTCAGCCGAGGCCTTGCAAAGCATCACGCCGGCCTTGGCTGTAAGCGGACTGGGTGCAGCCCGTCAGCATGCCCGAGCTGTGCCCCCAAGCGCGCTGTGTCTGACCCACGGGACATGGTTGTTTCCTTTGGGTACCGCCTGCAACAGCCATAGGGCTGGCTCTTCCCTACGGCTCTTACATAGCTCTGCCCCCACCCTGTGAGCGCTCAGCGTGCACATGTTTGTGTCTGAACGGGGGAGCCCAGTGTGCGCACGTTTACCTGCTCTGAGCGAGAGCCAGCCCAGCAGCCGTTGTTATGGGGAGCCTACGGGACCCAGCGTTCTGCTGGGAATCCGGCTGGCCATAGACAGCCAGCATGGGAGCTGCAGCCTTAGCGACCCGGCCTCACGATGGCTGCATGGGCCTGCTAGCCTGTGCGCTTGTCCCCAGGAGAAGCAAACAGGCACCTGTTACCCACAGATCCCAAATGGGGCCAGGGCTAGCTGGCTGCATGGTGTAAATCGGCGTAGTCCTTTGCAGCACTGCAGATTTACACCTTCCTCCTGTGCAGAGGCCCACTGCCTGGGGCTGGGAATATCCCCGCGCTCTCAGCATGTGCTTTTCAGCAGGCGCGCTCAAAGTGCCTGCCAGAGGCAGGAGCGCGTGAAGTTATTCGGGGCAGATCCCACTGGAACCTGGGCCCCGCGGTCCCCTAACAAGGGACAGCAAAGAACCAGAGAGAGTCAATTGGTGGCGAGAGAGGTGACTTGAAGGGGGGCATAAAACGGAAGCCTGCCAACGACCTCCAAGAGACTTACTGGACGGAAGGGCTACAGCAATCTCAGCAGCTGGGGAAGCTGGCTCGCCTTCTGGGAGCCTGCTGTGTGGAGTTAGTGCGCGCGTGGGTCCCGTGGACAGTGCCTGTGTCCGGGTTATGCATGTGGCTTCTAGCCACTGAATGGCCTTTTTCACTGATCAAATAGGGCCAGGACGGGGCCTTAGGAAGCGATGAGCAGATGCTGTTTCATTTGGCCCCAGCAGTGTGTGTGTCTGACGAAAAACCCCAGAGAGCATCTTCTTGGTGATTTTTCCCCTATATGCCCCGGAAACAACACAAATGCGCCTGTCTCTGGTTGTTACGGCAGGGCCCCTCTCGCCTTGCAGGAGGGCCGGGCTCTGGAGGGGTTAGCTCTGGGCTCTCTGGAATGGCAGGTGCCCTCATGGGTGTGAGGCGTTTCTAAGCCCCGAGGGAGCGGGATTAGCACGTCACCGCTGCATGCAGAGAACAGCTATGAAGTGCCTAAGGCAGCATGGGCCAGTGGCTAAAGGCACTGCCTGCTCTGCTACTTCCTCACTGAGTGACCTTGGGCAAGTCACTGGTGTCCTAAGTTTTCACCCCTTCATGTCGGTGCCCGGTGTTGGCCCTGTAAATGGCCTGGCTTGCAGAGGTGGCCCCTGGGAGCCACGAGGCTCAAATGCTGAACCGCTCATACTTAGAGAACACTTTGGTCTGCTCTGGAGGGTTCTGTGCCTCAGTTTCCCTGTGTCTAAAATGGGCATAACCTGTGCAAAGCCCCGGGACATGCACAAGTGAAAAGGTCTCGCCCCCCCCCCCCCCACTAATCACCTCGTTTCTGTTCAGTCAGAGACCTGAGGCGTCAGGCTGAGCCCTGAAATCGAGCCCCAATTGGCCCCCGCTCGGCAGGACGGGTCAGACCACTCGAGATGGGCCCAAGAGGGGCAGGCTGAAGGGGTGGGTTCAGGACAGGGCCAAGACATTGGCCTGGGGCTCAGGGGATGTGTGTTTCAGGGCCGTAGCTACGGCCAGGCCAAATCGGTGCTGAGCTCCTGACTCTTGGCCCCAGCTGGGCATCCGTCAGCCTGGCCGCTTGGCTGTCCTGCCTGCAGCATGCATGGCTGCCCTGGTCTCTAGCCCCACCGGGGGGGCGGAGTCTCAAGGGGGCAGGTCTGGGCGGGGCTAGCACTGGGGTCAGAAACTGGGGCAGTGTGGCAGGGCTGCCTGCGGAGCAGTAAGGGGGAGAGGCAGGTCCCCCATTCCTCCTGCCCCCTCTTGCTAGGGCCCCAGATCCCTCCTGCCCCCCTCCTCTTCCTGACCCTTTCACCAAGGCACCAGATACCTCCTGCACCCCTTCCCCTCTGCCCAGGGCACCGGATCCCTCCTGCCCCCCTTCCTGCCCCTCTCCCCAGGGCACCGGATCCCTCCCACCCTCCCAGGCTCTGAACCCCCTGGTACCTCCGCCCCTCCCTTCCTGGCCCTCTGCCCAGGGCACCAGATCCCTCCCACCCTCCATGGCGCCGAACCCCCCCGCACACCCAACCACCTGTGCCCAATAACTGGGCCCACCCAGTTCTCCTGTCCTGGCTATGCCACTGGTGCATTCAACCTCCAGTTCTGCCACTGCCCCGCTGGGGGAACCGAGGAGATGGTGCTGGGGCACTGGTGTTCCCCACCCTGCCATGGGCCAAGTGCTCAAAGGGCCCCATGCCCATCAGGCACCCCCCTTGTGACGAGCCTGACCCTTCACCTCCCTGTCTCCGTTCTCCGTCTGACGGGCAGCAATGGTCTCCCCCCTCCGAGGGCTCACTGCCCGGGTCGGCCCCCACGGGGGCTATGAAACTACAGAGCCCCCCTGAGCGTCATGGCTGTGAGCAAAGGGCCCGTTGGGATCCCCCTGCAGGACCAAGGCAGGGGAACCCACAGCTCGGCCTCCAGCCATCCCAGAGGAGTGGGGTTCGGCTTCAGGCCCCCATGAACGAACAGCGGAGCCGGGAGTCCGGGGGCGCTAGGCACAAGGAAACGTGGCCTCGCTGGCAAGCGGCCTGAGCCTGGCTGGGAGGCTGCAGGGCTGGGCTGGCCTGTGCCCCCGCCCGCCAGAGGGAATTGTCCTCATTCCCAGCCCAGCCTGGGAGCTTTGCTGAAGAACCAGCCCGACCTGTTCGCTCTGGGACCCGATCCCCCAGCAGGCCAGGCAGGAATGCAGGGGGCTGGGGCCTGGAGGGGGAGGGCACGGCACAGCCCCTGGGGGCAGGAACGTAGCTTAACTAGGGAGGGGGGGCTGGTGTAGGGAGACCTCGGCACTGCCGCACAGGACAGAGCGTGAAGCACAGCGGCACTCTCCAGCCAGGACCTCACCCAGAGACCCCGCGCCCCCTGCCATGGAGCTGCTGCTGCTGCTGCTGGGGCTGCTGGCCAGGACCTGCGCTGGCAGGCTCCTAGGTGAACCTTCCGCCTCTTCCAGGAGCCGGCTGCTGCTGCCTGGTGGGGAGGGGCAGAGCTTTGGGGTGAATGGGCAGGGAAGGGAGGCACGTGGGGTGGGGAAGGACGCTATGAAGTGAATGGGCAGAGAATGGGAGGTTGGGGGCGGATGGGTGGGGAGGGACACTATGGGGTGGGAGAGAAGAAGGGAGAATCTGTGGGGTGGAGAAGGACACTGTGGGGCAGGTGAGGAAGGGAGGAGCTGTGGGGCGGATGGGGGGGAGGGATGCTGTGGGGCAGGTGAAAGGAAGGGAGAATCTGCGGGGCGGATGGGTGGGAAAGGGAAAGCTGTGGGGCAGGTGAGAGGAAGGGAGAAGCTGTGGGGCGGATGTGTGGGGAGGGGAAAGCTGTGGGACAGCTGGGTGGGGAGGGACACTGGAGCATGTGTGAGGAAGGGAGAAGCTGTGGGGTGCATGTGTGGGGAGAGGAAAGCTGTGGGACAGCTGGGTGGGGAGGGACACTGGAGCATGTGTGAGGAAGGGAGAAGCTGTGGGGCGCATGTGTGGGGAGGGGAAAGCTGTGGGGCAGCTGGGTGGGGAGGGACACTGTGGGACAGGTGAGAGGAAGGGAGAAGCTGTGGGGCGGATGTGTGGGGAGGGAAAAGCTGTGGGGCAGCTGGGTGGGGAGGGACACTGTGGGACAGGTGAGAGGAAGGGAGAAGCTGTGGGGCGCATGTGTGGGGAGGGGAAAGCTGTGGGGCAGCTGGGTGGGGAGGGACACTGTGGGACAGGTGAGAGGAAGGGAGAAGCTGTGGGGCGCATGTGTGGGGAGGGGAAAGCTGGGGGGTTCCAGGGTCTTTTCCCTGCAGCTCTTAGCAGAGGGAGAGACTCTGGAGCCATTTCTGCCCCAGGAGGCCTTTGAGGGGAATCCAACGGGCGCTGCTACGCGCCTGCTCAGACTGCGGCTAGGAAGCTGCCTGAGGCCTGACCCCGAGCCCGCTGGCAGGCACCTCGACCTCCAGGGCTCTGGAGCGATCAGACACTCGGCAAGTTCATCAGCTCCCGGCTGGGGCCGTCCCCGCTGGGCACAGGCTGGAGCTGGGCTGGCCTCCCTCGGTGAGCGGGCGCTCGGGCCTCACCCCAGGCCCGGTCCCTCGGCACAGCCTGGCCAGGGGGTGGGCGTGTAGTGCTGGGATGGCGCTGGGGTGCCCAGCCGTGCTCCTCATGCCAGCGGCACTGAGCCTGCCCCTTGTGGGAGCAACCGGCAGCTGCTGTCTCATGCTGCATGCTGGTGGGCTCGCTCCCGCTCTCCATGCCCGCTGCCCCTGTGGCCAGAGAGCCGTAGCCACGGGCCCGCTGCCCCTGTGGCCAGAGAGCCGTAGCCGCGGGCCCGCTGCCCCTGTGGCCAGAGAGCCGTAGCCGCGGGCCCGCTGCCCCTGTGGCCAGAGAGCCGTAGCCGCGGGCCCGCTGCCCCTGTGGCCAGAGAGCCGTAGCCGCGGGCCCGCTGCCCCTGTGGCCAGAGAGCCGTAGCCGCGGGCCCGCTGCCAGCCTCAGCACAGAGGCACAGAGCTGGCTGGGTGGCGCAGGCCGAACTGCCCTCTTGTGCCTCTTCCCGGCCGAGTCGGGGGTGTGAGCCCGGAAGCTGCTGCTGCTGCTGCCCATGTTAGAACGGGAAGGGAGGCCATCGAGTCCAGTCCCCCGCCCCATGGCAGGACCAAGCACCAGCTAGATCATCCCTGACAAGCGTCTGTCCAACCTGCTCTTGAATATCCCCAGTGCTGGAGATTCTACAACCTCCTAGGCAATTTATTCCAGTGTTTCACCAGCCTGACAGGAAATTTTTTTCTAATGTCCAACCTTGGCCTCCCTGGTTGCCATGTAAGCCCCTTGCTTCTTGTCCAAGCCTCAGAGGTGAAGGGGAATCATTTTTCACCCTCCTTCTTGTAAAAAATCTTTTAGCCACAGCTGGTCCTGGTGGCTGAGCTGGCTGGGGCAGGGACAGTCTGTGAAGGGGGGCTGCCCCCAGGGGATGCAAGGTCCAGGCTGCAGGCCCCACAAAGTGGTCCTAGGCATGGAGAGGGCCGTGTGCGGTGCCCATCCGCCGAGGGCGGGGGGCGGGCGCTTGCAGTAAGTATTTGCCCATAATGCTGCTGGCACTGTGTTGCTGCAGCCCAACATGGCTGGCTCTGAGTCACAGCCTTGCACCAGGTCGGGGCGACGCGGCCCAGCACCGGGGTGGTTACCGGAGCAGGCAGGATGCTGCGTCGGAGCCAAGCAGCCTTGTCATGAACTCCCACCACGCGACATCACGAGCTGTTGTCTCCATGGCAACTGGGACTCCCCTGTGCTACGTAGGATGGGAGGTTACGGGGACCCACCCTGCCCCTTCAGCTCAGCGGCACGACTAGCAGGCCCCCAAGCTCTCCCCCAAATGGGCTGCTCGGATGTCCCATGTGTGGGGCGAGCATTGCTCAGTGACTCCAGTGAGGATCTGGAGCCACTGCTGGCTTGACTCTGGATTCTCACAGCTCTCGCTGACTTAGAATCTGTCCCGGAGTATTAATGCTCTGGTTAGTACCGAACTCCTGCTGGATTTCCTGGCCCACCAACACCCTAGCAAACCTGCTACGTGGACAGGCTTGGCACGAGCTTCTGGAGGTGGGGGGCACCGGACAGGCGCTGGGAAAACTGGTCACTTTTCTGGCCTGCCCAGCAGACAGTCCGAGGAGGATGCCGCAGGGCAGCATGCCCTAGAAAGTACTCAGTGCCATAAACAACAGCAATGGGCCTAGCAAAGAGAGGACAGGAAGTGCTAGAGTGTGGGGACATCCGTCCCGTTGGATGCTGAGGGCCAGGTGTAAATTGGGGTCACTCCGTGGAAGTTGCTCCTGAATGACACTGCTGGAACTGAGCTCGGAGTCAGCCCGGGGACAATGCTGGGGGAACACCTCCCCGCCCCTTTCCCTGCTGGGCTGTGTAGCCGCCTTGGCACCTCACTGCATGTTCCCCTTTGGGTTTCTCCAGAGACGATCCCCTACACGCCCCAGATCACTGCCAAGTCGCTCGAGGGGAAGCTCACAGCCACCACCTTCACGCTGGACCAGCCCATCTGCATCTTTGATCAGTACGTGAACAGCACCGATGACATCTGGCTGGTTGTTGCCTTCACGAACGGTACGTGTGACTCCCTGCCTTCCCCTGTGCCTCCAGCAGCCTTTCCTGTCCCAGGAAAAAGTTCACAGCCACCTCTATCTCCCTTTTCCCACCCCGGCTCACTTCAGAGATTGTAGTGCTGTGTGTCCTCCAAGGGGGCAGCGTTTTGCAGATACCCCGGGTGTCCCCCTGCTCTGGCTCTGCCACCGACTCACTCTGTGGCCTTGGGCTAGTCACCTAGGCTCACATTTTCAAAAAGCAATCTCTGAACTTGGCTGCCTCAATCCATGAGGCCTGAGCTAGTGGGCAGCTAAGTAAGAGCCTCTCTCCAGACCCTGGTTTCCTGTTAGATTCAGGTGGGTGGCGAGCGGCCATGCAAAGGAGCTGCCCCAAGCCCAGCCAAGCAGTAGAAGGAGCCAGAGGCACGCTGGCCCCTCATTGAAAGGAGTACAGAGAAATGCGCGTCTGCCTGGGAATGGAGGTGGGGCGGGCTCTAGATTCTAGGAATGTGGCTTTGCCACCCCAATCGGGTGTGGTGTCTTGCCTCTAGCTGCCGGGTCCAGGGAAGCTGAGACTCCAACATGCACCCAACCAGTTGCAGGATGCTGTGAATAGAGGGGAAATACCCTGGAGCGTGGCTTTGGGAGGCTCTTATCTTAGCATGGGCAATGCTTGCTTTTTACAGTGGGGATCACCTTCCCCCGGCCTCTGGAAAAATCCTGCCGCAGGTCGAAAGGCTCAGAACCTCCCTGGGTCCCTGGGGGAGCACAAGTCCTCCAGAGCCCTAACCCAGCCATCCTGGCCGGGAGCTCATGGTCTTTACCCACTGCCCCATTTCCACGGAGAGCGCTGCATCTTCCGGCCAGAGCCTGGTCCATAGCAATCTTACAGCCTCGTGCTGTCCCCTGGGAACCCCGCCCGTTCTATGCATTTCAGCCCAGCAGCCTGTGTCTCTGCCATTAGCCGGTTCTCAGCTCGCCTCCATGCCCTCTGCAAGGCACCGGGCTCCATCCCGGCATGGCAGCCCCCTTGCTGGGACCCGCAGGCTTGGGCACAACAGGGCCTGGTGACATACTAGCCGTGTGTGCCTCAGTTTTAGTTCTTTGTGTGCCCTGGGTGGGATTATTGTGCAGGGGCAGGCGCTCACAGCAGGGGTGCACACCACGCAGCTGCTGCACATGCACGTACATTTACACCATGGCACGTGCACTTAGGGCCTGAGGCGTGAGCCAGGAGAACCATTGGCAAGCTGCCCAGGAAGGCCCCAGCTGGGTGGTACAGGCCTTGTGCCCCACCCACCGAGCAGAGAGTCAGCTCCCAGTGTCTGCTGGCTCTGAGCGCCCGGGTTCACCTAGCCTGGCTGACAGCAGCCCCACTGCAAAGTAACTTTGGGGGGGCAGCCCGTGGCTTGGCACTGTGGGGAGCTGAGAGGCTCAGGCTGCAGCTGAGTGGCTTGGGGACACGTGTCTGTCCTGGGCACAGGGGATTGTGGGAAGGCAGCAGAGCTATTGGCACTAGTGTGGTTCAGCCAGGAGCCCACTGGAGCTCAGGCAGGTTATTAGCTGGAGGGAAGGCCTCCCCCATGTGTGAGCCTGTACCCCTGCTTGGATCAGGTAGTTGGGTTGAAACCCCTGGCTCAGGTAGTCGGGAGGAGCCCAGGGGCAACCCCTGAGTAAAAGCCCTACCGCTGCTCTAGCTAAGGTAGATCAGACATTGGCCCAAGGAGCAGCAGATTGTGCCCTGAGTGCAGACAAACCCACACTCCACATAGGGTTGCCAGATACCTTCACAAAAAATCCCGAACATGAGGGGGGAAAAAATTGGTTGAGCAAAAAAAAAAGGTTGTTGCATCTTTAAATTCCCATGCTCCCCACGCCCCTGCCAGACACAACAGGGGGAAAATGTCCCCTCCGGCCTTCCATATTTTTTGTTTTATCTTACTGAACAGAAGATGCATTTACCAGACTGTCTGGGCAAAAACCGGACACCTGGCAACTATAGCTCCTCCCTTACTCACAACCACGGCGGGGACGCTGAGTTTACTCATTCGGTGACTGTGGCAGGCAGGGGTCTGCCCTGAAACACCCCCCATTCGGAACTGGGGCTTGAGGTGCAAGGTTACCCACGTATTATGGGGCTTTGCTAGGCTCCCTGTCTCCATAGCATCCCCACCAATGGCGACCTAAGGAAAGATTTACACACAGGGAAAACACTGTGGGATGAAGTGATTGATTTGCCCAGGGTCAGCCAGGGAATCAGTGGCAGAGCCAGGAACAGAACAAACCTCTCCCAAGTCAAATACCTCAACCACCAGCCCAGCCTTCCTGCCTAACCTGTGAATTTTCTCTTCTCTTCCATTGGCAGCCACAACCACATTCAAAAACCCAACCTCCCCAGGCCAGATCCCTCCCTACCAGAAGCTATCGACCACTCTCCATTACATGACGCTGAAAACGTCCATCGCCTTTTACCCGTGTGCTGAAAACAGGGCGGCTAGCGTGCTCCGGGTGGGCAGTGACACATCCTGCAAAGACGACCGCAGCCTGGAATATTGCAACGGCCCCTTGTCCAGTCCTGGGCCTTACAGGTACAGCAGTCAGAGCACAGGCGTCCCCGTGGATGGGGCTGGGCCTGGCGTCTTATTACCTCCTGTATGCTCAGTAGCACATAGGACCTGCTGTTACAAGCCAGGGTGCTGCACACACAGGCCAGATGGCTCCCTGCCCCAGCAAATCTCCTGATGACAAATTCAACCTCTTAATATTAACTCCCCTGTCCTGCCAGTCCCACCTCTCTGGCTTTCCACCTCCTCTGCCCAATCCCAGTCTATAGCCCTCATTCGCTAAGGGAATCCAGTGCAGGCATTTGCTAAGGAGGCTCCTGGTTTGGTGTAGCTCTCTCTACAGCTGGGGTGCAAGGGAGTTTAAGGAGCTGCTGGATCTGGGCCCTAGACCCCAGGCCTGCCTCTGCCACCTCTTTCCACTCCCGTCACACGGTTGCCTTTGTAACAGCGTGGCCCTTTAACAACGAAGGCACCAATGTGTCCTTCCTGCTGCAGTAGCTACCCACAGAGCCCTGCGCAGATACAAACTTTGTACTCGTATCCCGCCCATATACACAATAACGAGATGCGGATACGCGCATGTGCAGATATAAAGCGGATAGCTGTGGATTTGCAGGGCTCTAGTCACCCGCTCTTCCTCTTGTGTCTCTCAGGAAAACAGCCGTCCTCCCTTCTCGCTGTTCTATTCCTTGCACCTTGAGATGATAGGTTACGTGCAGAATAACATTTAGCCACTAGATGGCGCTCTGTGCTGCATATATTTGCAGAGAGGGTGTGGTGCCTGGTAAACAAGGGTAACCATGCTGGAATTTGAGCTGCGCGGCAACCTGCTTGTGTCTGTAGTCCATAGCCATATTTTGTAACAAAGGCCTCCTGCGTAAAGGCTTTATTTCCATACACCGTGACTAATACTAAGATTTTGTCACAGTTATTTTTAGTAAATATCATGGACAGGTTGCTAGCAATAAACAAAAATTCACTGGCATTAGAAGGCAGGGTGGAGAGAGGGCTGGGGACAGTGAGGGTAGTGGACAGGTGGAGCCCTGGGGGGAGGGAGAGGGATGACTAAAAGCCTGAGCCCCATTGCCAGCGGGGCAGGGGTTGAGAACCTAAGTCCTATGGCCACAAGGGAGGGGTGCACAGCCTCGGCTCCTCCCCAAGCCAAGAAGGGGCATGCAGCCCTGACTCCACCCCCACTGCTGACAGCTATAGCCTAGCCACAGGGGCCCAGTAAAGTCACAGCATCTGTGACCCCCAGGCCTAAATCGTATCCTTGACCACAGCACTCTGAGTGCGCACAGCCCCTCCCATCACGGTCGAAGCGAGGTGCTAATAACACTGGCCAGCTGGCATCTGCAAAGCTCCCAGGGAGCATCCATGAATCGGCAGCTGCCATTAACGGGCCTCGCCAGCGCCAGGCGTGTGCTGATGGAGGTGGCTAAACACAGTGCTGCTGTGAGACCGAAAAGCCCTGGGGCCTCTCTGATCAAGCTGCACGAGAGCCCTTCTCCCGAGAGCCCTTCTCCCCAAGGGGGTCCTGGCGCTACGGAGAGCGGCAGCACCCGTTAAATCTTCTGACGCTCCATGTCGCCGGTTTCTCCAAGAGGGGGCAAGGGGTGATCTAATCCTGTCCTGTAAGTGTCTGCGTGGGGAGACGGCCGCTAGTGGAGGGGTCTTTAATCCAGCGGAGAAATCAGAATAAACCCCCCTGTCAGATTTCACTGACTCGCCCGCTCCTTTCATCGCCGCCTCTTGCAGAGTGAAATTCCTCGTCCTGGACTCCAATGGCTCCAAGGCTGAGACCAGATGGTCCCAACAAATTATGCTGAAGCGAGGTAAACCTGGGAGAACGGGGAAGGGGCTTCCTACATTGGGGAGGGTTCTTGTCTCCTTTAAGCCTCGTAAAGGGGCCTGAGCCCCTCTCCGCTCCGGGGCTTGGGTCCCCAACTCACCCTCCACACGCCTCCTGGGGGTTGCTGGCCAGGACAGCAGCAGGTAGTTCCTAGGCTGTCCCCTTGAGACCCTACCCCCCGTTCTACCCTGCTCAGAGAGACTCAGCCTTCTAACCTCCTGAGTCCTCAGTGGCCCCCCAGCTGCCAGGGTGAGTCCCTAGAACAACTCTGCCCCTCCATACAGGCCCTGGAGCGACTGGGTCGTGCTACAGCTCCCTCTTGGGAGTCTGACCCAGGCATCGTGCCACCCAGGCAAACCAGGAGAGGCAGGTAAATATCGGAGCAGCACTAAGGGAGCTGGCCCTAACTGTTCCCAGCCTCCATTATCTTTCCTGGTTCCACTCCTCCCTTCCCTGCTGGATCCCTTCACCCACCCCCGGCCCCCTCCCAAGCACCTCCCAGCCCGTCCCCTGTAGTCCTGGTCCTGCACACCTGGTGAAATCTCCCCCGGCCCTGTGTCCCAGGTCGCCAGCCACGCTCCATTGACACCTGGCCCGGGAGGCGCAGCGGCACCATGGTCGTCATCACGTCCATCCTCTCCAGCTTCATCGGCATCCTGGTGATCCTGTTCCTATGCACGGTCGCCTACGAGTGGTGAGCGCCTGGCTCGACGTGGGGGCGTCCGTGCGCCCAGGCGGTGGGAAGGCTCTGGACGTGTGTTTCTGGGGGGAGGGGGAATGGGTGCCCTCTCCCCCTGACACTCACAGCACCCCCTGCTCAGCACCCATGGAGGGGGCAGCCTGGGGGGGCAGGTATGTCCCGCAGGGGTCCCTGCAGCTCCGGGCTGTGAGGGCAGAGGTGCCCCCCCCCCCCCACTGGGCCGGGCGCTGCGGGACAAGGCTGGGGCGGCCCAGGCCCTGCTGCTGACCAGCTGTGTCTGTGGGTTGTTCGCAGCTATAAGCTCTGGCGGGGAGAGGAGCCGGCCGTCGTCGAGGAGCCACGTGCTGGGTCCTTCCAAGAGAGGCAATACGACACCCACCACATCCCCCCCTCGCACGCTCCGCCCCAGCCCCTCAGCGACCTGCCCCGGCCTCGCTCTCCTGCCGCCTCCCTGTAGGAGCCCAGAGCCTCCCTGGGGCCAGTAGCCCGGGCTCGTCGCTCTGCTGGCAGGCACCACTTGAAGCGCCGTATCCCCGTCATGTACCAGGGCTCCAGCATCCCCATCTCGTGCCCTACTGCCTGGCATCCCCTACGCACCCTGGGCTCCAGCATCCCCATCACATGCCCTGCTGCCCGGCATCCCCTACGCACCCCGGGCTCCAGCATCCCCATCACATGCCCTGCTGCCCATCCCCTATGCACCATGGGCTCCAGCATCCCCATCACATGCCCTGCTGCCCATCCCCTATGCACCATGGGCTCCAGCATCCCCATCTCATGCCCTGCTGCCCATCCCCTATGCACCATGGGCTCCAGCATCCCCATCTCATGCCCTGCTGCCCATCCCCTATGCACCATGGGCTCCAGCATCCCCATCTCACGCCCTTCTGCCTGGCCTCCCCTATGCACCCTGGGCTCCAGCATCTCTATTTCATGCCCTTCTGCCCTCCATCCCCTACGCAACCTGGGCTCTAGCATCCTCCTCACATGCCCTGCTGCCCACCCCCTATGCACCCCCGGGCTCCAGCATCCCCATCTTACACCCTGCTGCCCAACATCCCCTATGCACCACGGGCTCCAGCATCCCTATCTCATGCCCTGCTGCCCATCCCCTGTGCACCCCGGGCTCCAGTGTCCCCATCTCACCCTTGTGCTCTAGAATCACCAGTCCCTGGCTCCCCCTTGAGTACCTAGGCTGCCCTTACAGGACACAGAGACACAGCTGTGGGAGGAGGGGAGTCAAGAAGCCCCGCCCTCTGCCCCTGCCAATCCAAGGATTGTTTCTATTAATGCAGCCTGCCTGGGGCTGAGCGCTGGCGCTACGCAGGCGCCTCCGTCACTGGCTTCCCATGGGCTTTGTTCACCTCCCCCAGTGGCATGTACAGGCCCGGCTGTGCGATCAGCAGTTACAGGATGGAGGGTTTCTCAGCGCTGCAGCACGGCTCCAGGTTTCTGCGGGTGTCGGGATGCCTGGAGCCACCCTACTCCATCCCAAGCTCCCTGACGCGGGGCCCTGTGGGCCTGGCTGAGACCAGCCCTCCTGTCCCAGAGAAGCGAATTCCAGCCCAGGGTGTAGCCGGCTGCTTGGCAGCTGAGCACACAATGTCCCCTCGGCACTCCACCCTCCCCACCCCCTGCAATTTACGCAGGAGCCGGCAGGCTCGAATGTCAGCCCTGCCCCGGCAGGGCCAGCATAAGCACCGGCACACCTGTGCTTTCATGTGCTGGGAGGCCTGAGCCAGGTGCCTTAGGGCCTGCGCACCGCTCCTGCCACGTCACGGTGGCCGCAGGGCTCTGGAGTGGGGGGGAGGGAGATGCCCCATTTCTGAGCCTTAGCCCCTGCATGGCAAGCTGGCTGCAGCCCTGCCCTGGAGCCAGCGCCTGGCCTGCAAAGAGGTCAACCCAAATGCTCCTTCCCGGCACTATCCCTGGAGTCTGAGCATCCCATAGGCCCTAGGGGAGGAGCAGGGACTCGCCCCAGCCTCATGGAAATCACTCAGTCTTTCCACTGACCGCAGTGGGCTTTGAATCGGGCCCCAAGCCGCAGTCCAGCCAGGCCGCAGGCTGCAGTGGCCCCCCCAGCGATGGAGCAGCCCAGCAGCTGCATGTGCTTCCCTTCCCACCCTTGGAAGTTGTCTAAAAGACCCAGGCCCAATCTCTCTCCTCTCCCTTGTTGGAAGCCGCCCTCCGGGCCCAGCCGGCCACTGCGAGGGGCTCGGCTGCTGTGGCTATTGTATGTCGGGATGGGGCAGGCCGGGGTTGCTCGCAGCTCCCTGGGGCCCTGCAAAATAAACTGGAGTTTGCATTTTGGAACCGTTGCCTCGTTGTCATCTGTTGTGCCCTGGGCCACAGTCGCTCCAGGGCTTCCCAGCCCTCTGGCCAGAGCAGGCAGCAGTTGTATGGGTGGGCAAGCCCTGGGGCTCAGCCCCTCTTGGCTCCAGGAGTTCGGTGTGATTCCATGGCAGGACAGATGGCCAGGAACAGCTGCCCCTCTGCTCTCCTCTTGGGGAAGAGGACAAGCGTCTCCTACCCCAGCATTAAGTGGGGGGAGAAGAGGATGGGGGAAGGGTCAGCGAGCTGGGAGAGGGCGGGCAAGGGAGCCTGTGTGAAAGCGGGCAGGGCTGGGTGTACGATGGTGCCAATGGGGCTACGGAGCCAGGCCCGTGCTCAGAAAGGCCCCATCCTGCTCTGCTTGACGGGTGCTCCGACACCTCACCGGCTCCCCGCCACCCACCCCTTGCTCCTCCGGCTGCCCACCAGTCTGCTGAGGGCTCCTCTCCACCTCCTGGCCTCATCCGCCAGCTTCTCTCTGCCCCTGCTGGGCCCCGGTGCACCGCTGGCTCTGGGCAGCCCTTGCTGCCCACCACCTGTGGGTCCCACTGGTCTCCTTGGTGCAGAGGCCTGGCCAGTGCAGGGACAGTGTGGCTGGGCCCCTCCAGGCAAATGTCCAGAGGGAGCTGGGCTGAGGCAGGTCCTGGCCCATCACACCCATTGCTGGCTGGGGGCTGGGGCGATACCCTGCCCCTGGACCAGCCCTGGCTGCGCTGGTGGCTCAGCCCCACAGCTACAAACACCTCCCTAAGGCCGGTGAGTGCAGCGGGAAGGTAGGCGCTGGGAGGGGCCTGGAAGGCCTGACGGGGGGTGTGCTGAGCTGTGCGGGGGCAGGGAAGCTAGGGGGGGGGGAGTTCTGTGGGGGGGAAGGGGCTGGATGGTTGGGGGAGCCGGAGGGCCTGGGCATAGCAGGTCCAGGGTGGAGGTGGCACAGGGCTGGGCGGATAATTTTGTGCCCATTTACAAACTACCCATTTGTAACTAGGGCTCTTGCATGGGGCTGGGCCGCCCCCGCCATGCCCCCGGCTGGCCCCCTGCTCTGGGCACGGTCCCCCTAGAGGCCCACCGCTCAGTTTGGCAGAGGGCCCACAAGACGTTCCTCTGGCCCTGAGTATGGCGGGGTTGGTCCCGCCTGCTGCCGGGGATTAGCGCATGGAAGGGATTGTGAGGCTGCCACGGGGCGCAGGCGGCGGGGGGGAGTGACAGCCCAGCCTGCCTCGGTGCAGCTGCATGCTGGGCCAGAAGCCGTGCATTCCAAAACGAACAGCCCTGCCGTCGGCAGCCCACTGGCCGGTCAGGGTGTGGCACGGGGCAGAACGGGACGTGGCAGTGGTGTGCAGTGGGTAGAGCATGGAGACTGGGGTCCTGGGTCACTCTGTGAGCAGAGCATGTCCTTCCCCTCTGATTTCCCGTCAGTGACCCTGGCCTGCAAGCAGCAACTTCTGGGTTCTCCCTCAGCTGCAGAGAGGGAAGGGAGCTGTCTGTCTTGTGAGCAGGGCCTCAGTGGGACTGGCTGCCCAGTGTGGCCCCTTTGGTCTGGAGTGCGACCGTGTCACGGGAGGCGCTTACCCAAGCACAGAGGAATTCTTCAGCTTCTTAGACACCCATCCACACCCACCTATGCACAGACACACACGCACCCGCATGCCTCCCCGCACCCGTCCCCACCCCATGCATGGACACATTCACCCACACGCCTCCCCGCACCCACAAGCCTCCTCATCCCATGTACAGACACACTCACCATACGCCTTCCCACACCCGTATGCCTCCCCACCCCATGCACATACACACTCACTGTATGCCTCCCCGCACCCGTACGCCAGCCCACACACACACGCCTCCCCACCCCATGCACGGACACCCACCCCACATCCATACACCATGCACCCACATGCCTCCCCACCCCATGCACGGACACGCACCTGTACGCCTCCCTGCCCCCCATGCACAGATACATACTTGCATCAGGCCTGGCGCCCTAACCAGCAGTCCTCTAACAAGTCCAGTTGTCCTAGGCCAGCAGCTCCTTTATTGACTCTATTGTGTTCTACTGCAGCACACACACCCCTATTTTCGCTCTATTTTCTCAGCTCCAGGGCCTAGTTCGCAGGGGCGCTGTGCCTTTAGCCACGCGGGGAGGCCGGGGCTGAGTTCACTCTGCGTTTCTGCACATTTCAGCAGCTCAGCGCAATGTTTATTGTCAAGGATTTGTTCAATGGGCTCCAATTTTCCCCGTGGCCGGGAGTTGGGGGGCAGGGATCAGGCCCGGGGGAGGGTGTTAGGCACCGAGTGACTAATGACAGGAGCCGTTGCAATTCTAAAGCTGTCAAACGCCCTCAGTCAGCCGCCTCGCCCCAGGACCTAAAGTCAGACAGCCACGGGCCCAGCTGGAGCCAGGCCCCCGGCCGCTTGGCGGTTCTGGCTGTAGGCTTCGAGGGGCAGCACGGCAAACCTGTTCTCCTCGGTTTGTGAGTGCAGGCGGCGCATCCCACTCACTGACACAACCCGGGTCCTTCCCTGGGCAGGTACCTGCGCCCGTCCCACGAGTGAAGGGCTGGGGCACGCCCGGGGCATAGCAGAGACGGGAGCAGCGCTGGGGTGGGAGAGCAGGGCTGCCGCATGCCTGCGCTAAGTAGCTCTCCTTCCTCAGGGCGCAGCAGCAGATGAGTCAGGCACGGTCGGAGCTGGCCAGCCCCTGCAGAAGGTGCACTCGAGGGCAGGCCCGTCCCTCACCCTTTGGGGCTGCGCGGCTCACGGCAGGGCAGGGCGTGACACATGAACATGCAGGCATTCGGGGACCGGAGCAGGGCGTGCGCAGGGCTGGGTGAGGGGGCCGCCAGGAGCCAGGGGCCCTCAGGGAGCTCGCATGGGGCACGCGGACCCAGAGGGAATGAGCCAGGCCGGCCAGGGAGCAAGGCCTGGGGCAATTAGGAGGAAGGCGTGGGGGTGGGAGAACTTGGGCTCCACTTTGACATGCCACTGGGTTGCTATGGCAACGGAGTCCTGGTCCCGTCTCCTCGGAGCCATCCTGTCCCTGGCCCAGTCCCTACAGGCTCATGGGGTCTGGCTAGAGGCATGAGCTGCTCCCGGCGCTGCTCCGCCCCAGAAATCCTGCTGGCAATTGGGTACCCGGCTTTGGGAGCAGACGCTCTGGGTGAGGATCTGGCCTGGCTCGTCTCTCGGCCACCCCACTGCTCAGCCCGAGGGCCTGGCCATGAGGGAAGGAGCCCGCGAGCGCTAACAGTCACTGCCGGTGCGTAAGCTGCCCTGTCTCAGCCAAGCCCAGGCTGGGTTGTTCGGACTTGTCGGCTGCATGCTCCTCCCGCAGTCTCCGGTTCGCAGTGTTTGTTTTCACACACAACCCTTCTGCCCAGGGCTGAGCCTGGCACCAGCCCTGCCAGGCTGCTTGGCTTCTGGGTACTGCCAGTGCAGGCAAGGCCAGTTACAAAGGCTTGGAGAGCAGGGGCGTATCCCCGGGCCATCACTTTGGCCCTCTGCCTGCCAGTAGAGAGGTAATGGGACCAGCCCCGTCTGCCCCTCACTCATAGGGAGCCTCATCCTAGCCAGGGCACGGGGCTCAGCCAGGCCCAGGTCTAGCGCTGTAAAAGAAGCCTGGAGCAAGGCCAAGGGAGTGAGGGGGAGCCGATATGGGGTTAGCTGAAGGGGAAAGAGAGAACTCAAAGGGCAGCAGCCAGCTGGGATTGCCAACCTGGGCCCTAGAGGCAGGGCAGTGGGACCCCTGACGGCCCCCAGAGAGACCCACAGGCCCAGAGGCAGGGCTGATGGACAAGGGACCACACCCGGAAAACCCCACAGGCAGGGCTGTGGGACCCCAGCTACACCCAGAGAGGCTCAGGCAGGGCTGTGGGACCCATGAATTCACAGGGGCAATCTCAGGTGCAAGGGGCAATCTGACCTGGCAGTGGCATCTTACAGGCACCAGGCAAGGGGGAGCAGAGGGCAGCGGCCATGCCAAAGGGGCATCCGGAGGGGTGGTTGCCTGTCACAGCCTTCAAGGCAGGGGAGCCCTCAGATCACTGTGCCAGGGGGCAGAACCCAGCATCTCTTCTGGGGCAGGAGGTAGGGACCTCTGGGCAGTTCCTCCTGCCTCCGACAGGCACCAGCAAATGCTGCTTCAGCGGGATGTGCAGGAAACCCTGCAAGGACAGGCCGCCAAGGAGTAGAGTTGTCAGGTGTCCGGGATTGGTTCTGTATTTGCGGCTTCTGTCCAGTTTTCTCGGACGGAAGGCCGCTTGGGACATTCTTCCCCTGCCGCATCTGGGGATTGAAAGGCGCTGGGTTGTTGTTTTTTTTTTTTTGCTCAACAACTTTAGTCCCCGTGGGGTTTTTTTTCCCTCAACCAATTTCTATCCTTATACGGTCAGTATTTTTTGTGAAACTATCTGGCTACTCTACAAGGGAGAACCTCCGGAGGCCAGGGCGTGACTGATCCCACTCCCCCTGCCTGCGTCTCGTCCACTCGCGTCTCTCTCCCCCTCAGTCAGTCTCCTTCCTCAGCTGCTCCTCTTGTCTGCTAGGCGGTTGGTTCGTTCCAGAGCGGCCTCCATCTCTGCCAGGCCTGGTGCAATCCCACCAAGCCAAAGGCAATGAGGGAAGGCTGGAGCCCCACCCGGTGCCTGTTCAGTCCTGACTGCCCAGCGATCTCCTGACACCAGCGACGTGGGGCTGGCTTTGAGCCCCTGGGGGTGGGGAATACAGCACACCCTCCCGTCGGGCCTCGCCTGCAGGGCCGCCGTGCACCGGGGATCCCCTCCGCTCTGCCCTGTAGCCCGGGTAATAAGAGCAGAGGAATTACAAGATGCAGACGGGGCAGAAATATTGGGGGTGACTTCTCTCTCGGTTCCATGCCAGCTGCGGGGAAAGGGCAGCAGAACGTGGGGTTGGGGGCTGCTGCTCGCAGGCCTGGTCTGTGCTCAACAGCTAGGGTATCCCAGCAGTAGGGATGGAAAATCCCGGTTAACCGTTAGGCTGACTGAACGTTTAACCCGTTAACCGACATCCAAGCTGGGGACTCTTGCCTCCAGCTCCACACTGGGCCTGGGGTTGCCGCTGGCTCCCAGTTCCCAGCCTCCACACTGAGGTGAGGGCTGGCTCTGCCAGCTCCCAGCCCCCATGTGGGACCTGGGGCTGCTGCTGGCTCCCACTGGGGTAGCACTTGTCCATAGCAGGCCTGGGCTCCCCAAGGTGAGAGGCTGCTCTGAATGCAAGAGCAGCCCCTCTCTACTGCTGCGGATAGATGAAAGCAGCCCCTGTCCACGGGGTCCCCTGCGGGGCTGGAGCAGACAGGTTGGAACATTTGGGGCAATATTTACCAGGTAACCAATTAGTCTTTCACATCCCTTGGTGGCGTGAAAAATCCACACCCCTGAGCGCCGGAGTTAAGCCGACCCAACCCCTGATGTAGACAGCCCTAGGGTGATAAAAGAATTCTTCCAATGGCCTACCTGCTGCCTCTCGGGAAGGGGGATTCCCGACACCAAGGGGCAGCAGTCACGCCGTAGCGCCGGGTGGTGCAGCTGCAGAGTAGACGTGCCCTCAGGGATACCAGTTTGATTCCGGAGTACGTGCCGAGAGGGGAGAGGCTTCGGTTCACACACGTGTCAGCAGAGCTCAGAACTGGGCCCTCTGTGTTTGCAGTGGGGGCTTGGCTCGGTGCAGCGAGAGCCAGGCTCTGGCACCATGGTGGGGGGTCAGTGTTTGGCAAGGCAGAGAGCAGGTGGGTGCTAGATACGGGGCAGGAAGGGAAAGGGGAGAGAGGCTGGAGCAAATCATGCCAGCTCCCTGGGGATGTCACATAGGGTGAGCCAGGCTCCCATCTCCACGTGCTGGCCCGGGAACACAGGACAGTTCCCTCCAGCGCTGCCTCCTTAGCGCCCTTCCCTGGTGCTGCCAAGCCTTGTGTGCACTCATGCAGCGCAAATGCGCGCCAAGAAACTGGCCCGACCTGTTTGCTGTCAGTTCTCAGAGGAGACAAGAGGAATGCAGGTGTCCAGCAGAGGGAGGGTGCAGGAGGGACCCATAAGGGCCGGGACACACAGACTGTTCTGCCTACCCATCTCCTCACTGCTGTGCCAGCCGCCCAGAGTCCCACTTTGCCACCTGCGGCCGTGATGATCCTCCCGCTGGTGCTGCTGCTGCTGCTGGCCACGGCTTTCCCCACGGCCAGAGGCCAAGCAGGTGAGTCGCGGGGGCGCTGCAGCCAGGAGGAAAGGGACGTTCTGGGGGATTCTGACTCGGGGGGGAGGGTGTGATAGAGCTGGTAACTGGGCAGAAAGCCAGTCCTGCCAGGCCAGCGTGCGGCTCCTGTCTGCAAGCAGATCCTCCCCAGGCAGCACGGCCGGAGTCAGGGCTGGGAGCGCGGTGCTCTCGGCTTGAGGAGCGAACTCCTCCCTGCGCCACACCGGGCGCACGGCCGCAGGGGCCATGCTGCTGGCAGCAGTGAGCGCAGGATGGCGTCTGAGCCGCCGACTGGCCGGTCTGGCTCAGGCCTTTCCTTGGCCCCATGCTGGTAAATTGCAGCCGGGAGGCAGGAGGCGAGCTAGCTGCAGAATGTGGTGCGAATACCATCACGTCTGCACGGTGTCGGGCGCCCATGGGTGCTTCCGTACAGGTCTGTGTGAGGCTTGCCATTCTGCCTCCAGGGAAGTGGGCTGGGGGGAGCCTGTCTAGGTCCTGGTTTTACAGGGAGGGTCCCAATACTCAGGGTTTGTCTTAGAGGCGCCTCCTGCTTCAACCCCGTCCCGATTTTTCACACTTGCTGTCTGGCCCCCCTCAGCGCATTCCTCCTGCTCGTTAACAATAAGGTTGTGGCCCAGACCCAGAGATGAACCCTCCCCACATGTCCAGGGGTGGCTGATTCGGTCCCCATTTTACTAGGGGGGGGAATCTGACACCGAGCAGGACAGGATCTCACTTGTTACACGGCTGGATCTAGCTGCCTCTGGTTGTGTGCATGGCCCCATCTCTCCTGAGCCTCCCAGCCTCCAACATTGGCAGCGAAGTGCCAGGTGCGGTACAGATACCAAACAAAAAGTTAGTCCTGGCCCAAGACTCTGCAATTGAAGTAATTTCTGATGGACTTTTCCCCTGCATCAGTTTCGTGCCATCAGCCTCACTGGAGTCCCTGCTGCGAGCGGGATTCCTACCTTCGCAACCAGTCCCCAGTTCATTCTTCCTGCTACAGTTGGTCAGACTAAGGAAAAATATCTAATGGGGTCGTACTCTCCCAAGCTCCACCCACACGCCAAGCTCCTCTTACCAATGGGGGCAAATGAGCCCCCCAAATCCAGGATTTAATGAAGGTTCAGAGGAAGCAGCCCATCGGGATTCCTAGAGATAGTCTGCATCGCAGAGCCGTTGGTTCACGCTGACAGCAAACGCAGGCCTGGCCAAGGCGCGTCAGTTGCACCCATCACAAAATGGGTTTCTCGATTGGCTTGTTTCCAGATTAAGCTGTATCAGGCACAGTCTCTCCGCATGGCAGTTAAGAGTCATGGCAGTGTTTTCACGCAGCTGATTTAGAAACCGTTTTGGGTGCAGCGTGTATAGCCCAGGCCTTGTGCATCACTGGGTGTTTAGGTCACAGCTGGAAGGTTTGCTTTCAACTAGAAGGCCTGGAGGTTTTGTTTGCTTTTTTTTTAGACTGCGGAGCAAAAATGGCATCCATGGAGGGGATGTCTGATAGTAACACCACCTCACTCTCATGTAGCACTTCACATCCCTAGATCTCACAGTGCTTTACCAAGGAGGTCAGTGTCCCCATTCCCATTTTGTAGATGTGGAAACTGAGGCACGGAGCGGGGAAGTGACCTGTCCAAGGTCACACAGTAGATCAGTGTCAGAGCCAGGCATAGAACTCTGCTCCAAGGCGCTCTTCATTGGGTGACGTTCTCTACCACTGGCTGCTGTCCGCTTGCTGTCCCTGAGTTTGCCCCTGTGTTCCTGCAGCTGCACATCTGCCCCCAGGTGCCCTGCCAGTAAGTGGCTGCCTGCCAGCCTGCTCCTGCTCACTGGCTCTCTCCTTGGCTCTCTGCAGTCTCTATCGACTATACACCTGTGATCACTGCCCGGGAGCTGGAGGGAAAGATCACCTCTTCCACCTTCGTCCTGGAGCAGCCCCGCTGCGTCTTCAACGACTCGGTTAGCAACACCGACGAAATCTGGTTGGTGGTTGCTCTTAGTAACGGTACGTGTCACTCCTGGACATGGGGCGTGCTTGGCGCAGCCGAGAGGTTTTGATTGCAGGGGCTGCCAACGGCCCCGGGGACTTTGTACCTAGTGTACCTGGGGATCGAGCTGGGACGGAGCCCCCCAGCCTGGCTCTACCCCATACCCCTGCCTGGCTGGTGCTGGGTGGACAGAGTCCTTGCTGGCAAGAGAGTCTGCCAGCGCCCCTCTGATTGGAGAAGGGACCGCACCGGCTGCAGGGCAAGGCATGTACCAGCCTGCAGGGATGTGGCAGGCCCAGACAGAGTCAGATGGGTGGGGTACATGCCTGCAGAGCTTTGCCCTGCACTGAAAACTCAGTCACTCCCTAAGGGCAGACAGTGCCTTGACCCGGGGTGACGGACCGAGGTGTTAGGGAGCGGGAGAGCTTCTTGTTGGCCTCTAACTGCTCTTAGCAAAGACTTCAGAGTTCTGTCCAGGCTGGGGCAGATCTGTGCTTTGGAGCCGTTCCCTGCCTCCCCAAAGGGTGTCAAGCCTTTGGCATTCCCCAGCAGAGGGGGGCAGCCTAGCCCACTCCCTGCACTGGGGAAACATGTATGTTTCATCTAGCCACTGTCTGAACTGGGGAGAGCCAGGAGCTTCAGAACAGGCACTGAATTGTGCAATAGCATCAGGCTGGGAGAGTAGGAAATTTCTCTCCAGTTGTCCCCCTAGCTAGAGTAATTACAGGTGCCCATTTTTGCCCCAGCCTTCCTGAGCTCGCTGCCTGGATAATTTCCTGCAGCAAGGCGTTCCCCAGATAAATAATGTGGTGTAAACAAGAAAATGTCCTTTCCATGCAATAAGTGTGCCGTTCTCAGGGCTGGAGGGCTCTGGGGGTTAGAAGACAGAGGCTTTTGACCAAGTGAAGCCCAATGGGGGAAGTGACTGAAAGTCCTGGCCCCTGGCTAGGTGCTGAATTGTGTCGATTTGAAGCATGCTTGGGGGTGTCTGCCCAGCGCAGGGGGAGTGAAGGGAAGATGTAAAGTTGCCACCAGCAATGAAACAGGATCCATTAGAGAGAAAGGGTCCAAACCAGAGCTGGGTGCATCGACACCTTCTGGCTGCCAGCTAGAAGAGAGCAATGAGGTGTGTTGGAAGCCGGGAGGGATCTAGGATTGTAATAGCCATGCAGGCTGGAAGGGCTCATGAATCCAGGCCAGGCTGGGAATAGGGGCTCCACGGGCTTGGAGGGGAGGAGCCAAGTTTGATCCGTATCATTTTTCTGACTCTGGAGAGAGTCCTTGGATGTCACCAGACTGCATTCTCTTCTCGTTGACCCGGGGTCACTCTGGAGTGACTCTGCTGAATTCTCTTCTCCCCCGGTGTAAATCCAGAATAACTCCAGTAGTGTCACACCATTGTGTCCCCCTCCCCCAGTGTAAATCAGGAGTAACTCCAGTAGCATCACATCAGTACGTCCCCTCCCTGGTGTAAATCTGGAGTAATTCCAGTAGTGTCACTCCAGTACGTCCCCCTCCTCTGGTGTAAATCTGGAGTAACTCCAGTAGTGACACACCAGTCGGTCCTATTCTGTTCTCCCCCAGTGTAACTCTGGGGTAAGCCGGATGCAGTCAGTAGCATTACCGTGGCATAAGGCCCATGCAAAGTCCAGTGTATCACTTGCTTTTCCTGTTGTCCCTGCAGCGATATCCACTTTCACCAACCCCACCTCCCTGCAGAGTCTGCCCGCTTTCCAGAAGTTCCCAGGCAGCCCCCATTACATGACCATGGGCACCTCCTCCTTAAACTACCCCTGCGAAAAGAGCTCCGGCCAGATCACTGTGCTGCGGGTTGGGAACGAAACCGGGTGCGTGTCGGACACGACGCGACCAGACTGCAATGGCCCCCTGCCCGGCCCGGGGCCCTACAGGTGAGCAGTGGTGGCTGGGCTGTCATGGTCCATGTGCTAGCAGGGATCTCCGGACACTGCAGCCTGTCTCAGAGCCCAGGGGAGCCTCGTGGGGACCTTTGAGGCCTCTTCCAGACCCGCGTTTGTAGAATCCCATATACCTCCCTTCCGGCAAGGGCGAGGGGATGCTGCTATGCAGAGAGCCAGCCCAGGGCCTGTCAGGCACTTCACAGCTGTTTGGAGGGCGTAAGTGGTGCCGAGACCTCGTAAATGCCTGCTGAGTTACTTCTAGGCCTGTTGTGTTCCCAGGGCAGGCTGCTGAGCTACCCAGCGCCTTGCCCACAGGGAGGGGTGAGCCTCAGGAGGGGCAGAGGGCAGATCTGGGGGTAACATCAAGAGAGTGGTGTCACGGCTCACAGGCCGTGCGCATGCTCGGCCTGTCCATCCCTGGGCAGAACCCCCCTCACTCCAGTGTGACATCCCTCTCTCAGGGTGCCCACTCTCACTGGGGGTCTGCCCCTCCACCTCCGGGATGGCGCCTCTCAGGACCTTCAGCCACCTGCCTCTGCCATGAGCCCCTTTGGGGGATCCACTCCCTCTGGACCCCCGGGCCTCCGCCCCCAGAGGGGATGGGGCCCCCCTGTTCTCTAGACCAGAGCGACTATCAGCCAGCACCAAACAGGAGGGTTTATTGAGCTTTGATCACAGCAAAGGATCTAGACTGCAGCTAGCTGAGTCCTGCCTGTCCTGCTTTCTGTCCCCCAAGAACAGCCCCCAGTCTCCCAGCAGAGCCTCCAATACCTCCAGCAACAGCCCCTCCCCCGTCCATTGTCTTCTCCCCAGGGAACAGGGTTGCCTGGCCCCTCTCTTCTCTGCCTCTCCTCTCCTCTGTTCTCCCCTCGCTGGGATCAGCTGGGTCTCCCCTCTGTCTGGAACCAGCTGTGTCCTCTGAGCAGGGCTGGGGTCACCAGGGCACTAGCCAGGGATCCAGTTCTGGGCTGTTCTCTGAAACAACCCCCCCCCCCTTTTCACGTTAAACCAGTAACATCCAGGCACTGAGTGCCCCCCTTTGAACCTCCAAAACTCCCCACTTCCTCAGAAGCAGTGCCAGTTTGAACAAGGGATGTGACTGTTTAACCACTCCATCCCCACGGGGCCCTTCTGCAGCCTCTGTCCCCTGCAAGCCTGGAGACCTCACCTGCAGGGGCTGCTCTGACCAGGACTCCAGAGCAGCCCCTGCCTGTAGGGCCCCCTGACCCCCCATTCGATCAGTTAACTGGTTGGCCAATTAAATGGGATTTTACAGCCCTAGTTTTCTCCAGCTAAGAACTCGGCAGGGTAAGCTCAGCCCCTGGCAGATGCTCCCCCTGTTCTGAGTGTTGCACGCTTGGGTTTGGCAAGGCTAGTGCCACCCACCTCAGTTGTCTGGGAGCAGAATCGAACCTGGGACCTCCAGAGCTCAGTGTCTGAGCCACGCAAAGCTGGCTGGCTGGTAGCCATGATGCTAGACTGATTCTGCACCGCCCCCAGCCAGCACATGGGTTACACAAGGCTTAGAGCCTGCCTTTGTAGGCCTGGCTAGATACACGCTCACCTCTGCCCTCCCCCCAGCTGCTTCCTGGGCCCCCTTGTTCCTGCCATCCTGGGCGGTTCCATGGCTTCCCCCCTTTTCTCTTCCCAGGGTGAAGTTCCTTGCCATGAGTCCTGTCACGGGGCCCACGGCGGAGACACTGTGGTCAGACCCGATTCTGCTGAAAGCAGGTAACTGGCCGTGTGGCTCGGCCCCCGTGGAACACGTGCAGGGAGGGGCCACTCGGTGGGGCAGGGCACGTTTGGCACCGAAAATCAGCTGTGCCATCGAGGTTTGGCAGGGAAGTGGGTGAAGTTTGAGAATCAGGCAAAAAGCTGAAGGGGTTGGAAAAGTGGATAAGGCACTAGATGGGCGCTCAGGAGAGCTGGATTCAGTTCCTAGCTCTGCCACAGGCTCCATGTGTGACCTCAGGCACGTCACTCAGCTGCCCTGTACTGTGGGGTTAATTGCCCTGCCCTGCCACGCAGGGGCTCAAACAAAGTTCCCTCTAATCTTTTTCATCCACGTGTGGAATAATTGCATGTGCACCGAGGCATGTGCAGATGTGCACCACCAGCAGAAACAAAAAACCGAGCTGTGGGCGCTCGGCTAATTGTCTGGCCAGCATTTGAATTTCTCCCAAGTGGCTGCACAAGCGCACAGGGAACACTGGGCTCGAATGCTGCTTTGAGAAGGGCTGCGGATGAGTCTAAATGGGTTTGGGATCTGTCTGTGTTCATCTCCATGGCCCTGGCCCAGTCCCTAGAATGCCCTCTTGTCTAGCGCTTTTCACCCGCCGATCTCAAAGCCCTGCACAGAGGAGGCTAGTGTCATTGCCCTTGTGCTGCACATGGAGAAACTGAGGCACGGGGCGGTGAAGTGACTTGTGTGAGGTCACCCAGCAGGTCAGTGACTCCAACACGCCTGAGTCCAAGTCCTGTGCTTTGCCCACTAGGCTACCCTGCCTCTCTCTGCACATTAAGCACAGGACAAGTCCTGTTGAAGTCCCTGCTGGCCTCCGCTACATGAGGGGAGTTGCATGTGCTCAGGGTCTCTCACCTCCGGCTCAGGCATCCCGGCCAGTGCGAGCTGTGACTCTGTTTCCCTTCCCCCCGCCCACCCTCTCTTTTCCAGGGAAGGACCCAGCTACCATTGACACCTGGCCTGGAAAGCGCAGTGCCGGGATGATCGTCATCACCACCATCCTCTCCATCCTGCTGGCCATCCTGCTGGCCTGCTTCATTGCCGTGCTGACCTACGGATGGTGAGCTCACGCTCCGGGATTGGTTGGTGAACCATGCGAGGTCTCCCACCCAGTCCTTTCCAGCCCCTTCCAGCTCCGCCCTGCACCCACGGCAGGGGAGAGTGACCAATGTGGGCACCCCGGCTGGGACCCGTCCCCTCGTTGTACATGGAACTGGTCGCTGCAGCCCGGGCCAGGTAGCTGGCCCAGGGAGCTGGGTGCCTGAAGAGCTGAGCTGCTTCGCCCTGTCCTGTCATCACAGGGTGTGATAGCAGCTTAAGCTCCCCTGCCTGAGCTTGAATCTAGCTGGCTTGGGTACTGGAGCAGGGAGACCATGGTAACGTGGGCCTCAGCGCGGGTGAGTCCTGCTAGGGATTTCCTGGGCCGGGATTCCCATCAGCCCATGCTGAACCTTGTGCTCCTGTGGCGCCGCTTCTCCGGCCCCTGAGCTAGGCATGAAAGCTGCCTCAGGCAATCCTCCCCTGGGGCTGCCAGCTAGACACACCCTGGAGGGAAGAGAAGTGTGGTTAGCACAGCCAGAGTGGTTCTGAGTTCCACACGCCAGCCCTGAGCCTGCCGCTCATGAACTCCTGGCCCTCCCCAGCGCCACTGAACAGTACAGGCTGCAGGGGGCCGGGAGAGGCTCCGGGTCTTGGATGGGATGCTAAGGCAAGGGGCTCTCCCCAAGCGTGAAACCTGGATGGAATTCACAGTGTGGGAAGGCCTGTGAAGGTCGTTCCAGGTGCTGTGAATTGCAGGAAACCTGAGACAGCGGAGACTGAGGGGACAGGATAGCAGCTTTCAAGGCTATTCAAGGTTGTTACGAGATGGAAGGAGAAAAATTGTTCTCCTTGCCCACTGAGGATGGGACAAGAAGCAAGGGGCTTAAACTGCAGCAAGGGAGGTTTAGGTTGGACATTAGGAAAAATTTCCTGTCAGAGTGGTTAAACACTGGAATAAGCTGCCTAGGGAGGTTGTGGAATCTCTGTGCCTGGAGATATTGAAGAGCAGGTTAGACACATACCTGTCAGGGATGGTCTAGTTCAGGGGTGAGGAACCTATTTTGGGTCAGGGGCCGCTGACCCACAGAAAAATCAATTGGGGGCCACACCCAAGTGAGAAGTGGAAAAACAACCCTCACCCCTCATTAATGTAGCGCCCAATTGAGACGGGCATTCCCCTCACACACCAGAGGCCTAAGGGGGCCCAGCCTCATAGATTTGGTGAGCTCCATCCCTGCAGTGGGAGGGGGGCTGGAGCACCAGCGCAGGATCCCCAGTGCTGGGGAGGGACGTGGCCTGAGCCTCGGGGCTGGATCCAGGCCAGCTGGGGGCCGCATCTGGTCCCCGGGCCTTAGGTTCCCCACCCTGGTCCAGACCAGTGTTTCTCAAACACCAATACAAGTACCCTTAGGGGTACTCGAGAGAAGTCTGGGGGGTACGTCAACACCATTCAAATCTGGAGGAACTGGATTTTTGTTGTAAGTTTTACAGACCTTTATTATTTTTGTACTTTTTACACCCAAAAATTTCATCGCCCTCCTGGCTACAATTAAGTTGTTTAAACAAATGTGTTGCAATGGTAGAAAAAAATTGTGTGTGTCTGAAAACTGTAGATACTGGGGGTACTTATATTGGTTTTTTGAAAAAGGGGTTCTTTATAAAAAAAAGGTTGAGAAACACTGGTCTAGACAGTCCCACCATGAGGGCCAGGGACTGGACCAGGTGAATTCTCGAGGTTCCTTCCAGTCCTGTGATAACTGGAAGGGTGGGAGGAAGAGACACTGTCTTGTAACGAAACTGCTAGGAGCAGCCGTGGGCAGAGATCTGGTGGCAGCTGACACCAGGGGGCAGGTTCATCCCGCCCCACCCGCGGGAGCCCCGCTGCTCTGTTGTGACCCACCGGCTCCCCTTCCTTCTGCAGTATGGACATTGCGGAGAGCACGGAGATCATGGGCAAGCAGGACCCGGTGACCGTGAAGCGATACAACACCCACCACATCTACGACCAGCCTGCTCTCAAGCACTGAGCCCCACCCATTGGACAGCCGCCCCCTCTGGCCAGCCCGCTGCACCCGTCCGGAGCTCCTCGGCCGGCGCTCCGGCACAGCCCGCGTGTGCCGTGAACAGCCCCGGGACTGGAGGGGACCCGGGAGTGGCGATCCTGCAGCGGTATCGCTACCGAGTCCCTCCAAGACACCTAAAATGTCCAGTACTTTCTGATTTTTTCCTGGCCAGGAGGTGAAAATCCCGGGCTGTCCAGCTCAATACAGAGGCAACCTGGCAACCGTAGTGCTTACCGGTTTCCACAGGGGAGCTGTCCGGCCCCGTGCAGGGAGGCAAGATGGTGGGCGGCTGCTGGCAGCCTCTTAGGGCCCAAAAGCCTCCCCACGCGGTTTCTAAAGGAGCCATGGTGGTTTGGGGTTTTTTGTTTTTTTGTTTTTTGCTTAACAAACTTTTTCCTGTTGTTTGATATTTTTTCTGAAACCATCTGGCAACCCTGTTAACCCCCCTGGTGGAAGCAGTTTGAAGGAATCCAAAGAAATTCGCCACCCCTGGAATTTCCATGGGGTTTGGGCCCCTTGTTCCCCTCCGTGCTTTAGGAAAGTCCCGCCAGCGTTCCCCAGAGCCAGCGGCCAGGCGCTCGCGCCCTGATGCTGTTCAATATCTGCGCCGTCAAAGGACCCATTAAAACGTTTGGCCCAAAGACAAGCTTTGCCGCGTTGATCATTGAGTGCAGGCAGCCTGAGGGCCATCGCTGCCCATGCCCGCCGCCATCCCGTTCTGCCCAGCACAGGGCATTCTCCGCACTCCGGGACACAGAGCTGGATGGGCACGGGGCATGGGGGATGCAACAGACAAAGGGACGTGGGGGGAAGGGATTTTGGAAGACCCAGATGGGTTAGCTGCCCTCTGGCTCCGGGACTGTCCTTGAGGTCTTAGAAAACATATCCCCAGCTGCCACCCAGACCAATGCAGTACATGGTATGGCAGTTCCCCTGCAAGGCGGGTCAGGGGCAGCAGGGGAGGGGGCCGGTGCAGCTCCCATAGAATGTGATGCTGAACAATTTTGTTGGACCCAGCCCCCACCCCTGTGCTCTGCCTCTGTGGCAGGGTGGGAGTGGTTTTCCAATTCCACAAGTGTAGAAAGCCAGACTGCCCATGCAAATGCAGCACCGCTCTCTGACCCATCCCCCCATGACTAGGCTGCACATTCAAGGCACCTGGTTTTGATTCCCCATTTACACCAGTCTAGCAGTTTCATTTCAAGTGCTGACTCATACGGAGCTCTGAACTGTTACAAAACTCGAGACAAGTGGCCCAGGTGAGGAGGAGCAAACCTCTCTGGTGGCAAACTGGTGTGATCCAAGTTCTGTAGGGTTCCAGGTGATGCTTGCCTGTGGGAGGAGTGGCGTTTTAGCATCACGTTGGGTGTTTTGTGGGTGTTTTGCACTGCAAGAGAAGGATACAGCAAGTCTGACTCATGGTGAAAACAGTCTGTCCCTGTGAGGCCGAAAAGCTGCACCTAAAGTGACTCATCCTGAAGTTATTGCAGAGGCAATTATCAATGGCAGAGCTGGCCAAAGCAATTCAGGGAGGAAATTGTAATCAGAAAACGGAGGATTTGAGGGGAGAAACATTTAATTTCTGAATCAGGTTTTAATTTTTTTCCAAAATTTAAAATCAAAATCTTATTTAAAAAACCACAGTATTTTTCTAATCGTGTTTCTTTTTGTTCCCCCTTTCCTACCAGCTGGCAAAATGTGTGAAACGGTAACAGCGGGAAATAATCTAGTCACGCTTTCTCTGCTACACGGTAATAACAGTTTGAAAACATATGCCCCCCCCATTTTCTCATACATTCGTATTCTGTCCCCACATAGACAGCTGTGGAAAGTAGTTTTCCTCCATTTTCTCATGCCTTTTCCTAACAGCCATTGTATTTGATGGAAGTGACTAGACACAGTTACCACTGTCCAATTTAAAGAGCTATTAGCACAGCCATTGGCTAAGCAAGGACATTCCGGCCAAGCCAGTCATCAAGGCACAGGCATGGCCTAGCACCGTGCTGCTGCCTGGCAGTCAACGATTCGCGGCCCGGCACCGGTCCGTGGACCAGTGGTTGGGAACCACTGTTCTAGTAGATAAAAAGTTTCCATGGAACGGTACTTCAGCCCTGTTGGCAAGGGTGGCCCGTGACTATAGGTGGACTTGGCCACCGCCTAGGGCGCTGGCGCCTGATAATGATGTCACGGGGTGCCTGGGATGCCTGATGATGACGTCAGTTCATTGACGGTCCTGCAGGTGGGGACGCCGATCACATGTTCCGCCTGGGGCGCCAGCTGCCACAGCCGGCCTCGGGCCACTCCTGCCTGTTGGGCGTGTACATTATGATAGACCCTTCACCTGCATGCACACCAGCTATTTTGTCCCGCAATTCACATTCCTGGCCCCTAAGGTGACTCCCTGCCAAATGTGAAGCCCCTTGAAGGTTCACGGAAACTGTTTCAAGACTTTCCACTGTGGGAGGAAAACGTGCTTGGCAATGGCTGCCCTGCTGCTGTGCTGAGCCTTCCCAACACCCAGCGAGAAAAAAACGCAGCCCAAATGGTTAAAGTTTGCAAGTTATGAGGAAGGGCCTTATAATGGAGCTGACGGGCAGCTTTGCCAGGAGGCAGCAACTCTGCCTAGACCAGTGGTCTCCAACCTCTCTAAGCACAAGATCACTTTTTGAATGTAAGTGCAATCCAGGATCTACCTCAAACCCAAATACCCTGGCCCCGCCTCCTTCCCACCCCTTCTCTGAGGCCCCGCCCCTGCTCACTCCACCCTCCCTCACTTTCATCTGGCTGGGGCAGAGAGTTGGGGTGCAGGCTCTGGTCTTGGCTAAAGGGAAAGTGAGAAGGGCTCTGAGCTGAGCTTGGGACAGGCTGTTGGGGTTCAGGAGGGGGTTCTAGGTACAGGCTCTGGGACAGCGTTTGGAGGCAGGAGTGCTCGGGGCTAGGGCAGAGGCTTGGGGTGTAGGAGGGGGTTCCCGAGTAGGGTAGGGTTTCCGGATGTGGGCTCCAGCTGGGCCCTGTTTACCTTCAGTGGCTCCTGGGTGGTAGTGCAGTGGGGCTAAGGCAGGCTCACCCCTGCCCTGGCCCTGCACCACTCCCAAAAGCAGCCAGCAAACTCCCTCCCAAGCCCTGTTGTGCCCCCCACTCTGCTCTGTGGAGACAGGATACAGGGTGGGAGGGAGGCCTCTTGACATCAGCACCCTCTTCTCCCTGCACTGCACAGCAAACAGGAGGATCCTGAGAGGACATCTTCAAGGCAAAGAGCAGGAGCAGCAGGGCAGTGGGAGGAGGGGCAGCTGAAGTGCTGGCCCGTGAGAGCCTCTTGGCCAAACCAGTCACTTGAGGTCTTTGAACCATCGTTTCAAGGACTTCAATATCTGAGACACAGGTGAGAGGATTATTCTAGCTGTGGGTGGGTGAGATTCTGTGGCCTGCACTGGGCAGGGGGTCAGACTAGATGATCATAATGGTCCCTTCTGACCTTAAAGTCTATGAGTCTATGAGTCAGGATCACCTGTCAGAGGCTCCAAGATCTACCAGTAGACCCAGATCTGCTGGCTGGTGACCCCTGGCCTAGACAAGCTAAGACATCTAGTGGAGGCTATGTTTGATTAGGGTGCCTGGTGGCATTTGTCTGCTTCCTGAGAGAGAGGGAAGGCGTGTGGGGGGTCTGTCCCTAGGCATGCAAGGGAGCTCAGCTTTCCCTCTCTTAGTGGCTCATGGTCTTCGATCAGCCCGGCCGGCAGGGCTGCCCCCGTCCAAACACCCCCCCCACACCTTGCGCCTTCCCCATCGTCTGGTGTAGTCCCCTGGCTGGCCACTAGATGGGGAAGGTGCACAGTTATTGGTGCATGATCTCTGGTATCGGCCACCTTGCAGGGCTATAACCCTATGGCTCTGGGTTACTCGGCAGGGAAATCTACCCCTTCCCTCCCCCCCACCCCCCCTCACACACAGTTTATTGGCATCAATAAAGTGCCTGAGCGGAGCAGATCCCCATGAGCATCAGCATAACATCTCCTGGGCCCTGTGGCCACAGGCTGGCTGGGGGCCCTGCGGAGTTCTCTTGACTCCGTTGGAGGGAAGCTTGTGCGGACAGAAGGACGTGGAGAGGTTTTAGGCCCAAAGCCAAGTGGCGGGGGGCATGACACACAGATCAACCAGCCCTCGTTCCCAGGCCCTCAAATTCTTGGCTTTTGAGTGATGGGGGCTGCCTGGCGCCCGCCCCCCCGGCTGCTCACTCGCTGCCCTGGCTGGGAGCCGCCCGGCCGCGCGGTGCAGCCAAGCACAACGTGCCGCCTTGGGCCCGTAAACGCTTTGGCCGGGCCTGCCCGGAGGGGACTTTCTTGAGGCCCCTGCAGCCCTGCCAAGCGCAGGGAGGTGATACAGTGCAGTGACTCGCTGGGGGCGGGGCCACCCCCTCACGGCTGCCAGATGCAGCCGGCTGTGGAGAGGCCTGCGCCCTGAATGCCCCTCTGCTGACAGCGGCCGTGACGCCGGGCCTGTAATGCTGGGCAACGAGCCAAATCCCAGCAGTGAGCATTTCATGGCACTCAGCCCCTGGGCTTTCGGGGCTGCTGAGGTGCACTAGGAGCTCCTCTCCTCCTGCCTCCTTTCCCTCCCTTGCCCTGTCCCCCTGGCCAGGGGGTAGCTCTGCCCAGCAGTCGTGTGGGGCCGAACCCCTAGGGAGGTAGCGCACCCTACTGGCGGCACCGGGTATCACGCTTCTGTGTCTGCAAGGCTCTCCCCCACACAGCGGCTCTGGGGAGGCAGCACCCCTACGACGACAAATGGGGCCCCCCTGCAACTAGTGCAACCCCCCACCCCTGCATGGGGACAGCTGCTGAATGTGGGTGAGACCTGGTAGCCAGGAAGGGCAGCGGACGGGGAACCAACGCGGCTTACTGTTGCCCATCCGTGGCAATCCCGGCCCCGGGGGATTGGGGTCAGGGAGCTGCAGCCAAGCACCCACCAGGCAGGAAGCTGGGCTGAGTCCTCCTCTCACAGCGCCTATGCCGTGCTTAGAATGGGCCCCGTCAGCGCTCCCCGCGGGGGGTGGCCTGCCACGAATCCATCGGGGCTTAGCCGCAGGAGAAGGCGACATACTGAGGGGCCAGGGATGCTCTGCGAGGGAGCGTGTCCTAGGGGAGCTGGCTGAAGGCTCCCCTTTCTAAGGGCTTTGCCCCACTCACGCTCCCTCTCCAGCTGTCGTCTGACTGGCCATTCACGTTTGGCTGAGCCGGGTTAGAAACAACGTGGTGTCCTGGGGCACCTTCCGGGTTAACCGATTTAGTTGGGAATCAGCTTTCGTGGGAAAAACCCCACATGGTGGGCGTCGTTTTGCCCAAGAAAGCTGATGCCCAACTAAATCAGTTAGCCCGGAAGTGTCCCGGGATGCCTGGTTGTTTTTGCGGCGACAGGCTAACGCGGCGACCCCTCCGAGACAGGCTGAGAGGTGGTGCCCATCCCTGCCAGGTTCCTCTGAGGTGGCAAAGAGACCGTTCCAAGCTGCCGCCCTTGTGGGGTGTGTGTCTCCCTAGTGCGCCTGGGGACCTCCAGGGGCACCTGGACATGGGAGCGCTTCCCTGTGGTGCGCAGGATAGAGCCTGGAAGGGCTCCATCTCCCAGAACATGGGTGACACTGGGGCATGGAGGGCAGGGAGACGGAGCCATGTCAGAGCAGCAGGCGCAGTATCCAAGCAGCAGTGGCGAGGGAGTGGGGAATGTCAGCGCAGCCATGGGGCATTCAGCTGGCCCAATAAATCACAGCCTCTTTGCACTCAGCCAGCCTCAGCCGTGGCTGGAGCCCTAGACAGCTACCTCTGTGAGTGACCAGCCCCCAGGACAAGTCCCCGGAGTGTCCATCGTGCTCTGGCTGAGCACGGCACCCTTGTCGGAGAGAAGGAGACAGGCTGCCTCAGTGGACGAGGCCGTGGGGAAATCTGGCCAGCTGAGGGACCGGGCAGGCCAGTTCCTCACCCCACTTGGAGCTGCCCGCCTCCGAGATGGCTGGAGCTCCGGAGAAGCCGGGGTAAGTCAGCACTTTCCCGGTGCCACTTGGCCTCTTGCTCGGTGGCACAATGCGCCGGAAGCTGGTGCACCCAGCAGGGAAACGCGTCTGGAGAACGGGGGGCTGAACCAAGACGAGAGGACTGGTGGCTTCCCCGCTGCCAGTGGGAGGAGGAGGAAGCCAACAGGATGGCGGCTGCACTCGGAGGGAAACTCCTCCAGGTGGATCCAGGCCTCACTGAAACAAGGGGAGTTTGCCATCGGCCTCAGTGGGGCCAAGATGTCTGCCCCTGTTAATGGCGCTGGCCCCGTCCCGTGTAGAATATCTGCAGGGGCAGGCGATGGCGGCTAGGCGCTCCGGCTTCATGCCCACAGCATAGATGCCGCTCTGGTCTCCCAAGGCAGCGGTGGAGCCGGCAGCTGGAGTGGAGCAGGAGCGTTGCCTGGAAGGTTGTGCAAGGATCTGGGAGCCCTGGCACTCAGTTACCTTTGACAAGCCACTTAACCCACTCTGTGCCTCAGTTTCCCCAGTGGGGCTTGCTGGGGCGGGGGGTTCTTTCCTGCCTGTCGGAAGCTTGGCTGGATGTGCCAAGCTGTAATATGGTGAAGAACACACAGCCAGAGAGGGGGTAGGACTTCCTCACCTCTCCTATCTGTGGCCAGGCACTGACGGCACCCCAATTAGTGGGGCACCCGCCCTTCAGCACCAGGCAGGAGAGCAGACAAATTTCCACATGGCAGATTGCCTTTGAGTGAGGCCCAGACAGTCCCCTTTGCTGTAGGGTCAAGTGCCAAGTCTTGGCCCCCACAGCCAGGACCGGATTTCCCCCAACGCCCGGCGCTCTCTTGCAAATCTGGCCCATCAAGTGAATGGGCCGTTCCAAGTTCAGGCTTCTGAGGGGGGGGAGTCAGAGCATTATAATGCAAATTAATTACCCCCCTTCTTCCGCTTCATGATGCTCCTCTGAACCCCCCCGTGTCCACTGGACAGTGCAGAGACTCTCTGCTACTCCCCTGTCTCTAGGGATCCTCTCTCTTCCTCCCACCCACAACCTGAGGTGCTTGAAAAAAGAAAATTCTTGCATCGGTAAACATTTCCCTGCACTCTCCCTGTCTCCCCGCAGGGGTCCTGCCAGGGCCTCTGGTCGCACTGGATTGGTTCGAGGACTTTGGGACAGACAGTCAAAGGACAAGATGGCCCCCGAAAGTCCAGCCGAGCGTGCTAAGCCGAGCCCATCAGGTTGGGCCAAGGCTGCGTGATTTGTATGCAGTGCATGGGCTGACCCACAGACCATGTGAATTGTTAAAACCTCGCCCAGCTATGGAGCTTTAACTCAAGCGGCTCCTGCTTTTAGCTTTGCAGCTTCCCGCTCTAAGTTTCCTCTCACTGGTTCCATTCATGAGTGGAATGAATTTTGTTATGTGCACCAAGGCATGGTCAGATGTGCACCACCAATAGAAACACTGGCTTTGGGATCTGTGGGTGCTTTGCTCATCAGCGGGGCGGCATTGGAACCTTTCCTGGCCAGCCTCCCAAGCGCCCGGCTTACAGAGAACAAACTGTTCCTGATTCAGCCCCCCAGTCGCACCTGCCATGGCAGGGGGCTGTCATACAAGCCCAATGGGTAAAGCACAAGCTATGGACCTCGCTCAAGCCCCCTCCCTCAGAGGAACTTGGGATCCAGCTGCTCTGACAAGCCCCACTGCTAACAGTGGACAGGATCTCAGGTGCCAGCCCAGTGAGGCTGATGTAAGAAAAAGAGGGATCTGGCCCCATCTTGCATGCTGTAAATTGAAGGGCACAGGGGGGTGCTAGACTCACAGGCAGTGCGACTGATCAGCAGCGTCCCTCCTCGGAACAGGCCTGGGCCTAGACGGATGTCTGTGTGCGTGGGTGGGCGCAGAGATACGCTCTCCTGGCCGTGGGCGGGGCAGAGACAGGGCATGAGCGATGGTGTCCCTGCGAGCACAAAGGGAGAGGCGGGATGAAAGCTGCAGGGATTGATTGCCGGCCTATCTGTGCACCACCGCCTGGTGGGAGAGGACCGTGGACAAGAGGAAACCTCCCACAAAAGGGCCGGAGGTTCATCCTGACTGGCTAACAGCAAGGGAGGAGCAGGGAGAGGAGAGAATGCTGGAGGAAGCATGGTCTAGTGGTTAAAGCACAGGAGTGGGCGCCGTCATGCAGGAGATCAGGGCTCTAGCTCAGCAGATGTGCTGTGGGACCTAGAAACCCGGAGCTAAGGACATGTCGGGGGTGGGGAGGGATATCTAGACGGTTTGAATTGGAGCCATGGCCATTTACTCCAGCTAAGGAGCTCTGTCTGGCTAAGTGACTTGCCCCGGGTCATGCAGGAAGTCTGTGGCAGAGTAGGGACTGCCCTTCCCCATCTCGCCAGTGGCAGGCGAGCACCCTGGCCCTATCTCCGCCTGCAGGGGCCGAGCAGGGAGACAACAAGCAAAGCGCCAGCCGAGGAGCCCTACTCATGCTTCTTTCTTTCCAGAACAGCTGGGCGCTAACAGAAGAGCCAGAGGATCAACGCCGGGAACGACACTAGACTCTCTGTCCAGAGCACCCCCCGCCCGCCCAGCCAGCCCCCGGCCTTGTGTCCCTGCTTGGCAATGGTCCGAAACCAAGGTGGTCCCCGGCTGGTAGCCAGGCTGCTGCGGGAAGCCCAGAGAGCTCTGGCTTACCTCTTAGTGATGTACACACTCCTGCTAGGTGGGCTCCTCTCCGCTGGGTGGATATTGCACTATCTGGCGCTACAGTGAACGGAGACGCCTCCTCAGCCTGGGTATCAGGAGTGCTGGGGCCTCGGCCCAGCTCTGCCAGTGTCCTGGGAGAAGGCCCGGCTCTGCTCTGTGCCTCTCTGTACCATCCCGGCCTCCTTGCAAAACGCTCTGAGATCGACTGAGCGGAGCTAGTGCCGGTGGTGAGGCAGGGCAGAGAAAAGCTGATCTCCCGAAGGGCCCGGTACACGCCTGGCTTGGAAAAGCAGGCCTAACCCACAGCGTGACCCACTGGGGCCACAGGCAGAGCAGCTGCTGAGCCGGCTCCAGCTCGCTCACAGGGCTCACTCTTGTTCCAGGTTCACTTCCTACTGCTCCCCGGCACTGAAGTGTCTCACATTCCGTTACCGCTGCTCAGGCTCGCCGAGAGAGGGGGACCCCAGCACGGGATGTGAGCCCACGGGGATGATGAACCCTGAACCATGGGTCACGTACCCTGAGCCCCGGGCGCATGGTCTTGGCTGGGATGTCCACGTGTGCAAGAGGCATGGGAGGGCATAACAGATCATACAGCCCCATGAAAATCCAGGAGAGAACTACCCCCCTGCCTCCGAGCAAACGACACCCCTGAACATGTCCCATCTTTGGATCCAGCTCGCTGGTGATGCTGCCTTACTTTTAATGTTGGCCTTTCCGGGACTCAGGGTAGGGTGCAGAGAGGCAGACAAACAGCCTGTCGGACAAAGATTACGATGGGATCGCTTCTTCGCTCCTCCATGCCTCGCCATTCATCAACCCCTCACGCCCACCTGTGAGGGCTGCCTGGCCCTTCTTTCTGCAGCACTCTTGGAGGTGGAAGAAAATGCTCATTTGAAAGCTGTTCCTAAGGGGTGGGGACTCGCTCGTACTCCCTGCTAATCGCTCCTCAGGCTACTGGTGCGTTATGAGCATTACGGAGGGAGGGTCGTTGGGCTGGCTACTGCAGTGCTCACAGGGGAGGTGCCAGTAACGCTCTCGCTTGTGCCGGGAGACAATCTAGGTTCATAAGCAGCCCTCTCTCCCTCCTTCTAGCCGCTGTTCAGGAGCCATTTCCTCCTCCTCTCTCCACGGAGGGGAAATCACACCTTCTCAGCTCTCCCTCACAAGAGAATGAAGCCGCTGCTGCTCCTGCCGTTTGCTCCTCTTGACGCATGGCCTTGGAGCGACAGCCCTGGAAAACGCAGGCCTCTTCGTTCCAAAGAGCCAGCGCAGGCCAGCAGCAGCTCAGGTGCTAGGGCTCTAGAGCTGATCCCTAAACGAGCTTTAAAAAGGCTTCGCTCCAACTCCCTCCATCAGTGTTTTGCCTGGAGCCCTCCCCAGCCTCCCTCTACATAGGACCAGTACAACCACTAATTGGCTACGTCTACACTGGCCCCTTTTCCGGAAGGGGCATGTAAATTTCACGAGTCGTCGTAGGGAAATCCGCGGGGGATTTAAATATCCCCCGCGGCATTTAAATAAAAATGTCCGCCGCTTTTTTCCGGCTTTTAAAAAAGCCGGAAAAGAGCGTCTAGACTGGCCCCGATCCTCCGGAAAAAGTGCCCTTTTCCGGAGGCTCTTATTCTTACTTTGAAGTAAGAATAAGAGCCTCCGGAAAAGGGGACTTTTTCCGGAGGATCGGGGCCAGTCTAGACGCTCTTTTCCGGCTTTTTTAAAAGCCGGAAAAAAGCGGCGGACATTTTTATTTAAATGCCGCGGGGGATATTTAAATCCCCCGCGGATTTCCCTACGACGACTCGTGAAATTTACATGCCCCTTCCGGAAAAGGGGCCAGTGTAGACGTAGCCATTCAGGGATGGGCAAATTCCGGCCTGCAGGCTGGATCTAGTCTGCAGGGTTAATCCCTGGCAGGCCCCCACCTCTGTGTTCACCTGCGCCTCTGCAGGTATTGGGTGGTCACAGCTTTCATTGGCCACGGCTCGCCGTTTGCAGCCAATGCAGCTGCTTGCTGTCAGCCAGCTGAAAGGAGGGGTGGGTGTGCCCACTACAGTTGTTTAGCTCTACAAGGTAATTAACTGTTAACTGTTGACATGTAAATACTGCTCAGGAGAGAATCCAAGGTGTGGCTATGTAAATCCCATTCAGCCAGGGCTGATGGAGGGTCAGTGTTGGAATGGAATGTGGAGAATTGTATATAATTTGGGACTGTTGTGGGGGTCACTAATCATACTACCCCTAAATGTGGGAACTGTCAAACATGCCACCAGTGCTTGCAGGAGAGACACCACCATCATGGTAAGAGGTCTCGGAAGAACAAGCCTCCCCCCTTCCAGAGTTGAGTGAACAGAGCAGGGGGAAAGGGTTAAAGAACTTGTCAGCCTGCTTCACACCTACCAGGTGTGAGCTATAAGACTGGCCCAGCCTGCACCTTTCCCCCTTTGTTTTAAGGACAGACCTAAAGCAGATTCCCTGAGGAGTCTTTTTGTTTGCTAGTCCAGTGAAAGCTGGATTCATTTGAGAGCTGAAATCACTGGTTTGGCTGAGAGTTGAAATCACTAAGCTGAAATCACTGGTTTGGCTGAGAGCCAGACCTACTGCAGCCAGTAGAGTGGCAGCAGGCGAGGAGTGGTGACTAGCGGCGTGGCGCGGCGTGGTGGCAGGTGAAGAGCAGCCATCAGCGGTGTGGCGGCAGGTGAGGAGCAGCCATTAGCAGCGTGGCGCGGTGGCAGGCGAGGAGCGGCGACCAGTGGTGTGGCGTGGAGTGGCAGCAGGCGAGAAGCGGTGCCCAGCGGAGCGTCCAGAGGTGTGGGACGAGACAGCTGGTGAAGCGTAGCGGAGTTTCGTATAAGGTGCCCCCTATCTATCTCCCCACCCCCATTTCTACCCAGGTTGGGAGGTGAAACCCTGCGGGTGAACTTTGGGACTCTGGGTGGCACAGAGACTTGTGGTGACAGAGACTTTTGGGGAGTCGGTGGACTTGGCCGGGGTGGGGGCTCATGTTTGGGTTATGAACTCTGTTTGTGCTGTTTTCCCCAAGCTAATGCCGTATGAATTCTTCCTCTGTTTCATTAAATGTTCTTTTCCTACACTCAGACTCAGTGCTTGTGAGTGGGGAAGCATTGCCTCTCAGAGGCACCCAGGGGTGCGTGAATTTCCCAGATCACTGGGTGGGGACTCGAGCCGGTTCTTTGTGAGATTGACCCCAAGATATTGAACCCAGCCCTGATTCCTGCCAGGCCTACCCGGCAGAAGGGCTACATGAGCGCTAGGAAGCGGTGTGCCAGTCCGCACCACTTCCCACCGCTCCCATTGGCTGCGGAGATCTGTGGCCAAAGAGAGCTGCGATCATGCGATACCTGCGGAGGTGCAGGTAAACAGAGCCGCAGTGCCCAGCCAGGGACGTTTTTTTTATTTCCCACCCTTGCACTAATTTTTTCCATCCATGTGCAGAATAAAGTTTGTTATGGGCACCAAGGCATGAGCTGATGTGCACCCCTCGTAGAAGCAAGTGCTGAGGACTGTGGGTGCTCTGCTAATCAGCTGGGCGGCATTTGAATCTTTCCTGCCTGGCCACCCAAGCGCTCAGCTTACAGGGAGCCCTGCCTAGCACCCAGCATGCCCGTGGCCTTCCTAGAACTGGCTGCCTCCCACGGGCTGCGTGCAGTCCCGGCCTGGCTCATGGCACCAGACGATTTGCTCTGCAAATCGGAGCTTGTTCCAATGTGGCGCCAGGGGCAGCAAGGCTCAGTCCAGCTGGAGAGCCTGTGGGGGCTGAGTCACCAGGCTAGGAAGGAGTCGGCGGCAGCCAAGCCTGGGATGACTCCAGCCGGCAGCGCGCCCCCTTCCCAGGGCAGGTTTGGGAGCCGACTTGCTGAGACGTTCCTGCCGGCGGGAGGAGATGGGGCTTCTCAGAGACAGGGCCCTGAGGTGCCCACAGGCTGGGGGAGCAGCTCTGGTGTGCAAGGTGTCTGGGGGGGGAGGTATCACAATTTAATGGCCCCCAGGGCAGCATGGAAGCTCCCCCAAAGGCTGTGGGGCACTCCACTCCGGGGGCTTTGTTCCCGAAAGGTCGCCACTCGGAAGGAAATGGCAGGAAGGAAAGCAATCACTCGGCTCCTCTCTGGCCGCTAATGAGATGTCATCCCGGCCTTGACAGGATTAATGGCCGCCGTTATCTCTGCTCTGCAGCCTGGCGCCTGCTTTTCGATGCCAACCTGCTGCGAGGGAGACAGGCCAGGAGGAAACAAAGCCCGCACCTTGTACCACGGGCCACCGCTCCGCCTGCATTTCCCCAGCCGCCTCCCCTCCACGCTCCCTTCCTCAACCGCCGGAGCTGAGGGGGCAGAGAGGAGGTGCCGTTCAGATTAGAGGGGCAATTCTGTTTGGGGTGCAATCGAGGCCCAGTGGCTGGGTCAGCACAGCATTTCTGTCCCTGCGCAGGTCGGGGATGAGGGCCGCTGCTGGGAACAGGCTGATTTGTCCCATCACCGCTGTGCCCACATGGCCGTGCTGTTTGCCAAGCTTGGGCTCCCTGGAGCTACATGACGGCCCTGCTAGCGCCTTGCTCAGGCCTCTCCAGAGATGCCGGATTGGGGGCGCATTGAGCCCACCAGGGAAAGGGCTCTTGGGAGGCAGGTAGCTCTGGGCTCGCCGTCACGGGCCAAAACAGTCCTGTGGTTTGGCCCAAAGCTCATGGATGGACTTACTGCTTTGAAACGGCCCTGCGCAGAAGAAAAACGCTTCTCTCACTTTGTTGGTGCAAGCGGCCGTGTTTCACACAGTACTGTGCGGGAGATGTGTGTGGGGGGGAGTTCTGGTGCTGCCAGACTGTGCACTGCCAATGCCAAAGGAGGCGTGTGGTTGATGGCTCAGCTTGCAACTCTGATGTTCTACAGCAGCTAGTCAGGATGTGAACGGGGAACCGGCTAACCAGCAGGCATTACCCTTACTGGCTGATGCTTACCTGCTATGGCTAACTGGTAGGGGCTGGAACAGTCTCCCCACCATGGACAGGGCTGCTCCTACCTGGCAGGGCCTGCCACGGATGGGAGGGGCCCCAGCCCAGCCAGAGCAGCCCCCACCTGCGTCAGGCACAGCCTGGCCAGAGCCGTATGGCGGGGGCGCTCCAGCCAGACTGCAGCAGGTGGGGGGGGCCATTCCAGCTCAGCTGGGCTGGAGCAGCTCCCCTCCCCCGGCTGCTCCCATTTAACATTGAGTCAGGTAACCGATTCAAGGGGATTGCCCACCTCTTGCTGGGAGCACCCCAAGGAAAGGTTAGGGAGCGCCAGAAGCAGCACCGTCTCAGCGTCGGCCTGGTGCCCATCCATGGGCAACTCTGCTTGCTGTGAGGCAGCTGCTGCATCCGGGGGAGTCCTTTGGTATAGGTGCCCCCCCCACGCATAGCCCCTCTCCCAGAGCACAGACAAGGGAGAGTCCTGTTCATATGGGGGGCCCTGAAGTGCGGAGGGTCCGTTTTCTCTAATGTCTCTGCAGGGGGGCTGGGGCTCGCAGGAAACACAAGGGCTTTGGGAATGGAGGGGGATGTGCTGCCCTGGGGGAGCCGACAAAGGCCAAAGGCAATTTGCTGGAGGGTCCATGATTGAGAGGAGCCAGGTGCTGCAGGAGGGGGGCCCTGGAGCCCCAGTCCCCCACTGAGCCCAGCGAACAGTTGAGACTGGGGCAGGAAGTGGGACCATCGCAGGCGCTGATGGGTGGGGCTGCATCTGCACAGCTTGTGCGCTGCCTAAAATAAAGAGCAGCTGCTCTCACAGCCCTTGCTGCAAAGCCTCTGTCCACGGGTGGCGGGGGGTGGAGGCGAGGGCAGGCGTTGCCTTCTCAAAATGACCAGGGCGCTCCTGCCCCCACTCCAGCCAGGCGGGGAGACTGGGGCCACAGTGCAGCAGCCCCTATGACTGGCGCTCGGCCGGCTGGAGAGGTTGGGGCCATGGGGCTGCCTGGCTGGCAGACAAAGCTGGGGACAATACATAGCTGCCCAGCTGCTGTGGGAGTTCAGGGGGGCTGGGACTGCCCAGCTACTGTGGGGGCTGAGGGGGGCTGGGGCCATGCAGCTGCTGTACTATGGGAATGTACAGCACCGAGCGCTCTGGGAAGCGCTAGCCTTGGGCAGGGGCCAACAGCCATGCAGCGTCGGGGGGGGGGGGGGACAGCTAGGGTGCAGGGCAGGGACCAGTGGCAACGTGGGCATGGAAGGAGTGGAGCCTTGGGAGAAAGGGGCGGGGCCAGGGCTTGCCTCCCCTAAGCCTTTGCCCTACATGCTTCAGCTACAGAGCTGAGGATGCCCACGGCTGGCGTTCTGGAAAGGGGGTGCTTATGCCAAGCACTGGGACTGGGTCTGGGGGTCTTCGCTCTCAGAAGGGGATGCCAGACAGAGCCGAGAGTTGACATGGAGACACCCCTGCTCCACCCCGCCCGGAGACAGGCAGTGGCTGAATTCTGGTCAGACTCAGGTAGCTTCAAGCACGTGGTGGGTGGGTAGCCAGCAGGGGGCGCTCTACCGGGGTCGGACTCAGCTGCATTGTGGAGGCTGCTCCAGTCTGATGTTCTCTCTCAGACGAGCACAGAACCAGGGTCGCGGTCTTCGGCACGCTCCCAGCGCGTGGTAGGGTCACATATAAAATGGTCACCCTTAGGGTGACCGGCTGTCCCGATTTTAAAGGGACAGCACTGATATTTGATGCTTTATCTTATATGGGGTGCCCCTTACCCCAGGTTTTCACACTTATGATCTAGTCGCCCTTGCTTACCTTCCACTTGCATGCTGCATGCATGCTTGCCGGTGGGTAACTATTGTGCTGTTAAAGGCCTGCTGTGCCCCATCCCCTGGAAGAGCTGGTCGGGGTCTTGTGTGGGTCGAATGCGTATCATACAGACCGTAACGTGCATCGGGCTCCCACGATGAAAGCCGCTCTGTGTCTCGGCATCACAGCAATGCCTCCTTGCGTAGCCACATACTCCGTCCACCCCCATCTCCCCCGCCGCCGTAGCATCAGCTTTGATCAGGGGCTGGACTAGACGACCTCCTGAGGTCTCTTCCAGCTCTAATCTCCTATGATGGCGGCTCCCTGGAGGCCGTCGTAACTTGCCTGCTCCACCTGTTGCAACCTGAAATCAGGCTTTGTCTGCGGAAATCCCAGCATTTGGTTTAGCAGCTGAGGCATATGAATAGAATCGCCAAGGGGGATATATCGATGGCTAGAGGCAGGCTGGCTTTTATCACTAATTCCACGCTACGTCACCTGCTCCTATCCCACTCCTAGGAATTTCAGCCCCGTAGAAACTGTGCATGAGCTGTCATAAACTCTAGCCTTGAAATATCTGGCTGCTGATTGCCTTTGGCGGCTAATAGTGCATCTCCAGCGTGCTGTCGGGCGCAGCCCCTCTTGTGCAATGCTCGTGCAATGCTTGTGCAATGCTGCCACCTCACTGCACGAGGGCAGCCACCCTCCAACTCTATTCTGCCCAGGCTCCCCGTGTGTGCTGTAATCCTGAGTCATCCCCAGTTCTATTGGGGCCAGGATAAGATGCTCGTGCAGCCGCATTCTGCCAGGCTGCCATTAGCTTCGAAGGCCACAGAGCTGGGGGGATGGGCAGCCACGCAGGCCACAATCTGACCTCTTTGAAGCAGCAGGTTTGGTCCGGCGCATGTCCTCCGTGATAGGAGTGCAGGCCAATCTGAGTGGTTGGCGCTGTGATCGCTTCTCAATCCGTCTCCAAAGCCCCATGTCATTTATTCTTTGGCTTGCCGTGGGCCCAGATCTTCAGGTGTTTCAGCTCAATGGAAGTTGGGCGCTTGAACACCTTTGGGGATTGGGGACCCCACAGTCACCGTCGTCCTGGCCAGCCCGCAGTATCGCAAGCTCACGATGCAGCGTTCTGTGGGGCCGCCGTTGCGTTGTGTATCTTGCACCGTGGTCTTGTTGCCGTGTTCCATGCCATTGCCATGGCATCCTGCCTGGGGCTGGGTGAATAACTGGGGGTTTGGGTCACTGACGGTCCCAAGAAATAGAAAAAATCATTTCAGGTCGACGCGAAACAAACACCTGTGTCATTTTCGGTCAACCAGGAAGTTGAGAAATGGATTGAACAGAGCAAGTTCCTTGTACTTCTCGATGAACCCCCCCCCCCCCCAAAGGCCAGTTCGACTCACGAAGGGGTTTTTGAATCAAAGAACTGAAACGCTTCGTCTTTTTTCTCATCCCCCCCTTTGTTCCCCCACATGATCAGTTCAGTGGACAGGACACTGGACAATACCTTTTATTGGATCAATTTCTGCTGGAGGAGAGATGTTTACGACCTCTCCAGAGCTCATCTTCAGGTCTGCAGAAGGGACACACGGTACGCATAGGTCTGCCCTTAAACTGCTGTGTGATGGGGCATCTGTCCCGCACTGGCCCTACAAGGGTTAAATCCAGCTCTGGGAGAGGACTGGGCTGCGGAGCAAGCAGCTGGGGCAGATAGTAGTGAATTAGGGCCCAGCTGAGGGCAGTATAAATAAAGACTCCTGGAGCTGGGGAGAGAGACACTCAGCTGTGGAGCAGGAGGGATGTGGCTGCTAGGGAAGCTAGAGGCTTCCTGATGCAGGCAGAGCTGGGGAAGCTCTGGCCAGACAAGCTCCCAGGCTGCAGCAGAAGGCAGCAGGTCCACACCTCCTTGCCAACAACGGGTGGCAATGTCAGATGGCGGTTTGCCCCAAGGCAAGCGCTAGATGATGCCTGGCCGTGGGTCACTGAGGCAAGGTGAGTGTAGAGAATTGGGGAGGTGCCCTGGGAGGGAGGCCCCCAGAGTGTGGGGGTGCTGCTGCAGGGCAGTACCCCCAGGGGAGGATGCTGCTGTCTTGGAGGGACGTGAGTCCTGACGCAAGATGGCAGAGCCAATTACAGGTCATCGCAGGCAAGACACCGGCCAGAAGGGGGCTCTCCAGCGCTGAAGAGCTAATTTCCTGAGGGGCCAGCAGGAGGTGCCGTGACAGTGAGTACTTGTTGCCATCGGGGTCGGAGGTAATTCCCCCCCCCCCCCCCCGCCGTCCCCCTGCCCAGGAGGCAGTAGATAGGCCTATGGAAGAATTCTTCTGTCGACTTAGTACTGCCTACAATGGGGGTTAGCTTGGGACAGACCCGTCTCTCAGGGTGTGGCTTTGATGCCGTTTGGGGTTGTGAATGCACACCCCTCAGTAACACAGTTACACTGACCTAAGTGCTCAGGCCTATGTGGACAGGAGAGCTTCCCCCACTCACGTTGCTACCGTCTTTCATGGAGGGGGTTTGCCTAAACCAATGGGAGGGCTCTCTCTTATTGGCTTAGACAAGGGGTAGGCAACAGTTCTCGTTGTGGGGGGGGGGGCGCTTAATGAATTTTGTTATGTAGTCATGGGCCAGCTCCATCCCTGGAAAGGGTGGGGCCTGGGTCGGGAAGGGTGGGGCTGGGGACTAGCTTCCCCCCAGGGTTGTCTGGGGCTGGAGGCTTTGAAGTAAAAACAGAGCAAAGGGCTCGCAGCTCCTGGCCCTGCCGCTACTGCATTGCCTGGCAGTCGCCCGGGGTAGCTGTGGCTATTTAAAAGGCTCACGGCGCTGGCTGCTGCCAGGTAGCGCCGTGGCTGTGAGCGCAATCCTATTTAAATGGCTATCTGAGCCACCGCCTGGAAATTCGGTGGCACGGGCAGTAGGTTATAAATAGAAAGCGGCCGGATCAAAGGGTTAGGCAGGCCAAATCTGGCCCCCGGGCCGCATCTTGCCCAGACCTGGCTTAGGGCATCCTCATAAAAGCAGTATAGCATCACAGCCGTACCTGATGCCTCATTTTAAGTGGCAGCCTGCCTAGGTTTGGGGTCTAGCTCAGCCCTCAGGTGGGCCGGCGTGTTTGGCAGAAGCAGTTAACATCCCGTGTAAGAGACCGTCCGAGACGAAGGCTATGTCTGCACTCGCGGCTTCTTGCGCAATGCCGTTATTCCTGAAAATAATCGGCTTAGCGGCATTGCGCAAGAGGGTTTTTCTTGCACAAGAAGGGGCAATATAGACAGCTCCTTCTGGTGCAAGAGCCTCTTCTGCAAAAATGGCAGTTAATTAGGAATGCAAATGAGGCTCGGCAATATTCCACGCTTAGCTTCATTTGCATACTTCTGACACAAGAAGCCGCGAGTGCAGACATAGCCGATGTGTCTGTGAGCGCTCCTGCAGTCACAGGACAAAGGGGGAGAGAGTCAGTGAGTTTTGTAACAACCCATAAACCCAGGCTGCGTCTAGATTGGCATGATTTTCCGGAAATGCTTTTAACGGAAAAGTTTTCCGTTAAAAGCATTTTCGGAACAGAGCCTCTAGATTGGCACGGATGCTTTTTCGCAAAAGCACTTTTTTGCGGAAAAGCATCCATGCCAATCTAGATGTGCTTTTGTGCAAAAAAGCCCCTGATCACCATTTTCGCAATCGGGGCTTTTTTGTGGAAAACAAATCTGAGCTGTCTACACTGGCCCTTTTGTGCAAAAGCTTTGTGCAAAAGGGACTTTTGCCTGAACGGGAGCAGAATAGTCTTTCCGCAAGAAGCACTGATTTCTTACAGTAGGAAGTCAGTGCTTTTGCGGAAATTCAAGCAACCAATGTAGACTACTGGCAAGCTTTTCCGGAAAAGTGGCTGATTTTTCCGGAAAAACTGGCCAGTCTAGACACAGCCCCAGTGTCTTTATTAAAACCTTGATTTTTAGTGTCTTGAAAAGTTTGGAATCTTCCCAGGCTGGTGTGACGTAGTGGGGGGGAACTTTCTGGTTTCTATGGGTCTGTGGTAACCCCACTGGCTGCCGTGGGTACCTTGGCCCAGAAGGACAGGCCATGAGTCATTATGCAAAGAAGGTCTCAACCTGTCTGACCAGTCACCCCCCAGGGAGAGGAACAAAGGAAGGTGGATGCTGCCCTGGCGGGGGGGCAGGGCTGGAGGAGAGTGAGTTAGTTTCTGTCTGGGAGCATGGAGGAAGCAGCCTCAGCAACAGGCTGGGGGGTTTAGAAGCCGAGACCACTGCCCCATATCAAGGGGGGCTGAGGCATCCTAGGCCTGCCCTGTAGCCTGATGACATCTGTGCTGTGCTGTACACTGGGGGAGCAATAAACCACCTCTATTCTACTGGCTGGTGGAGTCTGTTCGTGCCATTTCGGGGGTGCAGGAGACGGGGGACCCCCAATGCGCCGTCACAGCTGGTCTTTGTACACTGTGTTGGTGTTGACACAGCAACATTAGCTGGAAAAAACCTTTTTGGGGGGGCCAAAACTTTTCTCCCAGCTTGGCTGGCCTCAAGTTGTGGTATGTGCTTGGGGGAGTTGCAGTACAAGGGCTTGAGTTTGAGCTTGTCTCATGGGTCAGATCACAAAAAATAGCAAGTCGGCCCGGCACAGACCCTGTGTTTTGGATCAGCTACAAAGGGATTCCACTGCCCGGCCTTCGCGTACAGATGGGCACAAAGGGACATGACTCAGCATGCTTGACATTTCATGTTTAATGCTCTAGAGCACGATTTTTCCTACTATAGAATAAAGCTCTTCTAATTAACTGCATCTTGCGTTCAAGGATACGCTCTCCCCGCCTGTGCACAAGGGTGCTATGACGGGGCAGAGAAGCAGCAGTGCCTAGTGGCCACAGCGCACCGTGTGTATCAGGATTCAGCACCTCCCCATCCTGACTTGCTCTGGGATTGTGGGAAAGTCACTCCAGGGCTGTTTCCTATTGGGAGGCTTCAGCAATCAGCGCAGGTGCCTTGGGGCAAAGACCGCTGCGGCACACTAGGGTCCCTGGGGGCAGCTGCTAGACAAGGGCTTTTCAGGAGTCGCACAAAATATTTGCCGTGGAACCAAACCCAGACCCTCCTTGCTCCAGGCACGGCTGCAAACTCCCAGGGCAGCCGGAGCTCATGGAAAGGCTCATGAGGCTGAGCTGATCGGTGGCTCTCCTCTGGAACCCATGGAACAAACAGAGGGTTAGGGGAGTTGGCAGCCTGGTAAGAAGAAGAGTTGACCCCTTAGCTGGAGCAGAGGAGCCTTATGCGGGGAGCTTGGACGAGCCTGGGCTAAGCCCAAGCAGAGCTGATGATGGATATGTGATCGCACGATTACCAGGCCCTGTCCTCTTAGCGCAGGGGTAGGAAGCCTTTTTGGGGGTTGGGCTGCCGACACCCAGAAAAATCAGTTTGTGGAAGCAAAAACCAAACCCCTCTCTGACGTGGCCCCCGACTGAGAAGGGAAAAGACACTCCCCACGTTCCCCTCACACACCAGAGCCTGGGGGGCCCAGGCTGGTAGATTTTGTGTGCTCCAGCCCTGTGTGTGTGTGGGGGGGGAGGTTTGAAGCATCAGCATGGGCTCCCCAAAGTTGGAGGGAGCCGTGAACCTTGGGGGCCAAATCCAGGCAAGCCGGGGGCCGCTTCCGGCCCTGGGGCCACATCTGGCCCTTAGGGACCCCACCCCGTCTTAGAGGCCTGTGCTTGTGAGCTGTTAGTTCAGTGGTCCTCAATGCGGTGCCCACGGGTGCCATGGCACCCTCTGGGGCATTTATGTGCACCCACCTAGTGACCAGCGCCGGCCCGAGCTATGCTTGTGCCCCGGGCTCCCGGTGCATGCACGGCCCCTGCCTTGGGTGCCCGGCAGCCCCAAAAGGTTGGGGACCATTGTGCTAGTTGCTTTGGGAAGCAGGAGGGTGGCTGTGTTATGTTAATGGGAGCGGCAGGGTTGGGGTGAGAGCGCGAAGGGGAAGTGAGATCTAAGGGAAGGGTGGGGTGGAGGGGAGGTGAACCAGGCTTTGTCTCCAATGAAGTTTCAACTGCCCATGGGTGACAGGAGCCATTGGGGCCCCGTGGGGCTGGGAGCTGTGCACACAGACTCCCCGTGCCCTGCAGAGCTTGCGGGGGCTACAACAGGCTGTGTGTTGGCGGAAGCGGTGAGGGAGCCGGGGATGGTGCTTGTCAGGCAGATGTGGAGTCACAGCGTCTACACTGGCATGATTTTCCGAAAATGCTTTTAACGGAAAAGTTTTCCGTTAAAAGCATTTTCGGAAAAGAGCGTCTAGATTGGCAGGATGCTTTTCCGCAAAAGCACTTTTTGCGGAAAAGCGTCCGTGGCCAATCTAGACGCGCTTTTCCGCAAAAAGCCCTGATCACCATTTTTGCAATCGGGGCTTTTTTGCGGAAAAGAAATCTCTGCTGTCTACACTGGCCCTTTTGTGCAAAAGTCTTTCGGAAAAAGACTTTTGCCCGAATGGGAGCAGCATAGTTTTCCCGCAAAAGCACTGACAATCTTACATGAGATCGTCGGTGCTTTTGCGGAAATTCAAGCGGCCAGTGTAGACAGCTGGCAAGTTTTTCCACAAAAGCAGATGATTTTGCAGAAAAACTTGCCAGTCTAGACACAGCCAGCTGGATAAACTGGGCCAGGACAGCTGAGTTGCCAGTGGTGCAGGCCAGAGGGTTGCTGGGGGGCAAGTGCCCCCGGGCCTGAAATCTCAGTGCGGATGAGGCCTTGGGCTTGTCTACATGAAGGGAGTTACTCTGGAGTAACTGACTGAGGCCAAGAGTAGACGCTCTGAGTCTGGAATCCGAGCGCCTCACTCCCAATTAGAACATCCCGGGGGCGGGCGCGGGAGCGAGGCAGGTCTCGTACTCATTGGAACCACCACACGAGGGCTTAATGAGGAAGAGTCAGTCAGCTTTCAATTCCTACCCTCCTGCGGTCCCAGCTCACTCCTGCGAGGCCAGAGAAACGCCTTGGTTCCAGCCAAGCCTTCGGGTGCTGACGAAGGGACCTAGGAGGGTAGCCTCTTCCCCCACGGTGAACCATTGTTCACTGGGGGTGGGGGTGGATCTGCGCCCCCTCCGCCCAGGCTGCAGATGGGCCAGAAGATTTATGCAGCAAAGAAACTGGTGCACAGCAAAGGGCCTGCAATGTCCAGGTCATCCCAGACGGCTCATTAAGGGCTCTCCTGAGCCCATTGGGTCTCTGCCTCTCCCCCCCTCGTCTGGCAGCTGCTGGCCCCAGGGAATCGCATTGTTTGTTGCAATCGCCCACACAAAGAGCCTGCTGTCACTCTGTTCTGTTATGACGTGGGCGTGAGGGGAAGCCATCTCTCCGGTGACAGTGCTGGGAATAAAGGGACGGTGGCGCTGGGTCCCACCTGTTCTGGGAAGTGGAGGGGAAGCTCCCTTTGGCTCGCTTCCCTTCCTGTTTGCAGTTCTCCTGACTCCCCACCTAGTGCTCTAGCCACTAGGCCGCGCTGCTGCCCTATACAGCACCTTCCCCCTCCTCCCTCCTCCCCCCCCATCCCGGTTTTTGGCTCTCCTGGAGCACTGGCTGTCTTTCCTCCTCCATCGCCAGGAAGTGCCGCTGTCTAGGCCGTCCCCCGTGGGAAGGGGACGTGGCCGGGCGAAGGCGAACTCCTCCCTGGTGCACGGTGACACTGTGAGGGGCCAAATCATCTTCGACGCCTGTTTGGTCCCAGGCAGAGTCTGAAGGGTGGGGCCCCAGTGTCCTGCGGGGGCTTGGAAGGGTTGAAATGTCCCAGCTGTCTCTCCCCCCCTGCTCCCGCGGCATGGATCCTTCCTTCCCCTTGCCAGGCTCCGAGAGGCTTTCTGGCTCAGCCTCCCCTGTTTACAGTCGCTGGTTCTCACTGGCTGGAAGCACGGCTAAAAATAGACACCAACGCTGTTCCACATAAACCGTAATGAGCCGCTCTCCCCTGGGCTGCGTTTCAGCATCGGCCCTTGTGCCCGGGGGGTGAGGGGTGCTCTATTGTTACGCCCCACTACGAGCCAGCCAGCCATTCGCTACTCCTGCTGCAGTAGAAGCCTATCGAGGGGCAAACTGGCCCATGCAGGGGGCTGTGGCTCAGCTGCCCCATGTGCCCGGCTCAGCCCATCTCCCCAGGCAGCGGTGAACGTAACTTACAATTTCTTACAAGTACTGCAACCTGAGCCTCTGCCTGCTCTTTCAATAGGGTGCCCCGGGGCGCACCCTCTGTCCCCAGCGAAGGGAACGCATCCTGTCGGGGCCGCATGGGAAATCAGGGCGCGGGTGCCAGGCCAGGGGGGATACGAGGGGCAGCTGAGAGACACGGAGGTTCTCAGCGCCCAGGTGGACGGGCTGGGACGGGAACCGTGCAGGGCGTGGGATGGGCATCAGTCTGGGGAGGAAGGGAAACTTCGCTCCTAGGCTGTGAGACCCGCTGCCCTCCCGGAGCTCGTGGTGGGTTGCAGGCCTGCAGCCTGCCTGGTGCCTTCCTCCTGTCGGAGCATCATGGGGTGCCGTGGGCTGCAGCTGGGCCGCGTCCGGTCAGTGTTCTTGCGCAAATTCAAGTGTCCAGTCTAGACGCAGCCAAAATGTCTTCAGACTGCACCCTGCTCACAGGCGGCCGTCCGCTGGCTCCTGCCATAACACTTTGCAGCATTGAGAGGGACGGTGCAAAGTGTAGGTTGGGATTATTTCTGGGGGAAACCGAGGCACTGAGAACTGACGCATCCTGCCCAACAGGGGAAATGTCATCTGCAGAACCAGGATTAAAACCCTGATCTCCTGTGTGCCAGTTTTGTGTTCACTCCCTGCTCTGCTCTGCCTCAGAGGGTCTCAAACACATAGCACACAGCGGGGCTGCGTTCTGGCTAGAGCAGGGATGCGTCTCCCCCTCTGCAACCAGGTAACGCCTCTGCGGTTACTTCGCCTTCGGTGCCGGCAGCAGGGCTGCAGTCGCTTCGAGTCTGGGTCCTAAATGGTGGCTTCCCCGAAGCTGCTGCAATGAATCAAAGCAGTGAGCAGGAGAATCTGATTTAGAAATAAGACCCCCCGTCCCCGCCCCCGCCAACAGCCCTGAACAGCTGTTCAAGCAGCTGCTGTGTGCTTGCTGTTATCCTTCGCCCTGCAGAAGACCTTTCTCTCCACAGCGGCAGGGCCTGGCACATCCTACCAGCCCGTTTTTCTCACTGCCACGTGTGTAATCCCTAGGATGGTGCAGGGGCGGAGGAAATCTGGGGGCTGATCAAGGGGAATTACAGACAAGTGGCTCATGCCGAATGCACGAGCTGCACTACGATACTCCTCCAACAGCCTCGTGCCCTATAATTCGGTGGGAGTTGTCTCTGCCCTGAATGCAAAGGGTTACACAGTCGGGGCCGGGATGTCTGCTTCCTCCTCAGGCTTGGAGGAAGCAGAGAAGGGCTACCCAAAGACCAGGCATGCCTGGAGTTTCTCCTAGCTCTTGCAGGGCCGTGGAACAGCCCTCCAAAAAAGGGCCTAGCCATTTCCCCGCTCTCCGTGCTGGCAAGGCGCAGGCTGGAGGCATGGTGTGTCTGTGCGATGGGGTGTACCTCCCACACAACCCGGAAAGCGTAAGCTGGGCTTTGCAGGCTGAGGAAACCCCTCCGCTCTGGCTCTCTGGGCATGCTTAGCCCCATGCCAGAGGATAAAAGGAAACGGCCCAACTCCGTGGCTATGTCTACACTTGTGGCTTCTTGCGTGAGTCATATGCAAATGAGGCTAAGCATGGAATATCACAGCCTCATTTGCATACCTGATGAGCCACCATTTTTTTCAGAAGAGGCTCTTGCGCAAGAAAAGCCCTCTTGTGCAACGCTGTTACACCTATTTACTTTTCAGGCAGAGCTGCGTTGCGCAAGAGGGTTTTTCTTGCGCAAGAAGGGGCAGTGTAGACAGCTCCGTCTTGCGCAAGAGCCTTTTCTGCAAAAATGGCGGCTCATTAGTTATGCAAATGAGGCTCGGCGATATTCCACGCTTAGCCTCATTTGCATAGCTCTGGCGCAAGATCGCGCCAGTGTGGACACAGCCCGTCTGTGCAGGCTGCCAAAGCGGGAGGATGCAGCTTGCAGGCTTTCTACCAGGGGCAGCTACAGACTCCAACTACAGGACCACAGCATGCATTGCTCAGGGCTGGTGACAGACTTTGCCCGGCCCTGGGCAATGGGGAAGGCTTGACTCTAGCCCTCTATGATGGGATGATTGCCCCACGCTGGCCAGAAGGGTTTAACGAAGGCAGGATGGACCTTGCTCAAAGCCTTGGCCAATCAGGGAGAGGCTTTAAAGGACCCAATCAGCATGTGGCTTGCAGGGGCAGCCCTGTATATAAAGAGGTGTCCAGCAGAGAGAAGCAGTTAGGCCCTGGGGAAGGTGCGGTGTCTGGTCCCAAAGCTGAATCTTTGGGGTAACAGGGCTGGGAAGGCTCAGGGGGGCTATACGGGGAAGCTCCAGCCTGATACTTGCCAGGCTGTGGCCTTGCTACAAGGGCCAGGAGGGTGCAAAGGATCCCAGGGGAAGTAGAGGCAGGGGAGGGGAGTCAAGGAGGGCAGGACAAGGCTGCCACTAGAGAGTCCCTGGGCCAGGACCCAGAGTAGCGGGCAGGCCTGGGTTCCCCCTGCATTCCTCCTTCCAGCCACCAAAGCGAGGCTGATACAGACTGTGGCTTGCCCTGAGATAAGGGGCTAGACTTTGGGCTGCAGTTGGCCACTGTGGCAGGTGAAACTGGGAACCGCGGGTGCCCTCCTGGGAGGAGGGCATAGCCCATACAGAGTGTGACTTGACCTTGAGTCAGAGGGGCTAGGTTTGGAGCCCAGAGTGGCAACAGAGACACAGCACTGCCGATAAACCCCCGGAAGAGGGAGGAGAGACCACTGCAGGATCCCGAAGAGGGCGCCGTGGTCTGAGAGCAATGCGAGTCCAGAGACTGAATGTGGACAGAGCAGGGTGACAGGTCAGATGCCAGCCAGAGGGAGGCGCCCTGCTGACAACAGAGCTAATTCCCGGTGCTACCAGCAGGAGGCGCCACAGCGGTGAGTCGTGCCCCATGACACACACACACACGCACACCCAAAGGGGCAGGGCCTCAGGTGGGGGAGGCTAGCAGCAGTCAGCCTTTACGTGTTGCAGGAGGATCCTCACCACCACCAGGGCCCTGGGCTAGGCCCATGTCCCCCTCCCCTGAACTCCACACCTCCCTGAGGTGCCCCACTCAACCAATGGACCATACAATTCCTCAGAGAAGGGGGATCTTCTTGACTGTGGCCACTAGGCTACATTGCCCTCGGTAGAAGGGCTGCACCATTGACTGACCGTTAGGCCATACCATCCCGAGTGGCAGAGCTTCACTCTTGACTCTAGCCTCTAGGCCACGCTGCCTTGAGTGGAAGGGCGACCTTATTGATGCCAGCCACTCGGCCGGGGTTATCAGCATAAGAACTACCCTTTCCCTTCCTTTTCACCACACATGACACGGCCTCCCACCCCGCCGAGGGGGGGTGTCTCCCCCAGGACAGTCGCCCGCACCGTCTCACGGGTGTGCACTCTCTCTCTCCAGTGGCGGTTGGGCCCCAGAGGTGGATTAACGCCGGCTCTGAGGTGGCCGTGCTAGGAGTCAAGGCGCTGCGCATTCAGACCCGAGAGCCCATGTTCAGTCCCTCTACCGATGACCCGCACGGGTCCTGCTGTACCACACAGGAGGGGATGTGCCTTCATGAAGGACGTGGCCCCTCAGAATACCTGCAGAGGTGGGGCAGCTCCTTGTGACTCCCTCAACCATGACCTAGCGGCCCAGAGCCACAACCGAGTCGGCACTGTCGCAGTGTACCTGTGTACGCACGCGGCACTCAAAGGGCTAAGCTTCACAGAGACTCTGTCTACACTTGGTTTGCCACGCACTAGGAGCCAAGCACTTTCCTCCCTTAGAAAATGAGAAACCACAACCGCACAACACAACCAAATCTACGGCTCCACTAGCAAGAGAGAGAGCATGGAGTGTGACGCTCGCTGCCTGACAGCCCTCTTGAATTGGCTCACCCTGCCTTCCCCATAACAGACAGGCCAGGGAACCCCAGACTGACAACAGTGCCGTAGCATGTCCCTTTACAACCACACAGACAGGTGGGTGCACAGGGGGACACTGGAGTCTTGGCCGTGCTCAGTCAGCTGGGAAGGGATTTGGAAGATACGGCTTCCTGGCTCTGCCACCGCCTTACCATGGGACCTTGGGCAAGTCTTTGGTGCAGGAGGGGGTGGGCAAACTTTTTGGAACAAGGGAACTCCAGACTGGGACTGAGGGGTTCAGAGGGCAGGAGGGGGATCAGGGCTGGGATATAGGGTTGAGGTGAGGGCGGGGAGGGAGATGTAGGCTCCAGCCAGCACTTACCTCCTCAAGCAGCTCCCAGAAGCAGTCCCCCTCCTGGCCAGCTCCAACACGAGGGCACGGCTCGGTGGCTCTGTGCCTGGATCACCCCCATCTGCACGCACCACCTTTGCAGCTCCCATTGGCTGTGGTTTCCAGTCAATGGGAGTTGTGGGGATGATGCTTGGGACAGGAGCTTCACGTAGCCCCGTGGAGGCAGGAACCTGCTGCTTCTGAGAGCCGCCCAAAGGCACGCATTGAGCAGGGCCAGATCCTGCTCCCCACTGGGAACTCAGGGGCTGGATTAAAATGGCTGATGGGTTGGATGAAGCCCGCAGGCCATAGTTAGCCCAGCCCTAGCCTGACAGGTCCCTTCCAGGCCTGCGTTCCTGTTGACTCTCTTTGTGCCAGTTCCCTGTCCATGACATGGAACTTACAGGATGCTGTGAGGAAAACAGTCACATCTGGGAGGTGCGCAGATACTGCGCGAATGGGGTCACAGAAATGCTAGGTTAAGGGAATGGGTTGCTAACTCAGGGCACAGCCTAGATTACTGGTCAGTTTTGCTGTGTAGAGATGGCAGGATGTCGTGTGCTTATGGCTGGTTGTCACAGATGTGGAGACTCTTGGGAACATGGGTAAAAATGCCCTTTGGGTGCCGCCATTGGTGCCTGTGGCTGGCTCCTCGTCGGAGAAGACAGGGACAGCTCTGCCTCTCATGACACATCCCGTCTATTGTATTGTACCCCTTTGGAGCCGAGCTGCTAGTCAAAAATATGGCGCTCTATTAGGTTGTTCCAGTTAGGAGGAGAAAATTAGGTAGCTCCTTCATGCAGTTCTGTTTATTTACAAAGCATGTCCAAAGTCCCGTGTCGCTGACCCCAGAAGGAATCAAATAACAGATACATAACAAATAAGCCCAGATTTTCCTCTTATGCTTGCAGGGGCTGGGACTCTTAACACACCACAATGAAATAAAATCACGAGAAAACTATGCTCATTGGCAGCGCTGTGTTAGAGCAACCCCTTCATGTTTTGGAAATCCGAAATTCTTCTCTGTCTCCATCTTTCCCTCTAACCACCTTCCTCTTTGGAAGGAACATGTCAGGGAACGCTTTCACTTGCCCAGCTACTCGTTAATGGATTCAAAAGTGGCTAGCCTCTTACAAACTAATTTCAGCAGCCAACTAGCCCCGTTGGGTCCAACCAGTTCTGAAGCAGTAGCCATTATAGTTACTGGTACAGTAAACTCGCCACACTCAACCAGCCAAATAGCCACATGTGGCTAGTGTGTTGGACACCATGGAACTAGAACAAGAGACTGCAGAACTGGCCTTCATCTGCATATTTGACACATTTACCCAGGGACCGAACAAGGACAGTTCTTGGATGGGCCATTATATTCAACACCCAAATGACATCAAAAGCTAAGCATCAGGCACTTACAGCCCACTCTATTAGCCTCATGTAGCACGGACTCTTTAATGGGTTTTTTCCCCTCCTCTTTTTCGGCTGTATATTTGTACCCCTGGACTCCTAGCTCCATTCATCTAAAGAAATGGGCTGTGCCCATGAATGGCATGATACCATCTATATTTTTTTTTGTTAGTCTCTAAGGGTATGTCTACACTAGCCCCCTAGATTAATCTAGGAAGGCTAATGAAGGCGACCGAAATTGCAAATTAAGCGTGGGATTTAAATATCCTGCGCTTGATTTGCATGTTCCCGGCCGGTCACCATTTTAGAAATTGACTAGGCCTAAGTAACTGCCCGCGTCTACACGCAGCAGTGAAACGGGATTCTGAATTAAAGCCCTAAATCGAATTAACTGGTATTCCTCCTGCAATGAGATTTACCAGCTAATTCGATTTAGGGCTTTAATTTGGAATCCCGTTTTACTGCTGCGTATAGACACTGGCGGTTACTTCGGGCTAGTCAATTTCTAAAATGGCGACCGGCCAGTACCATGCAAATCAAGCGCAGGATATTTAAATCCCGCGCTTGATTTGCAATTTGGGTCGCCCTCATTAGCCTCCCTAGATTGATCTAGGGGGCTAGTGTAGACATACTCTAAGGTGTTACAGGACCATTCGTTGTTTAAGTGTTTTTAGTTACAGACTAACACACCTACCCCTCTGAGACTTCTCCCTCTGAGACACCCACTGCTAGATGGTGCTAGACCATCCCACCTTAGCACTTCTTGCAGGGGCCTCTTTGTCCCCGCTTCCATCGCCTGGTGTTGCACATGGTCTCATAAGAATGGCCATACTGGGTCAGATCAAAGGTCCATCTAGCCCAGTATCCTGTCTGCCGACAGTGGCCAATACCAGATGTCCCAGAGGGAGGGAACACAACAGGTAATCCTCACATGACCCCTCTCCTGCCATCCATTTCCAGACAAACAGAGGCTAGGGACACCATCCCTATCCGTCCTGGCTAATAGCCATTGATAGACCTCCCCTCCATGAATCTATCTAGCTCCTGTTTGAACTCTGTTAAAGTCCTGGTCTTCACAACATCCTCTGACAAGCAGTTCCACAGGTTGACTGTGCATTGAGTGAAGAAAAACTTCCTTTTGTTTTAAACCTGCTGCCTATTAATGTCATTTGGTGACCCCTAGTTCTTATATTGTGGAAATAAGTAAATAACTTTTCCTTATTCACTTTTTCCACACCAGTCACGATTTTATAGACCTCTATCTATCTCCCCTTAGTCTCCTCTTTGCTAAGCTGAAAAGTCCCAGTCTTTTTACTCTCTCTTCATATGGGACCCGTTCCAAACCCCTCATCATTTCTGTCACCCTTCTCCGAACCTTTTCCAAAGCAAAGAGATCTTTTTTGGGATGAGGCGACCACATCTGTACATAGTATTCCAGATGTGGGCGCACCAGGGTTTTATAGCAAGGCAATGAAATATTCTGTCTTATTCTCTATCAGCCGTCTGCAGTCAGCAGCGGGCCAGGAACAGATGCACCTTGTTTCACCACTCAAAGAGGAACAAGATTGAAGAAAACCTGGGCTTCCCGGTCCTTGTGCTGCGGAGGGCATGCCTCTATCTTCATCCAGTGCTAGCACACAAAATATCAGCTGGCATCAGGAGTCTTGAGTCTGGGCAGAGGGAAAGAGCCAGGCTGCTTGTTCGGTGGGTGCAGCGGTTGTGCCTGTTCGCACAGTCATGCTCTGTGAAGGCCATGCTGCCACCTGAAATGTTGTGACACATTAATTGTCCTGCAGCCGTGAGTCACTGGAGCATATACCAATGCAATGCACATGTTGCTTAGGCAGCCAGCGGCTTCGCAGGATCTAGCAGGAGCTGCCTACACCTGGCCCAGGGCTCTTGCTGACTTTTCCGTGTGATTGTTTATGCATAATGACTATCGTCATTCTTCCTATTAGCTGGGTAATTTGTCTAACGGCCCCCGATGTAACTTAGCTGCGTTTGGAACAGATCCACTAGAATACGTGTCTCAGACATCAACAGTCTTGGCATGCAGCAATCGGGAAGAGATTTGTCGTTTGCATCACAGTAACGTTAAGAGGCGGCGCTAGGAGCTGCACATACACGCCGCATTGCACCATTCCTCATAGAGACCCTGTTCTGAAGAGTTTACGACCTAAATAGTCAAAGGGCAGGAGTGGAAAGCAAGTCAAGCTGAGAGGATGTGGCTGCCCAAAGTCACACAGTAGGCCCATGACAGAATCTTACTATATATTTTAGAACCATGCATCTGTTTGTGAGTCCATTTGTTAAATAAGAGCGTAAGAACGGCCGTACTGGGTCAGACCAAAGGTCCATCTAGCCCAGTAGCCTGTCTGCCGACAGTGGCCAGCACCAGGTGCCCCAGAGGGGGTGGACCAAAGACAGTGATCAAGCGATTTGTTTTGTGTCATCCGACTCCAGCATATGACAAAGAGAGGCCAGGGACACCATTTCTATCCCTTGGCTAATAGCCTTTTATGGACCTAACCTCCATGAATTTAGCTAGCTTCTCTTTAAACTCTGTTAGGGTATGTCTATACTAGCCCCCTAGTTTGAACTAGGGAGGCTAATGCAGGCATTCGAAGTTGTAAATCAAGCCCAGGATTTAAATATCGTGAGCTTGATTTGCATCTTCTCGGCTGGTCGCCATTTTTGAAATTTACAAGTCCGGACTAACTGCCCGCGTCTACACGCGGCATGGACCCGGTAGTTCGAAATAAAGCCCTAGTTCGAACTACCTGTTATTCCTCCTGGACTTGTAAATTTCAAAAAATGGTGACCAGCCAGGAAGATGTAAATCAAGTGCGGAATATTTAAATCCCAGGCTAGTGTAGATATTTAAATAGGGGGCTAGTGTAGATATACCCTTATAGTTCTAGCCTTCACAGCCTCCTCTGGCAAGGAGTTCCACAAGTTGACTATGCGCAGTGTGAAGAAGAACTTTTGCTTATTAATTTTAAACCTGCTATCCATTAATTTCATTTGGTGTCCTCTAGTCCTTATATTATGGGAACTAATGAATAACTTTTCTTTATTCATCCTCTCCACACCACTCATGATTTTATATACCTCTATCATATCTCCCCCCCCCCCGTCTCCTCTTTTCCAAACTGAAAAGTCCCAGTCGCTTTAGCCTCTCCTCATATGGGACCCGTTCCAAATCCCTGATCATTTTAGTTGCCCATTTTAGTGTTCCAGAGCTCCTCCTAAACGGTAAGAGCTAAGTCCACCAAATGTAGTTGGCAACTGCCAGTTCTCCTAACTTAAAGCACGGTCAGGGTTTGGTTGTGCCAAGACAGTGGGATGTGCCTGGAATAGGATGATTTCTCATAACATGGAAAGAGAAGGGTCAAGTAGGAGGGACAGCTATACTGTAGAATGACCACAGGGGGCAGCAAGGAGCCAGAGAGGGGGACCCGGAGAGCTATAACTCTATTGGACCAGCATTTCAGAGACATTATCTGTTTGTTTGTTCATGTCTCCAGGCCAATGGTCCTCATCACCTCTGCATAGCAAAAGTCTGCTCTATCTAGCCCGGTAGCATGTCTCTAGCAGAGGCTGGTTCTGAAAGCTTCCCAGAAAGATTAAATCTCTGCTAGTGCATGTCATTGGGAATACGCCAATAGATAAGATAGCAAAGCAAAGTGTTTTCTTGCAAGGATCTTGCAGTGGATCAGCGGTTGGCTCTTTTGAGAGAGCGCCACTGGTTCAATGATTTCTCCAAGCTCACGGAGCCGTCGGAGGCCAGCCTAGGATCAGAAGCCAGGAGTCCTGAGAGGGAATGCAGAATTTGTGTCGGTGCCCGAAGAAGAATGTGGCAGTTTTCCAGCATGTGAAGGGAGTGGAGACAGGAAATAATACCAACGAATCCTATTCCCTTGGAAGCCAAGACATGAGCCAGTCACATTAAAACAAGCCACCCCATCAGCGGTAGCAAAATCTGAGAAGGGACCGCAGGAGGAAATTGCCAGCGTTCTTTTCTGGGCCTGGGGTAGGACTGCCAGCATGTGCCGTTCATCCGCACAGCCAGGCTTCGTGTACCAGGCATGCTCCGAGAGACCAGAGCGGGTGTGTCATGCTGAGAAGGAAGAGCCCATGGCAGAGTCTCGGTAAGCGGTCGCCCACACCAAAAGGTGCGGGACGTCATGTCAGGAATGAGCTATTTCCCCCCGGGGAAGAAGAGTATTAAATAAATGACTCAAGATAATCTCTCCAGCAGCAAATGGCTTTTCCCCCATTGCAGACAGCACTTCCTTTCTAAACCCTCTTCTGTCAGTTCATTCACTGAAGCGTATGTTTCGCTCGGAAAGCGCCTTAGTGGGTTTAGCTCCCAGTCACGTGGCTCTAGAGCCGTGTTTCCTGATTTTATTTGGCCAAGGAACCCTTTTCAGCTTAAAATAATTTCAAGGAACCCCTAGGGTTCCCAGAGTAAAACTTGGCAAGGGAAAAAAAAAAAAAAAAAAAAAAAAAGCCCCGCCAGAATTGGTTGAGCAAAAAAACCTGCAAAATACTCTGCCTCTTTAAGAGGGGGCGGGGCAATGCCGCGTTCTCGCGGAACCCTTACTTTCGCTTTGCGGTACCCTGGGGTTCCATGGAGCACCAATTGGGAAACACGCTCTAGAGAGAAATTGCAGGTTTGGCAGGGGCCTCGCTGGCTGCTAGGAAGGCACACGGGGGCTGTTCCTTCCCTAAAGGGCCTGGAGGCCTCCCCATCAGAGGCAAAGTGCCAGGTGGTGTTAGAGCAGAAAGCAGAGCGTGATTGGAGGGATCAACCTCCTGGCTTGGGTGAGGGACCTGTGCTTCATGACCAGGAAGTAGCGCACACCGGCAGGAGCCATCCAGCAAACGGAGAATGGCCAAGTCCTGACACTGAGATCGGTGAGCAATGCCACATTTACTACGGATCCAGGTTAAAAATGGCCTTTGGCGCCTAACACACAGATCGGGCCACATGCCAGTAGTTCAGACCTGCCCCCAACAGGGGCCATTGTGGCTCGTTGCCTTCAATGTTAAGCGATCAGTCTGTTTCCTGGAGAATGGGGGCTGGATGTGCCTTCTGGAGACCCCGGTGAGGTGGAGATGCCTCTCAAAACACCACAAGTACCTTCTCCAGGCTGTTCTGTAAGGTCTGGGCCAGCGAGAGGGATACTTGCCCCTTGGTGTGAGGGATGAGGCAAAGGACAAATGGTTCCCATTGCCTCCTTTCTGCATTCGCACTCCCCTGCTGACAGATCGAGCAATTGGCTAGCTATGTCGATCAGCTCGTTAGTGAGAAACTTTCCCAAGAACGAGGAGCCCTGGCACCTTAACGACTCACAAACGAATTTGGGCTGCAGCTCTCTTCATCGGGTGCATGCAGTGGAAGAGTCCCTTTGGTGGGGATTTATACCTACATGCCACGGTGGGGGTGTCGCGTGACTACGTGGAGGATCAGTGCAAACAGAACAGATGTGGCCCACTCCCGGCAGCTGGCGAGAGGGTGTGAGAGCCAAAGGAGGGAAACATTTACCTCTTGTAGTGAGCCAGCCGCTCTGGTCTCTAGTCAGGCCCTGTCTGATAGTGTCAAGGTTGCATAGGAGTTTCCAGCCCCACCTTTTCACGCTGCAGTCTGCTTTTGAAACTTTTTTTGCGGTTAAACTTAGATTAGTTAATTAATCGACTAGTTGACGGGATTTCCATTGAGTATTCGATTAGTCGATAAGGGCATCTCCGCCTGCGGGGCTCTTGCTACAGTTCAGAAGCGGAAGCCTTGCAGGGAGCGCAGGGCCGGTGCCTGAGCCTTTGAAATGGATCAGTGGGGCTCTCGTGCATTTCAAAAGGAAGCCCCACGGGGAGCGTGTGGGGAGTCCCCTGATGGGTCAGCACTTCCTGCGGGGCTTCGGCTTTTGAAATGTACAAGAGCATCACCGGGGTTCTTGTGCAGCAGAATCGCAGCAAAAGTGGCGTGAGTGGAGACGGCTTCAGTCCTGCTCACTCCATTTCCTGCTGTGCTTCTACCTCCCCTGTCCCCTGCGCAGACAGTGCTGGGGGCAGCTGGCTTAAAAGCCGGCTCCCCCCCGCACTGGTTCCTGCTCCCCCCACCCCGCTGCCTCTCTCTGATAGAGGTAGCAAGGGGGGGAGCAACTAGTCACATCACTAGTCGACTCTCCGACAAGCCTTTGCTTATCGGATAGTCGACTAGTCGCTTACATCCCTAGCTCAAACAGGGAGCTTTCCGGTCTGTTACTGAGTGCCCAGGGACGCTGACGTGCTCCTTCTGGCTTTGTAGCTAACCATTCTTTGAGGGCCGATTTGTGCCCCTCTATTTTTTTCTACACAGAGGCAGCCCAGTTTGGCCAGTGTCCATGGCAGAGGGGCATTGCCGGCACTTGATGGCAGAGAGCTAGTGAGTAGAAGTGCAGGTGAACCCAGATATGTCAAATCATCAGTGACTAGTGATTGCCCCTTGCTGACGAATGGGAAGAGCTAGCCTTTACCCAGGCCGGCTTTGGGTGGACAAAGCGAACCTTGGCGTGAGGGCCCCGGAAATGTGGGTGGAGCTGCCTTGTAGCCAGTGCAAAGGCTCAGGGAAAGCCATTCCCACCTGCAAGGCCAGCTCAGAGCCAGCCCCCCAGCAGAAGGGGAGCCCAGGGTAATGCACGAGCCAGGCCTTGATCTTGACTTGGTGGGTTTTTGTGAATGGCTCATTGAGAGCTGAGTGCATTTTCTCCCATTTGGGGTTGGTGGTGGGGGGAGGGGAAGGGGATGAAGGCCCTTTCTGACAGCTAATGCATATTCAAATTTTCCGGCTGGAAAAATAGTCATTCTGCCAACACCGTGATGCCGCTTCCCTGGGGGACTAAACCTAGGAGCCCTGGCTCTAGGAAAAGGAGCCTATTGCGTCTGAGCCGGAGCATCGCCGCGAATCCGGCCTCTGCTCGGCCAAGACCCGCCACAGGTTTCCATAGGGGGGAAATGGGGACTTTTAATGTGCAGGGAAAATTGTGACTGGAGCGGTGCTCTGTCCCCCTCTAGAGAGGAGGGCCCCACAGATGCTCACAAGTCTGCTACCGCCTCTGGGCTCATGGAGCCGGCCTTGCAGCCGTCAATGGAATGTCACTGCTTGACACCAGCTGGGCGTCTGAGCCTGTCTGTCGAATCATTATAGATTCCCCTGGGGTGACACATGGGGGCACGAGCCCCCCCCTATGCTGTGGGTGGAAGGGACAAGGGGTCGGCCAGCAGCTGGCGAGCACAAGGGCTAATGGGGGCACCTACAGCAGGGGGGTCCCCCCCATACTCACCAGCAGCTGTGGGGGAAGCAGAGCAGCACGGCCCCAGCTCGCTCAGCTCTCCAGGCACATTGGGGGGGAGATGGAGCAATGCACCTGCTTCTGCAGAGCATGGCGGGAGAGAGGGGGCAGCAGAACCCCTCTGTAGGCACCAACCCCCTGGGGGGCAGGGGTGGGGCCAGGGTGGAGAAAGGGCAGAGAAGTGGAGGAAGGGGGTGGCGCAAGGGCGGGAGAGGGCAGAGTAACGACATGGAGAGGCAGGGCCTGGGGTGGATGGGGATTGTCCCAGTCCTTCCCTGGCATGGGGCCGGGTCACTGGTGCTCTCCCCGGTGCCTCACCCTCACCACTCGCCCCTGGGTGGCACTAAAGCAAAGCAGCGTGGAGGGCGTGGCTGAGGGTGGATCCATAAATCCAGACCCCCCCCAGATTCACAGGGTGCCCCCAAAGTGCAGCATCAGCCTGTGTCACGAGGAAGGATGGCCCTGCCATGGGGAAGGGCCTGGCAAGAGCTGAATTGGGCCAGCTGGGCCCAGTCAATTCATTAGGCTACAAAGTGGGGAGAAGCTGTTGCCTGGAGACAGCTAATGACAGAGACCCTCACCTGGGGGGGCTTCTACATAAGGCAGGAAATTAGGTGCCAAGGGGGCAACAGGGTGAAGAGGAGCTGGGGTAGTGACCAGGCCTGAGGCACCATGAGGCCGGCTCTGGCCCCTGAGTGCGAGAGGCGCTGCGGAGGAGAAACCGATGGGCTGTCACTTCTGGAAGAGGGGTGGGCCTGGACTGCGCTAATCCCCAGAACGGGCAGAAGGTGGTGCCAGCCAGTGACGAGTGGAGCAAACTCGTCCCAGGTCCCCCAACCAAGATGTGGAATCCCCAGGCCCCAGACAGACACTGACACGGGGCAGATCCCAGGAGGCAAACTCGACGTGGCCGCAGCGGTGCGGGTTTCAGGCCGGCCCAGGTGTGGGTAGAGCCTGTTGGCCAGAGGCACCGTCCTCTCTGACGCGCCAGCGCCAAGGCTGGAGAGCAGTGGGGGCTGCATCACCCCAACCCCTGGTGTCATGAACCCCCCCCCCCCCAGCAGCTGCTGAGGTACCGCTGGCTGCAGCTCTCCGCAGCGCCTGGGGGAGGCTGCCACTCCAGCCTGCCTCAGGAGTAGAGGGGGTTGGCTTAGAAAGCGGCTCTCAATAGAAGGCGCCTGCCGGGCGGTTAATTCCAGGCTGCTATTACCTGCAATTACACACAGAACAGCTTCGCTTTTCCCTCCTACTCCAGTCGCATGAAATTGCCGCAGGAGTCGGGCTGGTGCGGGTTTCACGGCCCTCGGGGCCGGGCTGGCTCGTGGGCACACGTCGCCGGCTCGGTTTGGACCAAGACCACGCAACAAATGACACGGGCTGTTCTGTGTCATGGGTTCCCCAGGGCGAGGGGAATGGCGTGGGGGAGGCAGGTGCCTGGCAGGGAGCTGTGTTACGTGGCTCACCGGTCATGGGGGAGGGGTGGGCGCGTGTCCCTCCCCTCACTAGCCTTGCGGTGGCGCGTGCCTGACTGAGCCTATGTGTGCAGTAAGATCCCGTTCCCGCCCCGTCCTTTCTTCTCAGTTCATTAGCTAATTGGGGATTAGGCCCGGCAGGCATGAAACTGTGTGCTGACCCTTGGCTGGGACCAGGGCCCCATTAGCCAACCCTTTGTGGGTTTGCTGTTTGAGTTTTTTTCTTCCAAGCGGTCCGGCAGGAGAGCGTTCCTTCTCCCAGGGCTCCGGCCAGGCTACTCGCTACATCTCTGGGAGCTGGCTCTGTTCATGTCCCAGGGTTTTCACTGGGGATGGGGATGGACCTCCGGCCAGCTGGCTGTTGGCTGAGGGGGGTTCTGAGTCCTGCGTTAAGGGCTCGGGTCTGACGGTGCAAAGCAGGCGCAATGTCGTGGCAGTCTGGGGCGTTACACTGGTGTAGGCCAGCAGGATCAGCCCCCTCTGCAGGACCGCGCTCCGTCTGCGCTTGGCTGGCACGTTCAGAAAGGGCGTCGAATCCCGCGCTGTCTCTCCATCTCCTTGCTCCTGCCTCAGGGTAGGCGAGCAGGAGTTAGCTCCTCTCTTAGCAGTCCTGTGGCAGGCTTGGGTAAGTGGCGCTCACCCCCACCTGTCCTGTCCCCTAAGGTCTGTCTTCCTTGCAGAACGAATCTGGACTCTGGGGATAAGAACAGCAATACTGGGACAGACCACTCTAGCCTAGTATCCTCTCTTGACAGTGGCCAATGCCAGATGCCCCAGAGGGAATGAACGAAACAACAGAACTGATTCTGGTCTTCACAACCTCTTCTAGCAAGAAGCTCCACATGTTGACTGCGTTTATGTGGGGAAAAAAATTCCTTTTGTTTGTTTTAAACTTGCAACCTATTAATTTCATTTGGTGACCCATTGTTCTTGTGTAATGGGAGTAAGTTAATTAACTTTTCCTTATTTACTTTCTCCACACCAGTCATGATTTTATAGCCCTCTATTATTATCCGCCTTAGTCATCTATTTTCCAAGCTGAAATGTCCTATTCTTACTAATCTCTCCTCATCTGGCAGCCATTCCAAACCCCTAATCAGTGTTGTTGCCCTTTTCTGAACTTTTTCCAATGCCAAGATACCTTTTTTAAGATGACGCGGCCACATCTTCATGCAGTATTCAAGATGTGGGCAGAGCATGGATTTATACAGACACAATAAGGTATCTTCTGTCTTATTCACTATCCCTTTTTTTAATTATTCTGATTGCTGTTTTTGACGGCTGCTCCACACTGACAGGATGTTTTCAGAGAACTATCCATAATGACGCCAAGATCTCTCTCTTGAGTGGTACCGGCTAATTTAGTCCCCGTCATTTTATAAGTGTAGATGGGATTATGTTTTCCAATGTGCGTGTGGAGAATTTGAATTTATCATCATTAAAATTCATCTGCCATTTTGTTGCCCAGTCACCTAGTTCTGTAAGATCATTTTGAAGCTCTTCACAGTCTGCTTTGGACTTAACTATCTTGAGCAGTTTAATATCATTTGCAAATTTTGCCACCTCACTGTTTACCCCTTTCTCCTGATCATTCATAAATATGTTGAATAGGATTGGTCCCAGTACAGACCCCTGAGGGACACTACGAGTTACTTCTCTCTGCTCTGAAAACTGACCATTTATTCCTACCCTTTGTTTCCTGTCATGTAACCAGTTATCAAGCCATGAGAGGATCTTCCGTCTTATCCCATGATTGCTTATTTTGCTTAAGAGCCTTTGGTTAGGGACATTATCAAAGGCTTTTTGGAAATCTAAGGACACTTATATCCACTGGATCCAGTTTGCCCACATGCTTTTTTGACCCCCTCAGGATCACCTCTAGAGCCCTATTCAAATATTAGCATCACATGAGCTAATGTCATATGTCCAGTCATTTGGTACAGAAGCTGATTGACAGGATAGGTTACAAACCACAATTAGTAGTTCCATAATCTCACATTAGAGTTCTTTCAGAACTCTTGGGTGAATGCCACCTGGTCTTGGTGGCTTGTTACTGTTAAGTTTATCAATTTGTTCCTAAGCTTCCTCTAATAAGTCCTCAATCTGGGACAGTTCCTCAGATTTGCCACCTAAAAAGAATGGCTCAGGTTTGGGAATCTCCCTCACATCCTCAGTTGGGAAGACTGAAGCAAAGAATTCATTTAGTTTCTCCGCAATGACTTTATCGTCTTTGAGTGCTTCTTTGGCATCTCGACTATCCAGGGGCCCAGTTGGTTTTTTAGCTGGCTTCCTGCTTGTGGTATACTTGAAAAAAAATTTTTTTTGCTATTGTTTTTTGAGTTTTTGGTGAACTGATCTTCAAATTCCTTTTTGGCTTTCCTAATTCTATTTCATTTGACCGTTTTATGCTAACTTCCCTCCCAACCCTGCCTCCCCCCAGCCCTCTCTCCTGCACTCAGTGTGCTTTCAACTAGCAGGTGTGCATAGGTTTGTTTAAACCCAGGGCTCTGCTTTCAGCCGGGCTGGTGGTGACCGTCTCCTTTGCAGTGAGGATGCTGGCTAACCCACACCAATGCCCAGAGTCCTCCAGGGCCTTCCCACAATTCCTCCCGTGTGCCCAGAGAGACAGATGAGTCTTCCCGCGGTTCACAGGGAAAGGCTCTGAGTGGCTCAGCTCCCCAGAATCCTGCTGACAGCTGGAGTAGTGCAGTCCTGGGGGTTGGGGCTTTGCACGCCCTGGTGAAGCTGACCCAGGGCCAATTAGCCGCATGGACTCTTCAGGAAAGAGCTGCCCTTTTAAGAGGCTCCGGTCACTCCTGACAACGTTCCAGGCGAGTCTGTGACACACGTAACCAGCTGGTGCCTTTTCAGCACGGCCGCTTCTCACAAAGGCTGGCGTGTGCGGCGGTCTCTCTTCACGATGCATTTCAGGCTATTAAGTCACCATATGTTTCCCTGCCCTCATCAGCTCAGCGAAATCTGGCTCACGCCTATGCTGTGTTGACTGGGAATTCTCCCAAATCCACATCCTGATCCCATTAAAACTCCTCTTCCTTCTTTCATGCACAGAAATACGGTCTGGCACGTCGGGCTAAGCCCACCCCTGTGTTACCAGAGCCATGCGTCAGTCAGCTTGCAGGGATATAACCCACAGGCTGATTCGGCCCCATAAATGTCGTCACACAAGCAGGGTATTTAACCAGGCGTTACTGAAACTGAGCTGGGGGCAGTTCATCTTTGTCTTCTCTTGCTCCCCTTGTCAGCAGCTGGTGGGGGTTCTAGTGCAGCTCAAGCCACGCTGATTTAGCATCTTTTTTTCCTTGTAGTATCGGGACATCCAGCTGCCCTCTCTTGTGCTAGGTGTGGTACAAACATGAAATGAGAGATTCCCCATGGAAAGAGACACCCCCCTGATCAAGGGCAGCTGGGGAAGACAAAGCAAAGCCCCGCCCCTTCAACCTGAAGCCCCGCCCCTCCTCCAGTCCATGACTCTTCAACAGCCCCCCCCCCAGCCAAGCCCCGCTCGACCCCAGCCCCTATTTGGCTGCTGCATGGTGCAGCACTGGTTGCTGGGCTGCTGCATGGCACGGCCTCGGCCCCTCCCTGGCAGCGGGGCAGTGTAGACAGTTTTGGGAAGGCAATGCCTTCCCTTGCCTATGTTACCCACTGCCCATGCCCCTGACTTACAGATCTGAGACACAGAGAGTCAGGCCTGATCTGCACTACATGGGAAGGTCAAAGTAAGTTACGGAGCTGGAGTTGCGTACATTATGGAGCAGGAGTCGACATATCTCACATTCCACGTCCAGGCCGCTGGGAGCAAATGTTCCCGGCGGCTTCCCTTATTCCTCGGCAGGAGCAGGAGCCCTTGAGTTTGACCGAGCAGGTCTATCGTACACCCGCTAAAGTGAAGCCCAGAAGGTCGACCATGGCAGCGTCGCTCTTCCATGTAATGTAGACTAGAGATGTTAAATATCAGTTAATGGAATAGTCGAGTAACCTTGTGAATTCTTATTGATTCCTCGACTATTCTGTAGTCCCGGGGGTGGGGCTGTCAGCCAGGCGTTCTGGCCCAACTCCCGAGGAGCCCCCTACCTGTATCAGAGGCAGCAGTGTGGGGTGCCAAGTGGAAGCTGGTCCACGAGGGGAGCCAGTTTAAAAACCAGCTCCCCTCACAGACCGGCTGCTTGTCACCCCATGCTGCTGCCTCTGTATCAGAGGCAGCAGCACACGGTGACAGCAGCCCCTGTCTGGGGGAGGGGTGGTCTGAGCTCCTGGACCCGGCACAAGCCAGAACTGAGCCGGGCTGCCTGTCCACCCAGCTCCTAATACACTTTAAATGCAGAGCCACAGCAGGGGTAGGTCCTGGACCCAGCAAAAGCCGGGACTGAGCCAGGCTGCTGGCCAGCCTGCTAAAAAATTTACTGGGGGATGGAGGGAGAGAAATGCATGTAGTCTGTAGCATTAACCTATCAGCTTTTGCTGATCAGTTAATCGGTTAATTGACTAGTGTAGACGTGCTCTGAGTGACTCCAGCAACAGCACTTTCCCTCCAGCCCCGCCTTCCCAGCAGTGATTTCCTTCCCTCCTTCTGCGTTTTGTTGTTCTACTGGCCGCCGCAGCTCAGGAAATCGACGGCTGTGGCTGAAGCCTGGGGTAACCGGAGAGCGGCTGCCTTGGGAAGTGGCATAACCTTGTGCTTGGAGGCAGCGTGCCCTGCCGGGTTTGACCTTGGGCAGGAACGCGGCATGCTCAGCGCCCTGATCGGATGGCTCGGCGGGCAGCTGTGCTAGGGAGAGGTGTTTGGTAAACACGCCTGGCTGCAGCCTTCCTCTCCTGAACAGGTGGGGAGCCCTGCAGTGATCCGAGGCATGGACAAATCCGTTGGGGGTAACTTACAGGGTCTCTAGCCTGTCTCCTCTCCGGCTGAGATTTCTCAAAGCCCTCGGCTGGATCAGCAGCCCGGTCTACACCAAACTGCCTGGCATCCTTTGAAATCCGTCTCCATTGTTTCCTTCTCCCTCTGGGGTGACCCAGTCGGGCTCTTGGCACAAAGAATCCAGCCAGGTTTCCAGGCAGAGGGCAGGCTGGTTCTCGGCGCTTTCACGTCAGCCAGCTCCATTCAGAGGGCATAGGTCAAGTACCTGCCACAGGCTCAGGCTGCCATGCGGGGTAGCTCACCCAAGAGCCAGCGGAGGTGGTAGAGGAGCTTTGTCTCTGTGGACTCACGGCTCTTCATTTCACGCTGTCCACCAGCTCTCGTCCAGCTCTTTTCATCCATCAACTTCAAAGTGCTTTGCAGCCAAAGGGAAGCATTATCCTACCACTTGTGTAGGTGGGGAAACTGAGGCACTGAAAGCAGGGGAGGGGGATGACCTACCAGGAATAGAACCCAGGTGGTCTAAGGCTTTGGCGAGTATTCACTGCTCTAGCGCAGTCTCCCCCAGTGTCCCACGGCAGCTCATGCCAGGGAGGCATCTGGACTCCTAGCCTGTCTTGGCCAGTGGCAAGCAGCAGATGCAGAAACTGCTGTTGGCAGTGATGAAATAAGCTGCCCCTGGGGAAAGTCTCATCCTGACTTCTTTCAGTTAGAGGTTGGTTTGTCCTCTAGCTCTCAGAGGTGTAAATCAGGAGAGACTCAGGACTTGTCTACACTGCCACTTTACTGTGCTGTGCATGGGCAGTGGGTGAAGGCTGGGCTGGGGAAAGCAAGCCTCAGCCCCGCCCCTTCTGCCTGAGGCTCCGCCCCTGGAGTCAAGCCCCGCCCACCCCAGCCCAATTATTCCTGGAGTGCCGGGGCTGCCGTGCTGCTGCCCTCACCCCTGCCCTCCCCGGTGGCCAGGGAGCAGGGCTGCCGTGCCACTGCCCCCACCCTCCTTGGTGTAGGGGCGAGTAGGCAATTTTGGGAAGATTGTGCCTTCCCTTGCCTATGTTACCGTCCGCCCATGGTGCTGTAGGAACACCACCCCCAACCTAGAGCACAGCAAGTTACCGGCTGTACCGCACCAGTGTAAACAGGCTCCGGGCGCTGTTAGCTACTCCCTGCATGGAAGCCGTTTACTGACCGTGCTGGGAGACCTTTCTCCAAGAGCTGGGTCCGGGATCACACTGCTGCGCCTGCGCTTTACGCTTAGCAGCCTGGACAAATCCTCCGTGTCAGGCAATCGGATTTTTTACTGCCCCACACCTTTCATGCAACATGACTGCGGATGTGCTCTGCTCTGGTAGCACGGGGTGAATGACCACACAGGAGGAGGGCAATGGCAAATAAGTTTAACAGTTGCCCAGCCCAGCCCCAAGCAAGCTGGCCCCTGCTTGGCTGGGGGGAGACCCAAGATGTTATGGCTGCAGGAAAAATATGTAGCTTTATCTAGCACTGGCACTTTTCAAAGAGCCCTGAGAACTGAGCCAATGCCCGAGGGGAGGGGAGCAGTAACATGGAGTCAGGTGACATTTGCTTTGCCTCATAGGTCTCGTCTACATGGGGAAATGAACTAGTGTAATCATGCAGTTGTAGCTGCACCTAAATAACTCCCTGTGTGGATGCGTTTACTCCGGTACAGGAGTATTGGCTTCCAGTTCAGCACCTCATGCTGCCAAAGCAACAGATCCAGAGATTAGTGACATTTGGAAAGAATTCCAGGGGGTTTGGAATCCTTAATCCTAAACCTTCATGCTTTAGGCCGTGCACCAGCCTCTGGCTAACAGAGGTCAGGAAGCAATTTGCCCCAGAGCACAGATTACCCACTGACGTCCTGTTGCAGTGTTTCTTGTAGCTGGTCCTGCCCCATCAGCGATAGGATACAAGTCTAGATGAATTGCTGGGTTGGTCCTGTCTTAACATGGTCCTGGGGGCCACGTAGGCACCTATCTAAGCCCCTTATAATCTCTACTGTATTTATCCTCACATTGTTGTGTATGGGGGAAGGGCTGCTACAGACACATCTCAGATGGGAAGCTGAGGCACAGAGAGGTTTAATCCCAGATTGCCACAGATATTTTGATGTCTAAGGGATGTGACCAAGGTCATGGAAGAAGTCTTTGGTTGAGGGGAACTGGCCCCTGGTCTCCAACTAGTGCTTCTTTCCTCTCCAGCTTTGCACTAGTTCAGCCAGCCCCATGCATCACTGAGGGGCAGACCTCATGCCATAGAGGAGCGACCTTTCCTATGGCAGGGGCAAGTCCCACAGCAAGTCCTGGGAGGGATGGGGGGAGGGATTCCTTGCCGGCGGCTGGTTTGTTTAGCCTGGGCTGCCAGAGAGTCCCTTTTGCCGTGTCAGCTGCCAAATGGAGAGGGGAGAAATAAAAACAGCCTAATTATAGAGCAGAGGCTGGTGACGGTCTTGGCAGTGCGGCCCTCTCTGAGCCATAGGAAAAATACATGGTGATGAGCTGTTCTCCCCAGTGGAAACATCCTCTCCAGGGCGGCTTTTCCCCTGACCTTTCTCACTCATTTACTTCACAAAAGCTCTCTTGTTATGCCACCGATTTACCCTGTGGCTTGGATTGTTGCCTGACCACGCATGGCCTGAATAACCAAGGTGGTCTCCATGTGCGATCCGGTCTGTCTGAGCCTCTAGAGCCGGCGTGCCGATTCTTTTGTTCGCTCCGCTAACCGGCAGCAGCCTCTGTTCCCAGAGCAGCCACGTGTCCTGATGCACACATGTGGGCTGGGCCTGCCATGCCTGCTTCACCCTTCTGTGTTTCACTAGCTCCTCCGTGGATGGAACTCAGCATTGCTCCGGGGCGGGGGTCTGTAGGGGAAAGGCAAGGTTGGCTCTGCTCCTAGGCGCTCTGTCCTGGTAATTTATTTGCCTCTTCTTAAATCCAGTTCTTGGCCCCGAGCCAAATCCAGGATCAAACCATCATTCTCCTGAGTTACTCACTTCGATCCTGTGGGCATTTGTTTCTAGCCCTTGCTGTAAGACAGACCCTGTCTGTCTCTGCTGGCCTTTGCCCAGGGGCCAGATCGCAATGGCTCAATTCTATTTTTTTTAATGTGAATTTAGTCTAGTTCAAGGTGGTGGGTTGCTTCCCCTAATGTGAGATGTTCCAATTTGAGGTACCCTGTTTTTTCAGCGGGGTGGAGCACTGACTTCTGGGGTGGGGGCTCCGCCCCTCTGAAAATCAGCTTCAGGTTGCCGTGGAGTCGGAATGAGGTGCCATTTAGGAAAATGTGAACCTTAGCTACTCCATGCCTCAGTTTCCCCATCTGTGAAATTAATCTGGGCAAAGCCTGGCCAAGGGGAGATGATTTATTAATATTTCTGTCGCTCCTTGAGGCGCTGGGGAGAAAATGCTACCGAAATGGAAAGCACTGTTGGTTAAAGTGGAGGTTTCAGATGAGGGCTGCTAATGGACGGAGTTGCTAGCGCGGGTTTCCTCGTGATTCAATATCGCTAGGCAGAGGAGGGAAGACAGGGGTGTTTCCTTTGGTAAATATTTACCACCCAACCTCTCACCCTTCCTGGGAATAGCGGCTGCAATCAGATGGCAAAACCGCTCTATAAAAAGCAAGTTAATCATTTTCCTGAATTGCCTAGGCGGATTAGCACAGAACACCTGGGAAAGGCTCACCAGAGGCTTCAGAGCCAGATCCCTGGCTGGTGTAAATAGTTCTGTTGGCCTCAATGGGGTTATGCTGATTTGCACTGACTGACCACTTAGCCCATTGTGTGTGTGTGTGTGTGCGCGCGCGTGCGTGTGTAATCGGCAGTGTGAAGGGTGCAAGGTGAAAGCATTTCCCCGTGAGACTAGGTTGAGGTCTCATCCCTATAGGGGTTGGACTCCCCCACTTGCCTGTGAAATACATAATCGTCCTCCCAAGAGGCTGGATGAGACTGACGTTGGTGTAAAGGGGGAGACACCCCGTGTGAAGTCAGTGGGCGAACGCGGTGGAAGCCAGCCGCAAGCGAAGGGGATGCGGGCCCACGCGCTCCAGGCCCTTTCATCTCGTTGCTGAGCGCTTGCCCTTTGCAGCCGTAATTAGGGGCTCTGGAAACAGACGGTGGAGGCTTACGTTCACATACACAACCCTGCTTTGTGATTGCTCACTGCCCATGGCAGCTGGGTGAGCTGACAAAGGCCTGCGACGTTCACATTGCTGACTCCACCACACCTGGCTCTCGCATAGCGTCCTTCACCCCTGGGCTCTCACAGTACTTGACAAAGTGGGGGGTGGGGTGGGTGTGAGAGCACCTGCCCTGTTTTACAGAGGGGGAAACTGAGGCACCAAGAGGGGGATGATCACCTGGGAACAGCATGGGGCTCCTGTTGTCCCCCACCAGGCTGTGCTGTTCCCCAGTCCCTGCAGGATTCACTCCATTACACACGGATGTGTGTAACCGGCTGTCTGGCTGCTGAGGGAATGCTGAAGCAGTGTGTATTTGGGCAGCTAGGTTTCTACGTGGGGCAGACTGGGAATACACTTGATGCTCAGTGCTGGAAAAGCAAAGAGATTGGGTTCAAATCACGTCAGACCGGAGCATTCGCCGGCTCAGAGCACAGTGGCAGGAGGGTCAGCTGGGGTATCTGGCCATTGCTCCATTGACTTCCATGCAGCTACAGTCGACGTCGGCAGAAGATCAGGTGTAATGTCGAAAGCTACTTTATAGGACACCGGCCCAACAGACCCGGCTGTCAGTGGTGCCCGGCTGATGGGAGCTTGGTGGAGCATGGTCCCATCCTTACCTGACAGGTTGCAAGTCGCAGAGCCATTGCTGCCCTTGGGAGAGTCAGCAGAGCAGCTGGAGATGCAGCAAAGCCCCGAGACTGAACAGAGTGCAGGCTGAGGCCGGCTGGTGGAGGCCCGTATTGCTCTTGCCCTGCTGTGTATGGACGGGCTCAGTGACTAGGGCCTGGCTGCTCTGGACATCCCTACTACAATGGGCAGAGCTTGCTGGCTTCTCTGCCCTGGAACTGGGCTGCCTGGGCGATGCTGGCAGCTCCCCGCTTCTCTCGCCCGGGGACTGGCGTAGGGATCGGTTGCTCCCAGGCCCAGTTCTTTGCAAAGCACAAAGTAGTGCTCCTGCCTCTCCACATGTTCCCCCGCTGCGTGCTCGCTAAGCCAGGAGCAGCCGCGCTCCCGTGCCCCCCACCATGCTCATCAGGAGCTCAGAGCGAGGTCCCTGCGAAATCTGTGTGATTAAGCGGCGGCGTTGGAGGAGCAGAGCACGCTGCCTTGTTGCGGTGCGTGTATTTTAGGCTACAACGTCACTTCTCGGGCACAGCAGTGCATTTGTCATTTTTACACACACACACCCTGATCATAAAAGTCACAGGAATCTGGGCTTGCTACGCTGAGCGTCACCGTATTTGCCTTGCCAGGTTGTGAGGGCAATAAACCCACAATATTGCTCCAGATGTGAGCATTCCTAAGGTGGCAAATGCAAAGAAAGGAGCTGAATGTTCACGGTCTGTCATGGGGCTAATGACTTTCCTGGCCCTGGATGTTACATAGCCATTGCCTGCGGTGAAACAAGTGCTCCATCTTGGTTATTTATGTCAGTATTACCACCAAGCAAGGAGCCCAGGTGTGTTAGGTGCTGTACATACAACAAGACAGAGCCAGTCCCTGCCCTGAAGGGTTTACACTCACTCCAAGAAAGGAACCATTACCCTGTGTTACACAGAGGAAACGAGGCAGGGACAGTGTTAGAGAGCCCAAGGTTAGAGGGATCACAAGATTACCTCGTCTGACTAGTCTGTCACAGGCTAGTCCCACTGCCCAGCAGCAGGTCGTACCGCGAGTCCGTGGCAGAAGTGGGAACTAAACCCAGGCCTCCTGGGTTCCCAGCCCAGCATTTTATCAGCTAGACCATTCTTCCTCTTGTGGCTCACGTCCCCAGGGCAGAAAGGAGAAGTGTGCTCGGCTCCCGTGGGCGTGCAGCGCCTGCTGCTTTGCGGGGCCCGGGCAGTGACCTCACTGTGTGATTTGGTGGCCCTAGCATTGGCCTGGGAAAATCAGTCAGCGTCTTAGGTCATGTGATGCCGTCTGGCTCCACTGGAATCCCCCCTCCCCTCGCTGGTGACTGGTGCAGCAGCTAGCAACACCCAGGAAGGATACAGGTGCTGAAAGGCCTAATCTAGCTTCCTGCTCCCCCCCCCCCCCCCGGCCACCGGTGCTCTGAGAGGGGCACTGCCAAGCTCAGCTCATTTTATACTCCCCCTGCAGTGACGTTGGCCAATCGCCTGCCACAACTGCCTCTGGGACTAAAAAGCTGGGGGCGCTGCCTCTAAGATACATGCTCCCTGTCCCCGAGTCTTGGGGACAGCACAGATCTGGCTGGGGAGGCCTCTTGCAAACAGAGCAGTGGCGTTGGAACTATTTTTAGGGTGGGGGTGCTGAGCTGAGGCCCCCCCCCCCACACACACACCTGTTTTCACCCCTGTGGCTGGGATCACATCTCGGGCTGCCATCTCTCCCAGAAGGACTGGCCACTAGGGCAGCAACTTTGCCAGAGCTGCAGGCGGCTGCAGAGGCCTGGGCGAGTGGCAGAACACGGAGTGGCAGCCTCCAGAGCCAGTGGCCTCGACCACAGGGATGGCGGGCAGGGGATCCCAGGGGGTGCCCAAGCCAGTGGGGCTCTGGGGCTGTGTCTACACTGGCGGCTTCTTGCACAAGAAAATGTCCACACTGCCATGTGCAAGCTGTGCTTTTGCGCAAGAGCGCCCATGGCAGTATGGACGCTCTCTTGTACAAGAAAGCTCTGATGGCCATTTTAGCCATAGGGCTTTCTTGCGCAAGAAATCCCTGCGGAGCATCCACACTGTCCTCTTGTGCAAGAGCTCCTGCGCAAGAGGGCTTATACCAGTTAAAAAAGAGCGTAGCTTTTGCGCAAGGAGCCCTCTCTTACCACGCCGTACTGTGAATTTCCTTGCACAAGAGCAGGCGGGCAGCATGGATGCTCTGCGGATTCTTGTGCAAGAATGGCCGTACTTGCGCAAGAAGCTGCGAGTGTAGACATAGCCTGGAGGTCGGGACTCGGCGCTGGCAGTGGGGCTGAACCATGGGCATGGGGAAGCCTGGTGGAAAATCTGTTCCCCTGCTTCCTGGACCTCTATTCCTCAGCGTGGGACTAGATGCCTTTGCTGCGCCAGGGAGAAGGAGCCTTTGGGCCTCAGTACAGTGGGGCTGGAGAGCTGGAGAGGTTGGCTCTGTGCAGTGTGAACGGCCCTGCCTTTCACTGCTGATCAGTTCAGCCAAGAGCTGCCAGCTTGGGGGAGCCATGTCTCGGAGCAGCACTGGAGCAACACAAGGCCACCTTCCCTGCTCCACCTTGCCCCAAGCACTGCCCGTTGAGCATGCTCCAAGCAGGCTGCTTTATTGCTTACCAGGGGCCTGAGTAGGGCTGTGAATGGGTCACAAGTGGGCTGGAGTAGCTTTCTGCCCGCCGCGGCCAGAACCGCCCCATTCCACAGTGTGGGACGTCTCTTCCCCCCACCTGCTCCTGTTTAATCAGTTAACTGGCCGAATAGAACGTATAACCAGTTAACTGACTAGCCGGGATTTTACAGCCCTAGGCCAGATCCTGCATTGCGTTCCCAGGAATCGCAGCGGGAGCATCAGTGATGCCAGGAGGACTGGGCCGGGCCCGGTGCCTGTCCCAAGACTCAGACTACACAGAACGCTCCCCGTTGGTGCATACCAAAGGCCGTTTGTTTGATTTTCCCCTCTGTTTTGGCTCTAGGCCACTGGCTCTCTGCAGGGCCTGGCTGGCATCTCCTGCTGGGCGAGTTCTGTGCGATGAAAAACAACATTTACCCAAAGCAGCCGCTTGGAACCTCCTCTCCCTTTCCATACCAGCTTTGCACAGGCCGCTCCTCTGGAGTCCGCGGGTGTGAACTGCCCGGCTGGGGCAACCCTCTGAGCTGCTGGGTCCGATTCTCCTCTGACACCCGTGTGGCCCAACTGACTGCACTGAGGCTAATGCTGATTTACACCAGGAGAGGGGTGATCAGAATCGGGGCCCATGGCTACATTGCTCAGCCTTCTGACTGCAGAACACTTGTGTCAGGTTCACTGAACAGGGAGCAGCTGTTTGTCTCCTGTCCTGTTCCTTGGAGCATGTGGGGAAGGGGTTCCCAAGCTGTGCCCACTACCTATAACATCCCTTTGAACAGGAAGGATTATGCCTATGGGGGGCGGGTTAGAATTAGACAGAGATATTTCTAGTTTGCTTTATACAAGCTCTGACGTGTCGGATGCTCTGTCTTGCAGCAAGAAATACATGCATTCCCCATGACCCTGCAATAGCCACACTCAGCTCTGCAGCTGCCTGTGAACACCAGGGCCTTCTTCCCAAGCTTTTTCCCTCTTCCCACTGCTCTCACTAACCTGCCCTCTCAGAACCGGTGCTTCCTGACTGAATGTCGGTTGCTGGTTCCGTTCACATTGTGAGTAAATCCCACGCCTCAGCAAATGCTAAGCTAACCCTGTATTGCAAGATCCAGTATCCAGCTGCCTTTTTTGTTCATGTCGTGTGTTAGTAGGTTTCAGAGTTAACAGCCCTTCCCCCGCTACGAATGCGTGCAGTTTATACATCTCAGTGCTATTGACCTGGGAGTAATCCTAAGGTCAATATGGCTTGCGCCTTCTGTGCCTGCTCCATAGAGAGACCGTGGCTGATTTGCACCAGCAGTTGTTCGGTCACTGGTGTGGTCAAGCCAGTGACCGTCCCATAAGCACGCTGCAGACTTGGGCAGACGTCTCTGTGCTGGTTCCATCAGGGCTGTCACTTCCCCCACCCCCAGTTCTGAGCAGGGCCACGACCCCACCCAGCTCCGCTCCATTGGCAACTGAGCAAAGGAGGGGGCAGGGCTGGTCAGTAACCTCCATAAGAGCCCAGCAATTGGCCTTTTCACAGGGCCCTCCTTTATTATAGGTGCTGGGACTATGGAAGCCAGGGGTTGCTGCTGCCTTCAGCCAGGTTCTGTGGTCAGTAGAGGGGCGTGGTCCCTGTTCCACGGAACACGTCCCTCTCAGCCCTTCTGTGGAGCACAGGAAGGGAAGTGGCGCAGGAGCTGGCCGCAGGGTGCGTCACAGTGGGTTGTCTGGCTCCCTCCTTGAGGACACCATGGCCTGCAGGGGTCCTGCTTTAGCCCCTCCCCAAAGGAGAGGCTATCCATCTCCATCCGTCCCTCGAAGCACCTCCTGCCCCACCATGCTGCCGCAGGATCAAACCCTTTGGGAGTCCCCAGGCAACAGGCCTAACTGTTTCAGCAGCGCGGCCTGCTGCATCATGGACCCAGCAGGAGATCTCAGTTCCATTCCCAGGGCTGCTCGTGCCCTTGGTTAAGTCACACCCCTCTGTGCCTCAGTTTCCTGCCTGTGAAATAGTGGATGGTGCTTCCTTGCCAGGTTTTAAAGCCCTTCGACATCTTCACCTCCAGAACTCCTCTGTGAGGCAGGGTAGCTCTGTTATCCCCATTGGGCAGGCCCAACACAGAGATACTAAGTAACCTGACTAGGGTCAAGGGGAGAGAAGGGAGAACACATGTAAGGCATTTTTAAGAACTTTTATTAAGTCACCCCCCCACGGTCCCTTTATGAAGTAGGGACCCAAGACATAGAAGAATGGAGTCTCCCAAGCTCCAGCAGCAGGGTTGCCAGGAATAGAATGCTGGAGTCCCTGATGCCTGGTACTCTGTTCTGATCACTAGGCCACATTGTCTTTCCATTAGCTGATGGGCCACCAGCTGGCACAATGTAGGAGAAAAGCCTGAAATGAGACAGAACAGAGCATGGGGAGCATTAGATGTAATCCGCTGCTCTTCTACAAAGTCCAAGAGTTTCACAGCTCTGTATAAACCTTGATGGGCCCCACTTTTTTTTTTAATATAAAGGCTTAAGAAATAATCAGACGGTTTAATAAATGATCAATTGGTTGTTATGAAGGCCAATGGATTGCTATCACCATCTAGATTCTAGAATGCCTTCTGCTGATGGGCCAATAACCCTCCATAGCCCATGCAGCTTGGTCCTGCCTTGAGGGCGGGGGGCTGGACTTGATGACCTCTCGAGGTCCCTTCCAGTCCTATTATTCTATGATTCTATCTGTGACATGCTTAGCACACAGGGCATATGTTGCATGCCCGATTCTTTTCTCCCTCACACCAGCTGCAGCAACCCCTGCGACACACTCACAGAGACTGAGTGCCCCAAGAGGCACACAGAGCTTTTCTCACTTTGTTCCTGGAGCTCAGTAGCGTTTGTTTCAAGCACTCAAGCCAAATTCGGGCTGGTTGTGAGATGTACCAAAAGTGCTCAGGGAATCCTCCCCACCCCTACCCCTCCACAAGGCACAGCAGCAGAACTGCATGTTGGGCAAGATGTGTGCTTATATTGACTTTAGTCGGTTGCTTCCAGCCAGTTGTATCCAGAACGATTTTGGGTCCCTTGCATGTGAGACTGAAGGGATGAGCAAGGGACTCAAGGTGGAAGGTTATTTTTTAGGATGTGGATGACAAGTTACAGTTGTTTCTACCTCTTGTGGTTAATTAGTGGCTAGATCTTCAGCCGATATAGAAGAGGCTTTAAACAAGCTAAGGAGCTGGCTCTGTATGACAATCTGGGTAGGTTATTGAAATATAGAGCTTGAGTCCTCTCTTGCTTGCTGAGGGAGATCCAGATCTCACTTGTCATGCTGTAACTCCTTGGGTTTCCCTGAAGCAGCGTCCGCAGCCCATCATTGTAAATGAAAGCAGCACTAGGCTCTTTGCCTTCATGTAATCTTGTTTTAACTAGTGGTATTTTTTTATTATGAGTCGAGGGTCATTGATAACTTTTGTGGATCGGTATTATACATTTCTTTGGTGTATTTTTTTCTTTTCTCGTGTGGTCAGTGGGTTTTATTGGGATTCATCAAGCAGCGCAGGAAACGTTTGTAAGTTACAGGCTTAGACTTAACCCAGGCTTAGACTTAACTCTTTTCTCTGTGTTTGTGCAACACCTACCACCACAAGGCCTGGATATACGACAGGGCTCCTAGGGGCTACTGCTGCAATACAATTTGCAATGCAGTGGGATGGCTGACAAGGTTTCCTAATGTTAGCATCTGGTTCTGCACATTCCATATAACTTTTCAGCCCCAGAGATTGTATTTAACCCATCTCCTCTACGTATGTTTGCTTGAGCTTTCATATTCCTTTGCATTCCACTTTGCAACAACACACTGGCTACGTCTAGACTGGCATGATTTTCCGGAAATGCTTTTAATGGAAAAGTTTTCCGTTAAAAGCATTTGTGGAAAAGAGCGTCTAGATTGGCATGGACGCTTTTCCACAAAAGCACATTTTGCAGAAAAGCGTCCGTGCCAATCTAGACACACTTTTGTGCAAAAAAGCCCTGATCGCCATTTTCGCGTTCGGGGCTTTTTTGCGCAAAACAAATCTGAGCTGTCTACACTGGCCCTTTTGCACAAAAGGACTTTTGCCTTAACGGGAGCAGCATAGTGTTTCCACAAGAAGCACTGATTTCAGAAAGTAGGAAGTCAGTGTTCTTGAGGAAATTCAATTGGCCAGTCTAGACACAGCCTATGTAACAGTGCAGGGCTTGGAACCTCTGGAGGCTCATCTGTTGAAGAACGCTGCCAATACATCACTGCCTGAGCTCCCTTGCCCCTATTGTTTGGTGCTGGGTGTCTGCTGGTGTCTGCAGCTGTAGGTCTCTGCCATGCCTTTACAGGGCACTATTTGAAGGTGCCAGAGCATGGACTCTGGCCCTCCTGCTGTCACTGTACAGAGAGGATGTAAATGGGGAGTCAGTGAAGTTACACCAGTGTGAAACTGAAGGATTGGGATTGCAGCTGTCCCCGGGGGGGGGGGGGGTGGAAGACCCTGATCCTGCTCTTGCAAAAGCATGAAGTGGAGAAGCAGCAGCTGAGCCACCGAAATGATCATCACTGGAGTTGTTCTGGGTTCAGGGGAACGTGACCTAGATGAGATATTCGGGGCCTCGCCAATCACCAGGGGCGCTCCTCAGGCTTTGTTACACTCCGGCGCCTCGCTTTAGAGCAACCCCCCAGAGTGGGGGGTCCCTGGATCGCAAGGCAAGGCTGCCGGTCAGTCTCCCGCCAACACCCAATCACAGCTGGCGCTGGCAGCCCGACCACGCCCCTCCGCCCGTCTCCCTCTTCTGATAGGCCTGTGAGCGGCCAGTGACGCAGCGCCCCACACATGGGTGAATGGGAACGTGTGAGTGATGCTGCCCAGCTGTGCCGGCTCGCTCCCAGCGGGGAGACTTGGTGTCCCACCCTCCGCTCCGCAGCCTCTCGCACCCTGTCGGGAGCAGCCGGGAGCGCCAGCCGGCGGGGCTTTGCCATGGCCAAGCGGAGTTCGCTGTCCATACGGATAGTGGAAGGGAAGAACTTGCCGGCTAAGGACATGTAAGTCAGGGAGCTCCCCGGCCCGAACCGCCGCCGCGCGGGTGGGTTTGCTTTGCGCGGGGCTGTCGCGCGTGGGGATTCCGCGGGGGAGGGACACCGTGGGGTTTCCGTGCGTGGGGGAGGGCCGTGTTTTGGTTCTAGTGTGCAGAGCGGCCGTGGTGCACGAAACACCGGGAGGTGGCTGCGTGCAAGGAACAAGGCTGTCCCTGCCCCCCAAGGCGCAAGCATGGCCAAAGAATCCAGCTACCCCGCAGCTACCTGGATGGATTGTAACCCCCCTCCCCCCCACATACACACCTCCCTGCCCCGAAGTCCTGTCCATAGAGTGACTGGTCCGGCTGCCCCATGTTCACAAGATTCTTGCTGCCCAGCTGGCAGGTTTTGAGGGGCATCCTCCCAGCTCCCTGCCCTAGTGCAGTCCTTGCACGGTGACCTCGATGACCATCGCACACCTCACCAAGCCAGGCCTGGTCCCTCCCCACAGCTTCTGCAGGGTAGTTCCCCGCACCCACCTTTCCAAGCTGCTCCCAGCACATGCCAATTCTCCGGCTGCAGACACGCTTCAGGGGTTCTTTCCCTGCCATCCCCTGTGTGCTGGGAGGATGCAGGTGTGTGATCACCCAGCACCCTCGTACCCCAGAGCATGTCTGGGCTGTGGCTCGGGAAGCTTGGGCCAGCACCTGCCTCTCCCTCCCGTTGCTTCTCTTTTACAGACACTAGACTAAACCCAAAATATCAGAACCTAATCAAAAGAGGCTGTCTTTCTTTCTTTCTTTCTTTCTTTCTTTCTTTCTTTCTTTCTTTCTTTCTGATTCAGACTTTATTTCTGTCATTGCATGGTCCTTTTTCTTTTGGGGAAGAGGCGAAGTTGCTGGGGGGGAGGAGGCAATGGCATGAGTGATGACATAGGTTAGTAAATGACATAGATGAGCTGAGCTTTTGATTCGTACCAATGGAGGCATTTGTAACCAGGTTCCTAGTGCAAATCCTGGATTGCTTGGCTCAGCCAGAACAACCGTCTCCAGAGGCTGCTAGTGTTAAGGAATCAGCCTTCGGGTTGGTGGGGCTGAGAGTCTGCCAAAAAAAAAAAAATCCTAATACTCGTCATGGAAAAAGAATAGAAATAAATAAGAGAAGAAATTTGATTTTTTTTGAGTGTTTACAGGCCTGGTTCTGAAACCAGTTTTCCTTCATTTTAATAACACTGCCCTCCTGATGTGCATGAGACAATTGGACATTACAGCAAACAGGGAGAAATAGAAAAGAAATGGTGTTGCTCAGAGACTTATTCTCAGGGAGCAGGGACTGGCCTCGCTGGGATTTCACCAGGGTAGATGTGTGCTCCAGGGCCCTTGCTCAGGAAATCCGAGACCAGGGTTCTATTCTCAGCTCTTCCTGGGGCCTGTTGGGGGACCCTGCCCAAGTCCCTTCCCCCTCTGTAAAATGCGGTTAATTATCTTTGTCTTCTCATGTAAAGTGCCTCAAGATGGGTGGATGGAAAACCCTGGCTGGGGTGTGGAGGTGGTTCTCTAACTTGGGGTGGCTGCACGGAGGTGGTCCTAGAGAAGGAACCAGGCAGGAAACCTCCATATAGCAGGGGTGGGAACCTTTTCTGGGTCGGGGGCCGCTCACCCCCAGAAAAATCAGTCAGGGGCTGCACACAAGTGAGAAGCAAAAAACCACAACCCCTCACTGAGAAGGAGAAAGATGCTCCCCATGTTTCCCTCACGCACCAGAGCCTGGGAGGGCCAGGTTAGTAGATTTTGTGTGCCCCAGCCTCATGGGGGAAGAGTGAGGGGGCTGGAGCCCACTGCGAGCTCTCCAATCCTCAGGAGCTGGATCTAGGCAAGCCGGGGGCCTTGGGTTCCCCACCTCTGCCATGGGGGTTGTTGGAGCAGGAGGATTTGAAGTCCTGGTGCAGTGCTGAGGCTCCAGTGGGCAAGTTCCTGCCCGGAGGGGTGGTGGCACAGTGAAATGGCAAGTGAGGAAATGCTGTCCCCACATAAAGGCTGCCTATGAGCAGAGAACTCTGCTGAGGGCTGCTCACGGGAGTGTTTCAAGGGCGGAACAATCTCTTTTGGGGAACAAGTTTTCTCACCACATGCTGGTTTTGAGGGTTGCTGCTGCACACCCAGCAGCTCTAGAGGCGACAGGCTGGGGGGGCTAAGGGTGGTTTTATGTCCTCGTGCTTCACCTCTCATGTAGAAGGCCCCCCCAGCAAGGGAATCTTCTTCGTTGCTCTGGAACCCTTCCTGCTCCCGCTGAGGCGGCTGCTCCCAAGCACTGCATGGAAATCCCCCAGCCCTTAGGGATGGCGCTTCGCATTGGGCAGAAGGGATTAACGGGGGTGACTTCAGAGGATCCCCTGCAAAAAATTAGGCCTAATTTGGAAGAAGTTTCGTCCACACGTGGGTGCGGTGCCCTGCTTTGCTCCTGTGTGACCCCCGCCTCTTAGTGGCACAGTTGTGGCATGTGGGTGACAGCCGTGCCCAGCTTCACAGAGGTGTGAGGATAAATGCAAGTGTAACATTTGAGTTGCCTGGGTAGCCTAGTGATGGGGCTATGTCAGCACCATAGGTAGACACGAGGGTATCAGGAAGACCTAACCCAAGAGGAATCCGGCTGAAGTTAATGGACTTTTCCCCTGGGTGAGGTCAGAATTTGGCCCAACCTGCTTTCACCTCAAGGGAGGCACAAGAGGGGTCGTGGGAAGGGTGAGCAGACTTATTTGAGTCTGTCTGCCTCTGCGGCGCTGCTTTCTCCTTGCAACACCAGCACTCTGGGCTCCAAAGCTAAAACAGGGTCCCAGCCCTTCACCTTGGGTCAGAGCCTGGCTCTCCGCACTTCTGGTGACATTACTGAGGTCTGGGTTTTTTTGTTTTGTTAAATGGCTCTTCTGATTAAATCCACTGAATTGATACACCAGATCCTAAGCAGGTATAAACCAGCATAAGGCCCCGGAGCGATGCTGCTTTACACCCGCTGATGATCTGGCCCACGAGTTGTCCCCCACTCTGCTGATGTAACTCTGGAGTGACTCTGTTTGTTCCAGCTGAGTTACTCTGGATGTACAGCAGGATTTGGCTCTGATCGTTGCTCCCAGCTTTTGCTCCATGGGCTGAATCTTCAGCTGGCCTAAATCTGCACAGTCGCCAGTGACCAGCCCTGAGGACTGGGCTGACTAGTGGGGCCAGTCTTCCCCGGGCACATCTGTTACATGACCTAAAGCCCAGCTGCATGTACAAAGTGGGGAGTGATGGGTGAGCTGTGGCTGCGGTGTCCAATTCAGTCCACAGGGCACGCTGACATTTTAGGCCGCCTGTTCGTTAATATATTATGGGTTTGCCTTCTCAGATGCCTGGAGTGAAATGCACTCCTCAGGCAGCATGGAGAGAGACCGGCCTTGGCTTGTCTCCAGCTCCTGGTTGGCTTCGCTGGCCCTCTTTGTTTGTCTTCTGCCTTGTTAGTCAGATCTTTGAGAAGCCACTGATGGGGCCATGAGTCCCATGAATTCAAGGCCCTGGACAACTCAGTGGAGAGTCTGAGCAGACAATGTCCTGTATCCTTGCAAACGGACAGGAAAGAAGTTCTAACCTTGTGTTTGGCCTTTCCTAGGATTTGCCCTTCAGTGACCCTGGGGCTGTTCTGTCCCAGCCTCAAATCACTTTTGGGGTTGTAAAAGTCTCAAGGCCTGATTATCCCCCACCCCCCTTCCCCCAGCTTTCCCCCAGTGTAATTCCATCAACCTTTGCGGATTTTCTGCAGATTGTCACCAGCGGAAATGCCAGGAGATTCAGGCCCGGAAGGGATAAATCCTGCTGTGGTGACACCATTGTAAATCCAGGATAATGCCGTCTAAATCAGTGGATCATTCTGGATTTACACCAGCGGAGCCAAGTGCGGAATTTGGCTCCTGACCTGTAGCTCGGGGTGGATACAGTGCGGGGCCGATTCTCCTCTCCCACTGCAACATGCCACAGACGGGAGCTGAGTTTGCCTTTGTGAAGCAGGTGTGAGAACTGAATCAGACCTAGCCAGTGCGTGGATCTGGCTTCCACAGGAATCGGAGCAAACCCACCTGTTTGAGACGTGCTTAAACTTGGCCCCACGTTTGCGCCTCTTTTTTAACAGTCATTTTCAAGCAAAACACTCCCCTTGCCGTGTTGGCAGCCTCGCCACTGCTGCACTGAGGTTTTGTTTACACTTCTAAAATCAAAGCGCAGCTGTAGCAGTGCTGTAAAGTGAAAGTATGGCCCAGGTACACACAGCTACTCCCTTCGTGGAAGCGAACTGCCACGCCCCCAGTGCTGCAATCTGGTTTACACTGGCACTTTACAGTGCAGTAACTTGCTACGCTCAGGGCCAAGGGGTGTTTTTTCACACCCCTGAGTCAGAAAGTTGCCACTGTGTAGACTTAAGTTGCCACTTTCCTGTGCTGTAACTTTCTGTCTCAGGTGTTTTTTCACACCCCATCCCGCCCTGATGAGTGCAACAAATTACAGAGGTGTAAATTACACCAGTGTAAATGGGCTCCCAGCACTGTTGGCTACTCTCCTCATGGAGGGGGTTTAGATAGAGCACTGACAGGGCTCCTGCCATGGCCACACTTTGCAGCTTCACGTTAATTTTAGATGCGTAGACAAAGCCTTAGTGAGTGTCCAGTTCCCTGGCTAAGCCAGAGGGAACAAGCTCCATTGATTCTCTCAGGAGGAGACTAAGGTGGGATAGGCTAGAGGTCTAGAAATTCATGACTGATGTGGAAAAAGTGAATAAGGAAAAGTGATTTACTTGTTCCCATAATATAAGAACTAGGGTTCACCAAATGAAATTAGTAGGTAGCAGGTTTAAAACAAACAAAAGGCAGTTTTTCTTCACCCAGCACACCGTCAACCTGTGGAACTCCTTGCCAGAGGATGTTGTAAAGACTAGGACTTTCACAAGGCTTAAAAAAAGATGATACATAGAGCTTAGGTCCATCAATGGCTATTAGCCAGGATGGGTAGGAATGGTGTCCTTAGCCTCTGTTTGTCTGGAAATGGATGACAGGAAAGGGATCACAGGATGATTCCCTGTTGTGTTCCCTCCCTCTGGGGCATCTGGCATTGGCCAATGTTGGCAGACGGGATACTGGGCTAGATGGACCTTTGGTCTGACCCAGTCTGGCCTCTCTTATGTTCACACACCCCCTGGTCCGAACCAAGGGAGATATTTTATTTTATTGTCGAGTGCCATGAACAGCAGCAAGTGAACTGGACTTTTTGCTATTCTCTCCATAATCTCAAGTTACATTAGGAACACGGAAATAAATGGGTTTTGCATGTGTGTGAAATACGTTGACAGGGAAACCCTGCTGCATGCCACCCAGTGGACCAGGTATGCTGTCAGTGCCACGTCCACTCACTTTTACACCCTGTTTCTGAACACAGCCCTGATCTTTGGGTGCCTGTCTTGCATCTCCTGCTGGGGGGCCCCCATTGATGGCGCTGGAGTAGCTGGTGCTCAGTGCTGTTCCAAATCAGGCCTGAAAAAGGGAGCTGAACAAAACGCAGCTTGTGGAGTGAGTCTGTGACTTACCCAGGATCAGGCTGCGCCCGAGTCCTGCTTTTCCGGTCTGGCCCTGGTTCATTGTGGGTTTGGCGTGTCGCTGGCATGTGGAAAACGTTTCCAAGGGGGGTTGGGTCCAAGGTCTTGTGGCCAGTGGACCGTTCCGGGAAGGGTCACTCTGCTTGCTGGCTGGGAGCCCAGCCCTTCCAGCTGGCTGCCCCACGGGCTTGGGTTTCTTACCTTCCACTGTTTCTGGGTGCCTCCCAGCGAGGCACCTTTCAAGATGCTATGTCTGGGCTGCCTTGTAATAACATGCTGCATCCACGCAAATGCTGCCTCCCACCCCTGGGGAAATGTTCTGCGTCCTTCTCCCAAGCTGGCAAGCTGCCGATTGTTTGGCTGTGGGTGTTTCCAGGGCGTTTGCTAGTGGGGGACTCCTAGCAATCAGAAATAGCCTGCACAGGGCTTGTGGGAGCTCCCCCCCACCTCTGTTCTGCTGATTCAGTTCTATCCTGAGCTGCTGCAACGCGCCCTTTTCTAATCTAATGCTGGGCCCCTCCCCTCCAGTCTTAACCTGCAAGTGTAGATTCCCTATTGTCACGGACTGGGATGTGGGCCCTCAGGCCTAGTGGTTGGAGCAGGGGCAGAGTCAGGAATCCAGTAACCAGGGTCAGAGCTGGACTCAGGAATAAAGCCAGAGGTGAGAGGGGCGTTGGGGAGACAGTAGACAGGTAACGCTGGAGCTGGCTGGGCAGGAAAGGAGCAAGGTGGGACGAAGCAAGGAGCAGGCACAGGCGAGAGCACAGCCGCGGGCAGGGGCGTTGAATGGGCAGAGCTGTTGCGCTAACCATTAGGCCTGCTGGTTCCTTGACCAGTCAGGCAGCACAGTCAGCGGGTTCACTGTGCTCACAGGCAGCCCAATGACAGGGTCAGCGCAGCTGAGAGGCAACGTCTCCTGCTTCCCTGGGCCCTGTCTCAGAGCCACTGGAGGAACTGGGCATCCTTTGGGCTTCTGTGGACTTTGACTCTGACCCTCGTCCTTGGTCCTGCCCTGCTGTGGCCCCCTGCCTCAGTTTGACCCTTACGGAGCTGGCCTGGCCTGATCTGCCATGAGCAGAGACTACCGGTAACTAAGCGACTTGCAGCCTGTGTCCATGTTCGGTGGGTTGGCCTTGGGGGAGAGCGGGGACCTTGCTGGGCATATTTCACTTCTGACCAGTTCCTGGGTTTAGCAAGGATCTGCCATTCCAGCACGTTGGGTGAATGCAAGTCCCACAGGCTGGTGGGTTTGCCTTTGACACCTCCCGCTCCCCCCGCTGTGCCGCCTTCACTCATTGGCATTCCGCGGAAGTCCCTGGGAGCTTGTGCACGGAGCGTGCAGCCGCATGGCCCAGGTGTCCGACAGCCGGGCACTTTCAGTAACTCCTGGCCAGCCCTGGCACGGCCACAGAGGTCAGTGCAGCAGGACATGGGGGGAGAGATGAGGCCTGGTCTCAGGTGACTCTGAGCTGCTCATTTCTAGAGGATCAGGGTCTCCTGGAAGCTTCAGCTGGAGTATTAGGCCGCAGGAATTCTTCAACGTTTTGATGACCCTGAGATTCCACCGCAGTGCTTTCTGCTGTACCTGCTCCCTGGCTTAAGCCAGGGCATGAACACAGGCTGCAAGTCACTTCACCGTTAATGCCCCAGCTTCGCCATCTCCCGAGGATGCAGATATCCCCACCCACGTAGAGATGGGGAAACTGAGGCACGCAGCTGGGAACGAATTGCACGTGGCAATGTAGCAAGCAGCAGAGCTGGGGGGGGGGGCGGAACTCAGGTCTTCCTGCCTGAGAAGCCAGGACTCTTAAATGATTTTGCCCGCCATGTACCCCAAAATCCATCTATGCGTATCCTTCTGCGTGTGACGCTAGACACCTTGGCTGGGCTGGGAGGAGATAGGTGCCCAGCTCCCTTAGGCCCCTTTGAAAACTCCAGCGATGGGTTTCGTTTTTAGACTGCTGTTGCCAACCTGCAGCGGTGCTGGGGGAAGGAGACTGCGGGGTATGTGCCTGGGGGTGACCATGTGGCTAGTTCTGTCTCCCACCTCTATCCCAGCTTAAGCATCTGTCCGTTAGACAATGTTTGCCAAATTGTGTTGGCACCCGGGTTTTCCACTCTTTTCATGGACCAGGTGGGCAAGCAGACCCTGTGTCGTGGCTAATTGGTTTTTAGTAATAAGGCTCTTGCGGCTTTGCAGAACGGTTCGTTCAAAAGTGGGGTGGGCATTTGTGTGCGTACAAGGAACTGAGTGTGAGCTCCGAGCTGCTGCTTTGGGATTATTTTAAATTTCTTTCATTTTTTATATGTGGCAGGGTTTGTTTTTTTTCAATTAAAAGTCTAAAGCTGTTTTCCCCCCATCCCTTACCCTGCCCCACCTTTCTGGAAGATGCCGGGTATATGTAGGTGCACTGTGGGGTACGGTGCCTTTTTAATACGTGTTCATTAGCACACATTATAAAATCTCAGTGTAGACAGCAGGGTGTAGGTGTAACACAGGAGCATTAACGCTACAACTTGCACTAGGATTTGGTAACATACTGGGTCTGCTCAGGCATTATAAAGACGCCTTTTTCCTTGTGTGGCGGTGGTTCTAGTGAAGACATGAGTGTCCTCATAGTCAGGCCTGTTCAGTTAGTTGTGTCCCACTGCCCCAGTGCGAGGACTTAACAGGAAGAAGTAGGGAAGGAGTTTTTTGGGGGGAGGCTGCTGGAATTCCCTGGGGGGGCAGTGGGCAGGCAGGCAAGAGCAGCTGAGGGGGGAAGTCTCCTGTGCCTAGCCCTGAAGGGAGAGAGCCCAGCAGTGGAGGCCTGGCTGGGGCTGACCGAAGCGAGGCCTCTCCTCTAGGCTGAGGGGAGCTAGGAACTGGCTGAGGAGACTCTGCTGGAGGCCTTGGAGCGGAGGGTGGGCCTGACCCAGATGGCCGGGTGGACAAGCCAAAGGGCTGGCAGTCAGTCAGTTGACTGCAGCCCTGCTGCCGGCTTCTCTGGCTGCGTCTCCTCAGATTTGGCCCCGCAAAAATCACACGACCTCCCCGGCAACTTCCTCCTGGTGCTGGCTGGCCAAGAGGGCCGTCCACAAGCGTAACAGCAGAGGAAGAAGTCAGATGGGTAGGCTGCTCTGTGGCTGTACAGCCGGCTTCCAGTTCCTCCTATCACATCTCCAGGCTAGGGCTGCCAGAGCGTCACAAAAAATACCAAACGTGGCAGGTGTAAAAAATCGGTTGAGCCAAAAAAACCCCAAAAGTTGTTGAGCAAAAAAGAGTCACTGCGCATTTACATCCCCATGCTTCCCCCCCTCCCCCCCTCACCAGCCTTCTGTCCGAGCCAATACTGGACACCTGGCAACCCTACTCCAGGCCATCTGTTTGTGCAGGTGGTGTCCCCTGGCTCCTTGAGCCGTGTGGGGCTGTGCTCAGTGAGCCTCTCTAGACCCCTCATGCCTGCACTCCTGTCCTGGTTTCACTGGGCCTGAAGCAGTTACCATTTCCTGGCTTTCTGGTTCCTCCCCATGGGTTGAAAGGGCTGGGCCTAGGCCCACCCATGCCACAACCCACAATAGAACAACTGGGGCAGGCTGCTGGGAGCTATCTGTGAGGAAGGGGGCTGAAGGCTGAGCCTTGTGGGGCTGGAAACTCTTGCTTGGAAGTTGCTTGGAGCCTTGGACGAAGGGACTGTAACCCCGAAAGGGGCTGAGTGCTTTACACAGTAGGTTGGCCTGACGGTCAGGTTGCCTTTAGGGCCAAACTATACCCAAGATGGACCCCTGAGGTGGGGAAGTGCCATGAAGCCAGGTCTCACCAGTTGGGGGCTCTCTGGGGTGGTGAGTCTCGTAACACGTCTCCACGGGCAGCGAGACCGATCCATGCTCGCTAAAGCAGGGAAGACCAGCTTTGACCTGCCAAGGTCAAATGCACAGAAGCGCCCCTTGTAGGCCTCCATCCTTCACAGAGAGGGCAGAACTTGGATGGGCCTGGCTCCTGCTTCTGCTCCCTTCTAACCTTGCGTTTAGTTCTCTTTTCTTGACCAGTCAGGAGGCTTTGGAAATAAGATGTCTCCGACAGAAGCCCTAGCTTTCTTTTGTTCTGGGACAGCTCCTGTGTTCTGTTGAGCAGCCGGGTCTCCTGGCAGCCAGGAAAACACCAGCATCCTTAGAGTTAATAGTGAAAACCCATCTGTGCAAAGGAAGCCCCTGCCTCTTCTAGTGGTGCTTTGTTTTCCTGGTGCCCTGGGTCAGTCAGCTCCAGCAATGATTAACAAACCCGGGCAGTGGGAAGTTTCCAGCACGGGAGCTATGCACACAAATCAGCCCTGGCATTTCATTAGAAACCTGTCAGCCACCCCTGGGGATCCGGGGCTGCCCATAAACAATGGGACATTAAAAGCTGCAGGGAGGAGGCGTAGAAATGGCCCCTGTCCAGCTAGGGTAGGTCAGGCACTGCGTGGGCTGCCTTGTCCTGCTGCAGCCGTGTGGTGTTGCCTTGCTGCATTCAGATGAAATGCCTGTTCAGCCAGGGTCTTTCGGAGGTGCTTCTAGGGTCCCGTCAAACTTGATATCAGGGCGCCTGGCATCTGTACCGTGTCTGTCCTCCCGCAGCCCGGTAAGTGGCTGTGAGGCTGCCATCCCTCCCCATCCACAAGAGGCACAAGACCAAGCCATTATAGATGCTTCCTATCCTAGTGGGCAGGTCGTTTCCACTGCTGCAGGGGAGCCGCCTCTCCAAGCAACAGTGGCTAAGAGTTCAGCTACTCTGTGCTGTGCCTAGCTCGGGTTCATGGGCAGCAGATGGGGGAAGCTTTGCCCCCAGACCCCGCTTAGCTGTGCTACTGGGCTCCAGGGGCTTGTGCCACACCGCTCGTCTTCCTGGGGCTGGAGAGGCTGCGGCAGCATCACCTAGCCTCCCTGCCAGTGCTGGGGAGGCCGCAATGTCGCCGCATACTCTCCCTGCTGGTGCTCCAGGATTCGGGGGGCTGTGGGCACTAGGCAGCCTGGAGTGGGGGGATGGCAGCTGTGGGGGGGCTCTGAGTTTTGGGGGGCATAAAAGGGGCTGGGCCATGGGTGGATGGAAGGGGTGAGACTGGGCACTAGCATCCCCCAGTCACCAGTTCACACAACGCTCATGACTGTGAAGTAGGTACCTTGCAGTTCGTGGCAGCAGTGTCCATGCAGGGCAGATAGAGGGCACCTCTGGGGTGCTCTGTGCGGTTCATGCTGTGTAGACAGAGCCTAGGTCAAGAGGGGAATTTTCCACCGACCTAATCACATCAGCACGGGGGGGCTAGGTTGGAATTTTTCACACCATCAGCACTGTAGCTACATCGACCTAACTTTTAAGCACAGGCCGTGACTTGCCTAGAGTTACACGGGGAGTTGAACCCAGATCCCTGGATAGTGCTGACCTGTCCTTTTTCTCACTTGCTGTCTGGAGCAGTGAGGCGAATGGTTCCCCGCCCTGGCTGAGTGATTGGTTGTTGACGTTGGTTTAGCAACACTAGAGCAGCTGGAAAATGCCATTGGGTTGAAATCAGAATGATTCGTGAGCGCGTGTCGGTCTCCACAAAACTTCCGGGGGGGGGGGGGGGGGGGGACCTCAGTGACGTGCACTGGAAATGGAGGGTTGGATTTCAATGGTCTGGTGTCAATTGGCCTCTTGTTTGGACTTTTTGGTACTATAAATAGCATATGGACTTGTGTGTGGGTGTTTCACGGTTGTTGAAACAAAATGCTTGATAAGTAGAAAATGTTCTGCTTTGCAAATTGTTGACCTTTTTAAATTCCAGTTCAAGACTGGCACAGTAGAAGCACCCTAGAAGAGGCGGGGCAAGAGGCCCAGGAAACTTGGCTCCACCCCTCACCCTCGCCCCACCCTCTTCCCTCAAGACCCTGCCTCCGAACTGTGTCTTCCCCCAAAGTCCTGCTGCCTGCTTGCTCCTCTCCACCTATTGCTCTGGCCAGTAAATAGGGGGAGGGCCCTAGCTCCCTGCCTTCCTTATTCTGACACCTCTGATATAAAATGAAAACAAAACGTGAAAGTTTGGGCTTTCCTGTGGGGTGGAAATTCCGTTTTCTGACCAGCTTTGCTAGTTGTGTGGGATTGTCTGACTTGGCTTGGGAAGAAGCATCCATTTGGCCTGTGGCTCAGAGAGATGCCCAAGTGCCTGTGGCATAGGCAGAACAGAGTTATGGGAGCAGAGTGCAGTGGTTAGAGCTAGGGATGTAAGCGACTACTCTAGTAGTCAACTACCCGATAAGCTAAGGCTTATCACTACTCGACTGCTCCCTCCCTTTCTCCCCCCCCCCCGCTGCATCTGTATCAGAGGCAGCAAGGAAGGGGGGAGGGGCAGCTGGCTTAAAAAACGGTCCTGCCGCCCTCCCCCCAGCACTCTCGCCAGTGCAGGGATGGGGAGGAGGAGAAAGGGACAGAGGAGGTGGAGCCAACTGTTCAGTCCCAGCTCAGGCCACCCCCAGGAGCTACCTCTGCTGCAGATCTGCAGTTTAAATGTTGTAGGAGCTGGGTTGCCTGCATGCCCAATTCCTACTATTTAAACTGCAGTCACAGAGGGATAGCGAGCGCCCCCTCCCCTCCCATCAGCGAACAAAGTAGTCGATGGAAATTCCATCAGATCGGTGGGAGTCTTCGCATTGTCTCCAGCGACCTTGGGATCAGGTCCCTAGTCGCCAGAAGGAAAGGTGCCGGACCCTAAACGGATGCTCCACCGTGATCTTCCCCTGTGAAGTGGCTCCTTTAACTTCTGATGGGGCCCAACCCCGGTTTAGTGGTGTCCCAAACACTCTACTGGAAGGACCGGGTGGGACCATCCCTCGGAGGAGTTGAACCGGCCAAGGGAGCGGTCAGCTGGCGGGAAGGAAAGGGGGTGAGGTCCCAAGTGGGTTGGAAGGCTTAGTTCTATAAATAAGTCCGTGCGGTTGACAGGCTGATGGGACAGTGGAGTGGTCCGTGTTTTGGCAGGTTATTGTTTTCCCATGCGGTTGTGTTGTGTTCAGTGGGAATTCTGGCCGTGATGCAGAGCTTGACCAATTGATCCCAACCTTGCTGGTTTTCTGGTCCCTACTCTCCTTTTTCCCTTTGAGTCGGTGCCCTGGAGACTTTGCATCCGCGTGCCCTACGCTCCAGGATCAACCTTTTCCTAGCAGTTGCTCATGGGCCAGCACTGCCTTAGGAGCGGTGTCCCTAGACTGTCAGAGGCTGGGAATGGGCAACGGGAGGGATCCCTTGATGTTCCCTGTTCTGTTCTGTCCCTCTGGGGCATCTGGCATTGGCCGCTGTGGGCAGACAGGACACTGGGCTAGATGGGCCTTTGGACCGTGTTACCTAACTCCAGAAATTTGGGTTGTTGGGCGATGGCTCCTGAGAGCCCATCCCAGGGGAGTGACGGGCGTTTACGTTGCTGTTAGGAACATGTGGGGCATGCGTGGAGAACAGCGGGACAAGCGACATCTCCATGCGACCGGGTCTCGATGGCAGTGTGTGGGTGTAACGCCGGTAGGCGGGACCGAACCTCGGATCTCTGGAGCTTAGTGCTGGAATCTCAGCCACATGAGTTAAAATCCAGCTGGGGGTTAGCTGAGGCTTCAGCGCAGACTCCTGATTCTCTCTGGAACTGGGACAGTGTAGTGCACCCCAATGGTGTGTGGGTTACATGGGGCCGCCTTCTTCTCAGGACACCTGGGTTCAATGTTGGTGCGAGAGAGAATCAGAGAGCTATCCGAGATGTTAACTTCCCCAGGCATTTGGTCCAGGGAGGGAGAGGAAGGACCCGGTGGCTGCTATTCTTTGAGCCCCCCAGAACTTTGGGATCCAGCGCTGTGTCCAACTGAGCTTGATTTGGCTCCGTATCTCCTTTTTAGTTGCCTTGGCAGCACAGGAAACAGCTGCATCCCCTCCGGTCTCCAGCAACACGAGTCCCTCCGGCTCAGAATGACCGGTCGCAAACAGTCAGCGCTTGATGGGGAAGCTGGCCGTGCGCTGATCCGGTGATGGGTTTTTTTCCCCTCTTCTGTTTTGGAAAATCGAGAACTTCTTGGCAGCCCAAAGGGCTGAGATTCCCAGCCAGGCACCTCCGTGTTTACAAGGAAACCAGGGTTTGAGATTTATTTCCTTAGCGCTTGGTGCCTCAGACAGAACATAACACACACACACACCCGGCCTGGATCCAGCCTCCTTTATTTATACTCAGTCCTGATGCTCTCGGGCCAACGTGCTTGCCTGAATTTGTAAGGCCAGAATGGTCCATTGGACCACGTAGTCCGACCTCCGCAGACCGGAGTTTCTCACCTAGTACCTCGAGTCGGACTGAAGCCTCCTGAAATGCTCCTTGAGTTAGAGACCTCAAAAGACAGAGGGAGACTGCACTGTTTACTCCCCTCGGTTTATAGGACTCTTCCGTTGGTTTTATTTCTTGGTGGGTTTAGGGTGCTGGCTGACATTTCTGCTCCGTTTGGGTCTCGGAGAAATATTCTGTCTGACCTGCTCTGACTGGCTTATTTATTTGTGTCGTAGTAGAACATAGATCTGCCCCTATTCCCCTACCCCCGGCTACCTCGGGTCTAGAAAATCTGTTCTGGAGCTGGGGAAGGTGGGTGCGGCAGGGAAGGAAGTAAATGCATGTCTACCACCCTCAAAAGAGCTGGTGCTTGCTGTTCAGTGGGATCAGCCCTTCCTTAGAGGCCTGGTGTTGCCAACTATTAAGCTTCAAAAACCCACGAGTCAGGCCTCGAGAAAGTGATGAGATGGCTTGAAATGAGGTTAAAAAACCCACAGGGATTGATAAACAGGGTCTCATTGTCCAACACCACATGCCCCCCGAAGCCTGCTGTTAGCACCTTAGAGTGACGTCTACGTTGCAGAATAAGCCGCCCCCGGGGGTGAATCTGAGCCGGGGGCTCCAGGCTTGCCCTGGGGTGCTAAAGACAGCCAAGTCGACACCCTTGCTTGGGCTCTGTGGCACCCCTTCCTCCCCTCCCCCCACACTGGGTTTGAGTCCGAACTCCAGCCCAAGCTGCCATGTCTATATGGCTCTCCTTGCTGCCATAGTGAGCCCAGCTCTGGAGACCTGGGCTTTGCGTCGTGTTGCCACGGTGGGTTTTTGGCAGGGTCACTGGACCCTTAGACCAGTGGGCTGTGACTTGCACAGGAGGGAAAGGCCCTTGTGACTGAAGGATGGACGTCAGGTGCAAGCTTTGCCTTGTAACAACTGTGCTTAGACGGTCCCTGGGCAGCGAAGTCTGGGCTTACGTGGGGTGTTTTGTGTTTGTTTTCCAGCACGGGCAGCAGCGACCCATACTGCATTGTGAAAATTGACAACGAAGCCATCATCCGGTAACTGAGTCCTCCTCTTTCCTTCTCATTCGCACAGCCTGGCTTTCTCGCGGGGCGGGCCCGACCCTCAGTTGGCGTAAAGCGGCTCAGCTCCGCGGAATACAACGGAACCGCCTGCGGAGGGTCAGGTCTTGGTTCAGTTTTTCTCCCTCTGGAAGTTCTCCCTGGAACACACAGAATTTCTCCCGCGCCCTGTGATCGCCTCGTATATTCTGAAATGCAAAAAGGCCCCGAGGGCCTAATCCCGAGCTCTGTGTAGCTTGGCACCCGCTCAGATCATTGGCCATCTCTAAAATAGCAAGCTATGATGTTAGATTGGCAGGAGCCAGTGATCAGAGAAACTTTTCCTTTCCATACAAAATGAGGAATTTCCCCCCTTCTGATTAGCAATTAATGTCATGTTGATTTTGGAACAGATGGTAGAACTCAGTCAACCCCTCCCGCACCCCTTTAAACTGTAGATATGCTTTTTTTCTTTTTTTTTCTTTTTTTTAATTTCAACCTCCCCTCCCAACTTCCAAGATGACTCTGGAAACAAGGAGTGATCAGAAAACTGATTTCCCTTCTCCTGTTTGCCTCGTATCCTCTGCAGCAAATGCTGACTTTTACTCTCCTCTGTGTTTCTAACCGAACTGAAGTGAATTTGATGTTTTGGGTCCAAGCACCTCTGGATCCATGACAAGCCGGAGCCTAAAGCTGAAAAGTGCTGTGTTGGCTGGTTAAACTTAATTCTAACTTGGCTCCCCACTAGGATTGGGACCAGCTAATGCATGTTGGAGATACACCTCACCCTGTCTGCGCTAGGAGTTTAATATGGGGTAGCTATCACCTCTTAGAGCAGGTCTACGCAACGGGGCAAGGTCGACCTAAGGCACGCATGTCAAGCTATACGAATAGCGTAGCTAGAGTTGACGTACCTTCGATCGAGTTGCCGCAGGGTCTCTACTGCGGGGAGAAGGATCAATGGGAGAAACTCTCCTGTAAACTCCCCTGACACTTCTCGTTCTGGCGGAGTACCGGAGTCGACAAGAGCGATCAGGAGTCGATCGCTGCCGTATGTGTAGACCTTCCCTTAAAAACCCACCCCTTTTTTTTTTACTAGTGCGGGCAGGAGAGCCTGGGAGGCTGCTGTTCATAGGCACTCACGAATCTTTTGCTACAGGGCAGTGATGTAAATGGCCAGCCCTGAGTTAGGAGCATCCAAAAGCTGTTAGCGCCGGAATGTAGTTTAGGACAGGAAGTGAGGCAGAAGGGCCTCTCCTGGGGGTTCCATGCCGGGACCCCATGTTGCAAGAGAAGTTTTCAGGATCCTCCCATTTCCCCTGCGCTGCCCCCGAGCTCATCCAAGTGTAAAGCGAGAGAGGCTGGGCACACACCACTGAAATGGGGTGTGGACCCCCAGGGGAAGGGCCGGTGGCATATCCAAATGCTCGTGAGGGGGGAGAGGAGGGAGCGTGGAATGCGGCTAGGACACACTGCAATGGAGAAGTGCCCTGGGTCCCTGTGGAGATGTCCTCACTGCAGTGTGAGTGCAGGGTTCGAACCCGGGCGCAGGCGTAACTGCTCCCCGCCTTTCTACGCACTAACCCACAGCTTGGACCCAGCATCCCAGCCAGTGTTCCCTCAAATGATTTTGTGTGTGTGTGTGTGTAATGAATTTTGTTACACACACCACTGAGGGGGTGAGGTGACCCATTGCTGCCATGCTGGTGCACAGAACAAAATTAATTCCGCACAGGGATGATTTGTGATGGGGGTAGGCCCGAGGGATTGGGCATGTAGGAGGGGGCTCAGGGTTGGGGGTGGTGATGGCTTTGGCTGGGGGTGTAGGCTCTGGGGCGGGGCTGGAGATGAAGAGGCTTGGGGTACAGGCTCTCTGGGGAGAGAGGGCTTCCCGCAGCCTTTCTCACCGCAGCAGCCCCAGGCTAGGTGAGGCTGGGGGAGGGGTGCCTCTCTCCCAGCTAGGGCATACCCACGCTGCTGGGGATAGCATGAGGAGAACTTCCCAGAAGTGCCGGCTCCACAGCCCCTGCCCAGCCGTGTCAGCAGCTTAGAGGGCACGATGCCCAGGACCCCACAGGGGACAGGGCTGGAGGGTCTGAGGCCAAGTCCAGCTGCATCCCACGGTCCAAGCACTGTTGCTCCGCAGTGTAGGTGCAGCCCTGTCGGACTCATGCTCTGGAGCTCACCACCGGTATCCCACAATCCCATGGGCTTTGTTGTCCTCTGGCCTGTCCAGCTTTTCCAAGCTGCCCCAGGGCAAAGAGCTAGAGGGGCAGCGTTTGGCAAGTCTGGGCTGGGGGACTGGACTAGGGCCCAAGCCTGAGCCCCAGGCTGGGATCCAGGGTTCAACAGTTCCTGGGGCTACAAGTGAGTGCGGATGCTGAAACCCAGGGTCCGCTAACCCTGGGCTCCAGCTGCCTGTAGATGGCCCCATGGTGACTGTGAGTTGTCGGGAGAGGCTGGTGGACACGTGGCACGGGAGCTGGTGTCGCGGTGTCCCTACCGGAGCTCTGGGCCATGGCTCTGGGGACCTCGGAAATTAAACAAGGAGGGGCGTGTCCATGGGAACACGAGGGCTGGGTGAGACTCTGGTGCCCCATGCCCCCCCGGTAATGGCCACCAGGCCACGTGTGGCTTAAGGGACCCTCTTCCCTCCAGGACAGCCACAGTCTGGAAGACGCTTTCCCCCTTCTGGGGGGAGGAATACGAGGTCCATCTGCCACCCACCTTCCACAGCGTCTCCTTCTACGTGTTGGATGAAGATGCACTCAGGTATGGTGCCGGTCTCTCTCCAGCCCATCTCCTTCCTCCCCCCAGGGCAGCTCCTCTGATGCCAGAGGGGCTGGACAATGGCCTGGGGTTTAGTTCTGTCATGGGGTGACCTTAAGTGAGTTGGAGCCCAGCCCGTTGCCTCAGTTTCCCCCTCCCAACAGCCTTGCTGGTGCCACCTTGCCCGCCTCTCTTCGTTGCGACTGCCCAAGAGCGTGCACATGTGTGTGCCAGGGTCGGGGGGAGCTTCGGCGTATTGAGCAGCACAGGCAGATGTCTCATGACTCAGGGAGCACAGCCAAGTCGAATGGAAGAGGGGTGCCCCTCCGCCCTGGCTTCCCCCACACAAGGAGCAGCAAAACGCTCAGGAAGGGGAGGTGACGTGCCCAGATGACAGATGGTGCCCCAGCATCTCTTTGAAACTGACCCCAACAGGCTAAGGGAGCTGCAGAATTTCAACACCTCTTGGAATCCGACTCTTTAGAGGGGAAAACTGCGTGTTAAAGGGCCAGGGAGGCTGCAGACTCGTAGGGGTGGAAGCCTTGCCTAGTGGGTAGAGCATCGTGCCAGGAAGTGGGAGACCTGGTTTCTGTTCCCAGCTCTGGTACTGTGTGACCTTGAGCAAGTCCTGTTCCCCTCTCTGGCTGTGTCTACACTACGGGGCTTTACACTGTGCAATTTGCATACCTTTTTCTGATAGCTTTTTCGGAAGAGGCTTTTCTAAAATTTGGCCCATCTACACTGGGCCAAATTTTGGGGAAAAAACCCTCTTTTGGAAGAGCCCTTCTTCCTCGTGGGAGGAGGAAGACAGGGCTTCCGAAAGAGTGCATCTGCCCTTCTGCAAAAAAAAAAAAAAGCGGAAGAGCAGATGCGTTCCCTGGATGTGGCGGAATTTTTCCAGGATACCTCTCCTGGAAAAACATCATAGTCTAGACATAGGGAAACTGTGACACTGAGGCTATCTGCATTGCTCCTGGGTTTCTCCTGTAAAGCATTGTGAGGCGTGCTATTTGAGAAGTGGGTTGAATGGGGCTTGGTTAGGGGGTGATGCTTATGGGTTAACTGGTGACCTCGCTGGGCTGGAGCAGCCTGCCCTGGTTAAACAGGATTTTACATCTCTAGTTTTAGGTCCAAGCAGAGAGGTAGCCCATAAACTCGGCTTTGTGCTCTGTGGAAGTAATTAGGATTTAATCTCATGCTGAAAGTGGGCTGTGGCTTATGCCAAGTCTTGTCTGTGTCTGAGCCAGACAGCAAACCGGCTCCCCCCTGAGCTAGCCCTGCGGGGGGCCAGGCTCCGAGTGGGAATTTGAACCAGATGTTGGCGCGTCGAGGTTTATGGTCTGTGCTGTGAGCTGCTCTGTTGTGTTTCCCCAGCCGCGACGATGTGATTGGGAAGGTCTGCGTCACGCGGGACGTGCTGACTGAGCATCCGAAGGGTAAGGCAGTCTCTCTGTGGCGCAGTCACGCCGGTGGGGCTGGTTTCTCCTTACAGCTGCCAGCCCTCAAACAGAAAGCCTGGCAAGGAGAGGGTAAGGGGGAGTCCCTTTCCCTGGCGGGGCTGCGGAAGATGGAAAATGCTTGGTCAAGCCATTCTCCTGCCATCCATCTCCACCCTCTGACAGACAGAGGCTAGGGACACCATTCCTTACCCATACTGGTTAATAGCCATTAATGGACTTAACCTCCATGAATTTATCTAGTTCTCTTCTAAACCCTGTTATAGTCCTAGCTTTCACCACCTCCTTAGGCAAGGAGTTCCACAGATTGACTATGTGCTGTGTGAAGAAGAACTTCCTTTTATTTGTTTTAAACCTGCTGCCCATTAATTTCATTTTGTGGCCCCGTAGTTCTTATATTATGGGAACAAGTAAATCACTTTTCCTTATTCACTTTCTCCACACCAGTCATGATTTTATAGACCTTTCTCATATCCCCCCTTAGTCTCCTCTTTTCCAAGCTGAAAACTCCTAGTCTCTTTAATCTCTCCTCATATGGGACCCATTCCAAACCCCTCATCATTTTAGTTGCCCTTCTTTAAACCTTTTCTAATGCCAGTATATCTTTTTTTGAGATGAGCCTGGCCATTTACGCAGCCCAGCAAAGGCTACAGGCTAGCCTGGTTGTATCGCAGGGTAGAATTGAGCCAAACACTACTCCCCAACACCACCACCACCACCATTGCCTCAACAATCAGCTGGGAGTGAAACTGACATCCTATCAACACTGCGTCACAACTACCGGGGTGGGGCTGGGGAAGTCGGGGTGTGGCAAGCACCAAGGGAGTGGATTTGGGGGGGAAGGCTTTCCCTCCAAAGCCTGGCACCCCTAGAATCCCTCCAGTCCCCCAGTACATGGCCAGGTGGGAGCCAGACTGTGGTGCCTGCCCCAGAATCAGGGCCGCGGCCTGACAGGCGCCAATTCCGCCCACCCCCATGGCAGGAGCAGGCTGGGGCCAGGCACCATGGACAGATGGGAGCTGCTGCCAATCCCTCCTAGTGGCCCAGCTGGGAGCGTGGGTGCATCCCCTACAGCACGCCCCAGCCAGTCCTTTAAATTGCCTGCCTGCCTGCCGCAGAGCGGTGTGCCCCGGGAGAGGCGCGAGTTCGTCCTGATAAACCTGCCCACGCTGGGCGCCCAGAGCACTTGCAAATCCTGGAGGAAACCGTCTCCCACCTCCATCAGGGATGAGTCATGCAGGTCTCTGGCAGGCAGCTCACGTCCTCTACTTACTCGGCCCAGCTGAGCCAGCCACTAGCTGAGGGCAGAGACTGCTGCGTGGGTGGAGGGGGTGGGCGGGGGGAGCTCTGCACTGGCCTCCCCCCTGAATGTGTCTGGGCAGCTGCAGAAGGGAAAGGAGCCGCACTAGGGGAGGGTCTGTCTGGATTTGTGAGGACTCAGGGAGTATCCAGAATTTTAGGCCCCAGAGGGGGGAAAGGATCCAGGAAAAGGGCCCTGTGCCACTCAGCTGTGGGTGGTTGAGGGCAGGGTTGCCTGTAAGCTGAGCGTTTGGGCAGCCGCACAGGAGACAGTCAAATGCCACCCAGCTGATTAGCAGAGTGCCCACAGCTAGGTTTGTGTTTCTGTTGGTGGTGCACATCCACACATGCCTTGGAGCACATAGAAAAATTTATCCCGCACGTGGATGGAAAAAATGCACACATGGATGGAAAAGATCAGAGGGCACTTTGGCTCAGGGGATTGGTAATGGGCTACAGCACCTTTCCCTGCTAGGACACTGGTTTGAACCTGGAAGGAGGCCACCAGTGACTGAAGGCCGTTGCCTTCTGATGGCTGCTTGGCACCCTGGTGTGCAAACAGAGCTGCTGGCCTGGTTCCTATGGGACCGGGTTTGTGTGACCCTGGGCAGGTCACTTAGACTCTCTGGACCTCTGTTCTCCAGCTGTCCCTTGGGGATGACAGCCTGTCCCTGCCTCCCAGGGCATGGGGAGGAGAAATGCACTAAAACTTGGGAAGCGCTTTGAGACTGCCCCCCTGATGGAAAGCGCTATGGAAGAGCGAGGTGGTTGTGTTATCCAGGCTGTGCTATTGGGTAGTACTCCCTAGTAGTTAGTGACAAACTGCATGACAGGATTCTGTCTGCCTAGGTTACAGCGGCTGGCGGAACCTGACGGAAATCGATCCTGATGAGGAGGTGCAGGGGGAAATCCACCTCCAGATTGCGCTCCTGGGCAGCGAGGGGGCGAGGAAGCTGCGCTGCAGGGTGTTTGAAGCCAGGTAAGGGGGTGGAGCAAGCCAGGGGTGGGTCTGCAGGGAGGAAGCTGCTAAGGCACCATTGCTGTCCAAGGAGACTGCTCAGAGGCTGGGAAAGAGGAGCGTTTAAAACCCCAGGGCTGTGCAATGTCCCACAAAGGCCCTGGTCCAGTGCCTGTGGAAGTGAATTGAGGGGAAAGGGTGTCTTTCCACTGACTTGGCCGGAGCCGTAAGGGGGGGGGGGACGGGGTAATAAGCAATATAGCCCAAGTCAGTAGTGTTCTGAGGAAGGCAGTGTGAGCTAGTGGCTGGAATGCTGGCTTGGGATTCAGGAGATTCGGGTTCTAGTCCCACCTTTGCCACGGGCCTGCTGGATGAACTCGAGCAAGTCATTTTCCCTCCCCGTTCCTCAATTTCCCCATCTGTAAAATGGAGCTAATTCTATTGACTGTCTTTGGAAAACATTTTGAGCAGTGCTGGGTATTCTTATTACATAGGGCTTACTTAACCTGTGGCACTCACTGCCACAGTACATCAACTAGGTCAAGAGCTAAACAGGATTTGGAAAAGGACCAGACATTTATTTGGTTATTGATGAAGTTACATTAAAAAGATAAAACCTCTCCTTTGAGGCCTTAGATCAACCGCTAAATACCTGGAGCTGAGATACAACTTCTCCAGATTATTCCACCCTGGGATCTCTTGTCCCTTCCTCGGCTGCCGTCTCCAGGTGGGGATGAGTCCCTGGGCCGGATGGGTCTTGTGTCTGCTCCATCCTGGCCGTCCCCGTGTGTGGCACGTGTGAGGCCTGATCTAGATCCCTGCTGTGGCTGGCAGGCGCCAGACTGAAAAGGCCTTTTTGCTGCCTGTTGCCAACGAGGTTTTTATCGTCCCTGCCAAGCTGAGCTCCCTCCATCGCCCTATTCAATGAGTCCCAAGGCCCCTGCTGCTACGTGGGTGCCACCCCCCGAGATCTGTGAGAAGCGGGGGCCACCAGTGGGCACTTGGTATCTTGTTTTTGCCCTACTGGCTGCCTTGGCTGAAGAATGAGTAAGCGGGGCCCACGGCTGATTGGGGGTGCGCCATAGGGCAGGAAGGAATTATACGGGGCACTCCAAGGGGGGTCACTAGCAGGGAACGTGAGCCCATGGAGGAGGTGGTGGGGCCCTGTGGGTTCAGACACCCTAGAATCAGGCTGGCCAAAGTCCTACCCCCTTTGGTGCTGGGCTGTGCCTGCTCTGCAGGGCTGTTGCGGATTCCCGGTCCCCGGACAGGCCGAGGCGTGGGCAGAGCAGCCCCGCCCGCCTTGGCAAGAGGACCGTCCTGGCTGCAGAGTGAGCCCAGGTGATGGGCTCCAGGCCAGCCTCACCCGGGTGTGAGCAGCCCCATGGAACCGTGGGAGAACATGGCTGCCGCTCTGGGCACGGCAGGAATTGTGGGTGGGCCACCGGCCCTTGAGTGGCTAAGCCAGCGGCCTCGCCGCAAAGTGGGGGGGTTACCGGCCTGAGTGAAGATTGACCCCGTCTTGAAGCCACATCCCCTGCTCACCTGGCTAGCCTGGGCTGGCACCACTGGCCTCGGGCAAGGGGGTTTGGGTGGGCGGCTGAGGGGTAAGAGCCTAGGTGGTCTGGGCGCGGGGGAGGGAGCAGATAGTGAGAGCGTTTGGGGACTGGAAAATGCAGGGCCAAATCCTTCCCGCCGAGTGACCCAAAGCCGGACTTCTCCTTCCTATTTCAGCCTGTGTGTAACCATGTCCTCCTCTGGGGCCTGCGCCCAGGCCTGGGAGTTGAGGGCCCTGGGTGGCCCGAGCTGGCTTCCTCTCTGGCCCTGAATGTGCCCCTGCAGAGCCAGGAGGATGGGGCCTGTGGCTGGCGCCGTGCCGGCAGCATGGGCGGCGGCTGGGTACGTGTCCCAGCATCCCTAGGTGCTCCCTGTCGGGCAGGCTGCCTCCTGGGTCGGGGGGCAGATGGGAAGCGGGTGCTTTGTTTGGGTAGGGTGCCCTTGAGCTGCCTGCCGCTGCCAGCTCCATCAGCCAGGAAGAGTGGGGGGGAGGGAAGGGGAGGAGAGGAGAACCCAGGGAATCTGCTTCCCAAGCCAGACAGCTGCCTGGAGTTCCCTTCCCTGTGAGTCACAGCTCGCCTCAGTTCCCCCTCCCTTCCACTAGGTGCAGGTTGGGGGGGATTCCCTGCACTAGAGCAATGCCCCACAATCTCTAGTGCGGGGGCGGGTAATAAGTGTTGATTGGGTGGGGGAACTCCACCAATTTGGTGGGAGAAGATGTGGGTAGGGGATTGGGGTGTGGGGTCTGGGTGCAGAAGGGAATTTGGGGAAGGGGATTGGGGTGCGGGGAGGGGGTCTGGGTGCAGGAGAGGATTCAGATTTGGAGGAGGGGGTGTAGGTGGGAGTGGGTGCAGGGGTTTGGGTTGTGACCGGGGGAGGGGTTAGGGGGCAGCGTCTGGGAGGGGGGTATGCGTGCAGAAATGAGTGCAGAGGGTTAGGATTGTGAGCGGGTGCAGGGGTGGGGGCAGGGAGGGACTGGAGAGCCAGGTGCAGGCTCTGGCTGGGAGGTACTTACCTAGGAGGCTCCTGGCCAGCAGCCCAGTGGGACCCTCACGCAGGCTCCCTGCCTGCCCCCTCCCCCCATTGAAAGCAGCCGGCTGTGGGAGCTGTGTGCATCTCTGAGCGCCACTGAGACTTGGGGGGCGGGGCTCCGCATGGGCCCAAGCATCTCCGATTGGCCACTGGCCAGCCAATGGGAGCTGTGAGATTGTGCTGGGGGGGGGCGGGGGGACGGACAGTGTGCGAAACCTCTTCTCCCCAGCACGTGGCGCACAGAGAGCACGTGGCCCCTGCAGCTGGCAGCTTTGACTAGTGTGTGGGAGCTGGTCTGAGGCTCCCACTGGGCTGCCATCCGGATTCTGCACGTGGGCCATATTTTGCCCATCCCTGCTCTAATTGCAGGTAGTCCGGTGGCCAGGAGCCTTCTCCAAGGGCGACGCAGGGAGGGCTCCAGCAGGATGCCTTCCGGAGAGAGTGGGACGCAACTCTGGGTCTTTTGGTGACCCTGGTTTTATTGTATTAGGCTTAATTATTTTCCCTGTCTGCTTACCACCTCTCCCCTCCATCACTTCCTCCCTCGCCTCTCCCTGCTCCCCCGGGACACGCCAGGTGCCGGCCACAGCCTGTGAGTCCCATGAGACCGACGAACCCCTTTGTGACTCGCTCTGGCTGCCTCGGTGTGTGGTTTTGCTCACAGAAGCCTGGCAGCAGAGGGTGGCGTTTCCCAGCTAGCAGTCAGTGACTCACCCTGCACGCTGATGGAGCCCGGCGCACGGCTCCGGCCTGCCCTGTGCATTTGGGAAAGGGAGCCGTTGAAACGCATCCGCCTCTTTAGTTCCCGAATTCAAGAGGGTGGTGCTGGGGTGTCTGGATATTTTTAGCCTCTGTCCCCCACGATGTAAACTGGTGTCCCTCCGCTCTTTCTGGGGAGCTTGGCTGAGTGGATTGAGCTCTGAGACTCCAGCCCAGATGAGTCAGAGAGCAGGCAGCACGGAAATGCGTCTTCCCCACTAGCCTCTTTGTACCTGCCAATTCTCTAAGGCAAATAACAACCCAGCATCCTGCAGACACCGGCCTGGACCCCTGCGTGCATCAACCCCCATTCAAAGCGCTGCCGCCCAGAGATCTCTGCCATTTGAATTCTGAGCAGTGGGGTCGGCCGAGCTCTGCCTTGTTAATAAAGGATAGTGTAGGGGGTTGTCAGTGCTTTGACGCAGCCAGGGACGTGTGCAGGACTCAGGGAACAACGTGGCGCGTGGGAGGCCGGGAGAACGGGGCTGTAATGAGATGAACATGAAGGAGATGTCACAGCGGGGGGTCGCGCACACACGCCGTGCTCTGCCATTAAGACTTTGCTTTTGTTCTTTCTTGGCCTGCCGCCGCTTTATTTTGAAGCCATCCCGGCTAAAAATACACGGGTGCACTCTGCCTGTGGGAGGCTGCAAAGCCTTTTGTGCCCGGTTTGTCAGCACCCCGCAACGCGAACTGTGCCATGGAAAACCTACGGCCGTGGAGCCAATCTGCTGGACTAGTTTAAAGCAGATGGGAATTGCCTTGTTAAAGAGGGCAATAAACCGGGGAGGTTGTCTTCTCCAAACCGAAAAGATACAAATGTGAAAATAACATGTCTGGCTACAGAGAGCTTTAGTGGGAACAGGGCTTGAACTTTAACAGGGTAAGAAATGACTTGAGGGGGGGAATAAAAGCAGTTGAGGGGGTGTCTTCATAGATGAGAAGGCCAGAATGCCTGTACGTAGAAATGTTTCCTCCTCCAGTTCCACTGCAAATTCTTCTGATCTGTTTCATGCCTTCAGCTAACACATCAGGGTAAGCAGCTGGGCTGAGTCAGTAGAGACAAAGCACAGATGCAGCTAGTGAAGGGTTTGCCTTTAGGGAGGATGTCTCCAGCCGGAGATCAAACCAAGCTACGGGAAGCCAGGAGAGCGAGAAAACTGCCGGATGCCTGGAGTTGAACAAGTTCCTGAAAATGTTAGAATCCTAGAACTGGAAGGGACCTCGAGAGATCATCAAATCCAGTCCCCTGCCCTCACAGCAGGACTATTGTTGTGATGTTATCTAATGTGGCCTTGTCTGGTTCCACTTGGTCACGGTGTGCTGGAAAGGAGAGAGCGGAAGTAGAGGGGGCCAGAGACTGGCAACAAGAATGCTTAGCGAGCTGGAAAAAGGAGAGAGAGGGGAGGATCGCTGACGTGCGAGAGGCAACGCACTGAAATACATATAGTTGACCTGCGGAACTCATTGCCACAGGATGTCAGGGAGGCCAAGAGCTTAGGAGGACAGTGAAAAGGATCAGGTGTACAAATGAATAATGAGGCAGCTTGGGGTTACAACACTGAGGCTGAAAAAAGAAAAGGTGGGGTGGGGGGGAAGCAGGAAGGAATATAAACTCTCGTTCTTCCAGGCATCAGCTAGTGTTAGAAAGTGATTCCTCGGTAGCAGATGGTGCTGGCTGCTGCAAGAGATGGGCTATTGGACGAGGTGGACTGCTTGGTCTGATCAGTTCCCATGAGCCTGCAGTGCCCTTCCCAAAGGAACTTCTCTCCCGTCTGCCCCCCAGCACCACTGAGCACTCATACAAAGGAGAGAGACACTGAGCTGGTGTTAACCCTTGTTGAGATGGCGCCCCGGGAAACCGCACCTGTACCCCACCCAGACCTCTGATGTGTATGGGAGCTTGGTGGAGGTAGTGGGCAGCCCTTCTCTCCTCGGCCTGCCTGGGGCACATGGCAGATCCCTCCTTCCATAACTCCCCAGCCGTCCCATCACCATTCCTGCCGGTGACAAATGTGCGGCTTGTTCCTTCCTTCCCCTGCAGATGGGCCTCTGTCCTCCGGGCCTGGAGGCATGCAGCAGCCAGCAGGGGGAGGGAACGTGCATTGAAAAACTGCTTGGGCTAAGGGGCAGGTTCCTTTATGGGGCGCACAGTGGACTGGCCCCCGCTCGGTTCAACTTGCAGTAGGAAAAAGCCAGGGTCTTGCAGGTTCTCCCAAAGCTGCCGGCAGCCACGCCGCGGCAGAGCTGTGCAAATAGCGGATGGGATTAGTTTGGAGGCAGTTCCAAACAGCCCCGTTTCTGGGTTGATCTAAACCATTTTTTCAAATTTCCAACACAAAACACTTCTCAATTTTGTTGTTGAGTTTAAAAATTTTTTTTTGTTTACATTGAGAACATGAGGCCGTCTCTGCAAACGTAGGGCCTGGTACTCTGCCCTGCAGCTTGCATGGCTGCTACCCATTGGCATGGGTTTGCTGCTGCTTTGCCCTGGGGCAGATGCCCAGGTAAGAGGCGGAGCCGCAGCGAATCAAAGCTGGGAGGAATCGGGTGCTAGGCTTTTACGTTCCCCCCACCATGTGAGTAATCTGAGGGAGTCTGGATGAACCCACTCTGCACCACGTTTGGTTCGGGGCTCATGCTGACTGGCAAAATGCTCTCAGCTGACCCAAGTCTGCTTTGTGCACCGACACGTTTCCGCTGGAAAATGCGGCCAGCTCTAGTTGGCAGTGCTCTTGTGCCAAGAGATTCCTCCTCCCTCCACAGGGATTTGGCTCGGAAAGACCGGAACGGCGCCTCGGATCCCTTCGTCAGAGTTCGCTACAAAGGCAAGACCCAGGAGAGCTCGGTGAGTCGGGAGAGCAGGTCGGGGGGTGGATCCCGTTGTGGGCAGAGGCGGCAGGTGTGTGGAGTGTCTGGTGATGCTCAGAGTGGAGCCAAGTCCCTCCCCACACACACCTGCCTTGTGTGTACGTGGAAGGGTGTGGGGGGGGTGAGGACTCTGGCTCTGGGAGTGGCTGGGGTGTGCAGGCTCTAGGGTATGGATGAAGGGTTTGGGGGTGGGAGGGGATTGGGGCTGGGACAGATGGGGTGCAAGATGAGGGGTTTGGGGTGTGGGAGGGTCTGGGGCTAGGGCCCATATCCCCCCTTCTCCCTTCCTCTCCTGCTAATGGTTGTGTGTGTGATCTAACCATGCAGTAGCGCCTGAGAATCAAAGCCCTGAATTCTCAGTAATGCTAAGGCCCCGTTCTACCAGTCTCTCTTCCCGGTTAGGCCTGGCCATGGGCTCAGATGTAAATACGTGTGCACGTTAGTGCTCTTTGCACTGCCAGAGCCATTAGCAAGGCCTTCATGTAAGGAGGAATCCGGGTCTCGGAAGTGAAACTGATCAGCCAGAAAAGATAGACGTGACATTGACAAGCGTGTTTCCATTGTCCAAAGGGCGAAAGGAAAACTTACAACAGGCAGAGTGACCAATCAAACAAGATTAGGGATGTAAAGGGTTAACCAGTAACCACTGCCTTACCGGCATGCTTACCAGGGAACCGGTTAACCAGTGGCCAACCGGAGCAGCCCAGCACCTGCCGTGTGGCGGTTTTACGTCCCTCACCCACATTTCATGGGGACTTTTGTCTGTGCCGCTGCTTTTTATGCCTGGCTGCACCAAACCCCTCTGCGCTCACCACTGCTCAGCACCGGCACACGAGGTCGTCTCTGAAAATGCAGAGCCAGGTGCTCTCTGCCCTGCGCTGTGCACGGTCGCTCGTGCTACGCCAAGGGCGCGTGAGGTGCTTCCCATCAGCACAGGTTTGCATCCGCTCTGCACTGGTGCCGATGGCCAGGCAAGGTGCCGAGCTGCAGCGGATTGGGTCAAGAATCAAGGCTGGGAGGAATCGGACGTTCAGCTTTCAAATTCCCCGCATGTGGGGAACTTAAGGGCTGTTAGGGACACAGGGAAGAACTTTGAAAACCTGTGATTGTTCCCTTCCATCTGTGGGGCGACGTGGCGAGACGCTGTTCCCCAGTGGCTCGGAGCCCACCGGGGAGTGTGACGAAAGCTGTGCTGCTTTGCCTTTCCCGAAGGTGGTCAAGAAATCCTGCTACCCCCGCTGGAATGAGACCTTCGAGTTTGAGCTGGACGAATCGGCCACCGAGAAGCTCTGCATCGAGGTGTGGGACTGGGACCTCGTGAGCAGGAATGACTTCCTGGGGAAGGTGAGGGGCGAGGGCGCTTAATTGGGGTTCGTAGTAAATAAGCTTCATGGGTCAGAAACTTCGGGATCCGGTTCCATCAGCTGCCTCTATTGCCTTGGCGAGCCGTGTCCCTGCCCCCTGCCTCAGTTTCCCCTATCTCTGACATGAAGGAAGGATGGGCCAGTGGGCAGGGCACTAGTGTAGGACTCAGGAGGCCTGGATTCAGTTCCCCAGCTCTGCCACGACCTTCCTGAATGTCCTGGAGCAAGTCCTGTAGCTTCTTTGTGCCTCATCTAGGCAGGGGGGGTGGCAGCAGTGCCCTGCCTCGCAAGGGAGTTGGGAGGCTAAATGCATTGAAGGCAGCGAGGGGCTCAGACGTGACGGTGGTAGGATGGAACATAGCGAGAATCAGGTGCTCAGGTAGAAGTGCCCCCGTCAGGCTGCAATAATTCTCCCTCCCTCTGTAATGTGATGACATCCCCTTGGGGCGGGTGGGGGGGTTCGGATGGACGTGCCTGGTTCTGGGTTTCGAGTCAGGCTCCAATCCCGGCCCAGCCTTGGGTTCAAGATTAAGGCTTGGCACAGGGGGGCACTTCCCACCTTTGCCACAACCGTCCGGTGGGACTTTGGGGGCAGGTCCCCCGAGCTCTCTGAGTCTGCACTCCCCACCTGTGAGCTCCTTTCTCCCAGCCCGTGACCCGTAAACTGCTTGGGGGAGGGCAGCACCTCGCACCACGGGGGCCCTGCTCTCAGTATTGTAACCGTGCAGCTGGCAATGAGTGTGAACCATGGTGAGAGAACACCCCCCAGGAGTGATTTGATTGTGAAAGTGCCCTGTGGTCACCAGGTCAGGAGTAGGAATGTGAAATATCGGTGAATGGAACTGTTGAGTAACCTCGTGAATTCTTGTCGGTTACTCGGCTGTTCTATAGTCCCCACGGGCAGAGCCGGCAGCCAGTGCGTTCCGACCCCACTCCCGAGGAGCCCCCTGCCACTCCACGCAGCTGCCACTGTATCAGAGGCAGCAGCGCAGGGTACCACGGGGGAGCTGGTCCACAAGAGGAGCCAGCTTAAAAGCCAGCTCCCCTTACAGACCGGCTGCCTGTCGCCCTGTGCTGCTGCCTCAGATACAGAGACAGGAGCGCGGGGTGGCAGCAGCCCCCAGCTGGGGAGGGAGCTGAGCTCCTGGATCTGGTGTGAGCTAAAACTGAGCCGGGCTGCCTGCCCACCGAGCTCTAATACACTTTAAATGCAGAGCCGCAGTAGGGGTAGGTCCCAGACCCTTCACAAGCCGGGACTGAGCCAGGCTGCTGGCCAACCTGCTAAAAATGTACTGGCGGGGGGAGGAGGGGAATGCGTGTAGGTCTGTAGCCTTAACCTATAAGCTTTTGTGTATCGTTTAATCGATGATACTATTACCTCCCTAGTCAGGAGAGGGTTGGTTTGCTTGGGGTCAGTGTTCTCATCTTCTCCTCCTGCCTTCCTCCCCAGGTGGTGTTTAATATCCAGGGGTCACAGAATGTTCAGCAGGAGGAAGGGTGGTTCAGGCTGCGGCCAGATAAATCCAAGCCTGGCGTGGATGAGTGAGTCTGTCATTCTCCAGTTACGTTCTCGTGCCGGGAAATGCGGCGAGCACGCTGCGCTCTGCCGGTGACTCAGCAGGGGGTGCTCTCCTTCCTCCGCTTTCCTCTTTTTCCCCACTCTCTCCAGGGCTCACAGGGGTGCAGGGCGGGCGCCACGGTAGGGGCTACTCTCCCCTCCGCGGGCGTCGTTCCGTGCCAGCCCTTCCGAAAGTTGGCCCTACTGCGAGGGCGCCTGACCGCTCACCACAATCGTGCGGGGGCCCTCGTGGGTCCTGGCACCCCCAGCATCTCACCACTCTCTGGTTCTGTGCTCCGTCCCTTCCAGAGGCAACCTGGGTGCCCTGCAGCTTCAGGTGCGGCTTCGGGATGAGTCGGTGCTGCCAGGCAGCTACTACCAGCCTCTCGTCCAGCTGCTGTGCCAGGAAGTGAAAGCGGGGCCCAAGGTGAGTTGGCGGCGCTGCACCAGCCCGGGCAGGGCACACCTGGGGGGCTGCTCAGCTGGGCACGTGGCTAATATTTCCCCTCCCCCGTTCCGAACAGGCATTCGCAGAGCACAGGCAACGGGGTGCAGGGAGGGCCCCCCCCCCGAGGGACATTAGCAATTAAAATGTTGGTGGGGGCGCAGGGTGCCGCCCAAATGCTACCACAAGTCGGTGACGCCGCAGAGCCTTGACTTTGAAGGCCACCGTGGTCGTTTTCATACAGGCCGTAAAGGGACGCAACCATTCCGGCGTGGAGCCCCGTAGCCAGTGGTTGAAGCCGAGAACTGTCCGCACTGGGCGCAACGCCCCCAAGGGAGGGAGAATCTACCACCTCCCTCGGGAAACTGGCTCCCGCCCAAGCACACGCACAGGCACCTTTTCAAAAGCAAATCCGAGGTAGATTAAACTCTGAGGGTATGTGCACACTCCCCCTGCCAACGGGCCAATCCGAGCTTGGGGGCGGGGGACGGGGGGCACATGAAGCTTCTTCCGCCCTGTGAGGAGCGCGTGCCGCTTTTAGCAGGGCGGAGGAAACTTTGTGAGCCCCCCAGCCCCCAAGCGCTCTGATGGGCCTGGGGGCCGGGGAGCGGCAGGGCCTCCGCAGGCTGGATCAACCCTCTAGGCAGGCCGGATCTGGCTTGGGGAGGCTCTTCTGCCCAAATTAGGCGTCCCTGTTGATGGCCTGAAATAAGCGGCTCATCTCAGCCCATTATCATCAGAGATCTGTTCCTGACCCCCATCGGTTCCTCTCCTGCCCCAGTGAACATGCCAGGCATAGCCCTGCTAGAGTAATTAACAATCCTCTGTATTACAGTAGCACCGGGGGCCCCTGTTCGTGCTAGCAGCAATGGCCCCAGCCACAAGCAGCCTACGGGCTTGGTGAGGCAGCCTGGGGGCAGCTAGTATAAGCCCCACTGCGTGTGGTCTCGGTCTCTGTCCAGTGGCTGGCCCACATACAGGAGTAGCAGGCCACTGCCGCCGGTAGCTGAGGACGTTACTCCTGTCACCCCGAGGCAGGCGCTTGGAGTTTTACCGCTGGTGATACAGGGCGTCTGACCCGGCAGGCGGGGTTGGTTACCTCGGCTCTGCCAATGCCCATGCTGTGCCCGCTTGGCAGACAACGGCTTTCTCCAGAGCTGCCAGCCCCCAAGAAAGCCCACCAGAGTCCAGAGCGCCCCAACCTCGTCCTGGCTGCTCCCACTCACCGCGGCTCCCCCTTCTCCCAGCAGGACGGGAAGTTTCCTTTAATCACCCTGATCGACGAAACCACGACAGCAGAGTGCAGGCAGGAAGTGGCCATCAACCTCGTCAAGCTCTTCGTGGGCCAAGGCCTGGCCAAAGAGTTCCTGGATCTTCTCTTCCGGCTGGAGTTGGATAAAACAGGTGAGGAGTGAGGCCGTGGGGAGGGTCCTGTGTTGCTAGCGGTGAGCCACTCTAGTAGGCAGGGCACTGGCCTGGGGTCCAGCAGCCTTGAGTTCTGGTCCTGTCTCTGCTGGCTGGCCTTGGGCAAGTCACTTCCCCGCCTCTTTGTGCCTCAGTTTCCCCTCCTCTTTGTGCCTCAGTTTCCCCACCTGTAAAGTGGGACGATGCGACTGAGCTTTGGAACGTGGTGACGAAAGGGGCTAGATTAGAGGCAGGGGGTGTAATGGGGATGTGAAACTAACCGGACTTGGCAAGCCATGTCCCTGAGTCATTTCAGTGTTTTCACGCACGGTGACTCAGTTAAACAGCACGAGTGTTTCTAGGTCAGGGGCAGACTGTTGCATGCGTCCGGCATAGACCAGCTGCCCCAAAGCCAGATGATCCATGCCATGAGCCCTGTTCTCTTGCTCACACTGCAGTAAACCAGGGTCCTGCCTCCGCTCTCACAGTGCCCTCCCTGCAGGATGGCTTGTTTACCTGCGGAGGTGTATGTAAGTCGGGAATATAAAGAGCGCCCCCTACTGGCAAATAAAGCAAATGGGCCATTGCTCACAGCGCTTTGGGGCTGCCCAGCGCTGGGGAAGCGTAACTACGCTGCGAGGAAGGCGAATCCGTCCAAAGGCGTCTTTGGCTCCCAATGCTGGAGAATCGCAGCACCCCCCCATCCTGAATGGCTTCATCCTCCCACCAGCCCTGGGGGACAGGAAAGGGACGTTCTCCTCCCCTTGTGCCAATGGGGAATCTGGGCCTAGAGAGGTTGTGACTTGCCCCGGGTAGTGGAGGAAGCTGTGGCAGAGCAAAGGACCTGAACCCAGGTCTCTCTCACGTGGGGCTGCCTCCCTAACCGCTGCACCGTCCTTCCTCTCAGAGTTCTCAGACTGTTTTTGCCCTTCCCCCGATCAGCCCCTTCATCTTTCACAAACAGTGACATCTGAGTCAGGCTGTCACACCCACAGTGTCCCTGCAGGGCGGGCGACTCGGGGCCTGATCTGTAGGAGTTGGGTCTGTCTGCCTCCAAACAGCTGATCACGCACAGAGCCCACGGACGAGGGGCTGGCTGGCTCCCGAGTCTGGTAATGACACTGAACCCTAAATGAGGCCAATCCCCCTGAACCTGGTTGCCCCCCTCCCGTGGGGGTGTTCCGATCTGGCGCCAGGCCTCGAGGGCGGTCTCTTCCCATAGGGGCAGGGGCTACAGTCTGCTGGCCAGGTTGGAACTACTCAAAGGGCGGAGTCTCAGGTCCGCAGGACCGTGTGTGGGTCCAAGTATCCGAGTGGGGCTGATCACCGGAAGGCCCCCGGAGGGTGGGCTCAGCTCCGTGTCTGAGCCTTAACATTAGTGGGAATGAGGTATCGGGACTCCCCAAGTGGCTTGGGCGTCTCCATGGACAAGTCCTCGATGCGTATGCGAGCCCTCTCTGTTCCCGCTGGGCCTGCCCGGCAGGGCTGGGAATGCCCGGAGACCTCCCTGCTGTCCTGGGAATGCGCCCAAACTGCAACAGGAATGAGGAGATAATTAGCGGAGGGACTGGAATTTTTCCCAGCCCCCCCCCACCCCCAAGAGTCTGATATGCGCTCCAGAGCGAGGCTTTGGGACGTTTGTAGCTAAGCGAGGTCTGATTGGCCGGGGAGCGTGCTATACGTGCCAGGCTAATTCTGCCCCCGGTGACCAAACCGGGACAGCAGCTCGTCCGGTCTCTCACGGGTGATGCTCTCGTTTTCCAGATGAGCCAAACACGTTGTTCCGGAGCAACTCCCTGGCCTCGAAGTCGATGGAGTCCTTCCTGAAGGTGCTGCCCCGGGCCCAGCCGCTGCGTGGTGCACCCCTGGGGGTGTTTTCAGGCTGGTAGGACCCACAGACGCCAGGGAGGGAGCTGCCCTCCTGGATGGTTGAGTCTGGCCGCCTCCAGTCGCAGGCCTGGGAACCCCCTCCTCGGCGCAGAGCCGGGTCGGAACCGAAGCCCTGTGGCTGTGGGGAGAGTGTAACTTGGCAGCCCCTTATCTCTGTTAGGGGCCAGAGATCTCGGCTGGGATCCCTCTCTAAACGCTAGGCCCCCGTCTCCGGAACAGAGCAGGTTGCCCCGTGCCATGAGACTTTCACTGGGAGAGATCTGGGTACCTGCACACTGAGACCAGCCCACGCCCTGCGGCCTGTGAACCAGGGCTGGGGAACCCTCAGGCCCAGGGGCCACATGGCTGCCTGGATCCGGCCCCCAAGGCATCCCCCAGCATTAGGGAGCCTATGCTGGCGCTCCAGCCCCTCCGCCAACTCCCTGTGGAGCTGGAGCACGCACAACCTACTAGCCTGGTCCCCCTCAGCTCTGGTGCGTAAGGGGGTTGTGGGGAGTGTCTTTCTGCTTCTTAGTCAGGGCCCACGTCAGTGAGGGTGGGGGGGGGTTGCTTCTCACTCGTGCGCGGCCCCTGGCTGATGTTTCTGTGGGTCCGCGGCCCCCGGCCCAAGAAAGGTTCCACGTCCCTGCTGTGACCGCGAAGTGGGCAGGGAGGGAGAGCCAGCGTGTGAGCCTGGCAGTCCGAGCTGTGCGCTGCCCCTCGCCAGGTGGCCGGGATGCAGTACCTGCACGGCGTGCTGGGGCCGACGGTGAACCGCGTCTTCGATGAGAAGAAGTATGTCGAGCTGGATCCCAGCAAAGTGGAGATCAAAGATGTCGGGTAAGAGGCAGCCCCTGGGCGGGGGACGAGATCATCTGAAATGAGAGCATCTGAAACCAAGCGCCACCTGCTGGCTCCGACGCCGAGGAAGGTGGAGCTGATATAGGCTGCTGGCCTGGCTCCAGCGAGGTGCCAGCCACCCTGTGCCGAGTCCCTGCCGCTGGAGCTGACCGTGCTCTCGGCGTGTAGGGGCTGCGTGAGGCTGCGCGCTCCTGTCCCCGGGCGGTAACTCCCTTGCAGACCTGACACCAGTGAGATCAGGCCCATGGTCTTGAAGAGCCGGACGTGGGGCACGTCGACGCAGCAAAGCCCCGTGGCAGCAAGGCTGAGCCCGGGTCTGCTGCCTGGGGCTCGCGGGGCTAAAAGGAGCAGTGTAGACATTAGACCAGGGGCCGAGACCCTCCCCCTTGCCGGGTTTCAGAGCCCAGGCGCCCGCCGGAACATGGACCCGGCTCGTGTTAGCCCCACAGCTGCCCCGGGATCTGCAATTCGCTGCCACCACGGGTGGCCCTAAGGGGCTGTGAGACATCGCTCGGTGGAGGCCAGTGGATCTACACCAGGGTGGGCAATAATTTTTGCCTTGGGGCCACCCCAGAAGGGGTGGGACCTAAACAGGAAGGGGTGGGGCTACCCCATCCCCAGACCATGATTGGTTTGGGTGTGGGGGATCCCCTTTGCCCCCCCTCCCACTAGGCACCCATGCCCTGGAAGAGGCTTGACTCATTCCTCCACCCCCAGGCCAAGCAGGGCCTGGGGGTGGGGAAAGCCTCCTCCTGCCTTGTGAGGTGCCCGGGCTCCTCGCAGGGCTGGGGCAGGGTGAAGGAAGCATCATGCAGCTTCCCCTCCCCCAGGTCGTGATTGGACTGGGGCAGGGGAGCACGAGAAGCCTCCTCCACTCCCCCTCCCCCCGGCCCTGCAAGCAGCGCGGGGCGCTTCAAAGCTGCTCGCAGGGCGGGGACAGAGCAGAGAAGGCTTCGGGTGCTCCCCCGCCCCCAGGCTGTAATTGGCCTGAGGGCAGGGAGCAGCAGGGCCTCCGCAGGCCAGATCCACCTACTTGGTGGCCCTTTTGCCCACCCCGATCTACATGGACTGACTCCAGCTGCGGCTTAGGCCCTAGCCCCGCAGTGTGGATTATGAACCTGCCTCAGTTTCCCCCTTGCACCGAGCGCTCTCCTAAAGCCACCGATTCCCTCTTCTTGGGGCCCCTGGGTCGGGCCAGTAAAGGAACCATAGGGTGAATGAGCAGCCCAACCTGGACATCCGGCTTCTACTCCTCAGTCTCAGGCCAGTCTCTGAACAGCCATACGTCGGGGAGGGGGTGTCAGCTGAAAGGCGCTGACTCACCAGGCCGTGCTCCAGCTAGTTCAGCATTCTGCATCCTGTGCTGGCGGGGCAGAGCAGCGTCCTTCCTGACCCAAGCCAGTGGCCCATGTGTCTCCTGAAGCCTGTGGGTTGGCAGCGCTGTCCCCCCCCCCCCCCCCCCGGCTGCAGGGCTGCCGAGATGCCCCCTGCCCATGCACACACGGCCTCCCCCCCCCCCATGGGTGCCCCGACTGTGCCTGCATGGCTCACCCGGCAGGTGCTCGGGGCTACATCGCATCCAGACAGAGAGTGAGGTGATCCAGCAAAGCAGCCAGCACCTCCAGTCCTACCTGACCGACCTGCTCATCGCCATTGCCAAGTCGGTGAGGACGTGTCCTGCCACCATCCGTGCCACCTTCCGCCAGCTCTTCAAGCGGGTCGAGGAGCACTTCCCAGAGGACAAACACAAGGTGGGCTGCCGGGCCCGCCCCGTTCCTTTGTCACTGGTGCCTGTGATAACTGGGGCTCCCGCTGAGGTCACTCGGGGCACCCCCAAGAGAGGGGACGGCCAGTTCCTGAATTGCCCTAAATCTTGGCCAACTGATGCTCCCACTTCATGTGTCTGCTGCAGCCCACCCCCGCTGATGGACTGGTTAGTCTGTAAGGTGCCACAGAGTTCCTCATTTTTTTACATTCGAGATGGAGATCTTGTTGTTGGGGGCGGATCTTTTCAGATCGGTCCGGAAATAAGTCGCTGTCTGTTGTAAGGGAACCGGGATCTCCCCCTCTATGGTTGGCAGCGTTCCCCTGAGCATCCCAGCAGATCTGAGGTGAAAAGGGATCCCGTCCAAAGGGACTTTATTCCTCTGCAGCAGCCCCTTGGCCTGGGAGCACACAGCAGGCTTCTGCGGTAGCCTGTGTCTCCCAGACAGCCTGGCAATTGACACAAGGTAATTTCTCCATCCAAATAGTTTGCCACGACCTTCCAAGAGCCAGCTACACAATAGGGATGTAATCGTGTAGAGTCGGTTAATCAATAAGCAAAATCTTGTAGGTTAATGCTATAGACTATGTGCATTCCCCCTTGCCAGTACGTTTTTTAGCAGGCTGGCCAGCAGTCCAGCTCAGTCCTGGCTCACGCCAGGTCTGAGACCTACACCTCCTGCGGCTCTGCATTTAAAGTGTATTAGGAGCCAGGCGGGCAGGCAGACCAGCTGCAGACCAGCTCCCACCTGGCACCCCATGCTGCTGCCTCTTGATACAGCATCTACCGGCCCCGCCCTCGGGGCCTATAGACTAACCAGTAAGAATAGTCGACTAACCAATAAGAATTGATGAGGTTACTCGACTATTCAATTAACTGATATTTAACATCCCTGCTACACAGTAATCCTCATAAATATTCATGTTCCCTTCTGGTCTGGAATCCAGGCTCTAGTGGCAGACAAGGGTCACATCTGAAGACCTGAGCAAACTCAACTTCCAACCCTGCCCCTTCTGCTGAAGGCCCCACCCCTCACAGGGGGGCCCTCCAAACAATGAGGAGGGGAGCGGGTAGGTGTGAGCTCACCCCAGCCTTCCCAACCCCAGGGCATGGTGGGGAGGGGGAAAGGGCACGGCCCCAGCCTTCCCAGCCCCCTTTTTTGGCCACGTGCCCCATTAATCCACTGTCTGACATTTCAATCTGGTAACACCCAGCGGGAAGCCAGCAGAGCAGACGTGGGGATGACCCCTGCCAGAGGAATGCCTCTCTGGGGTGGACCCAGCTGTCCATGCTGGGGCTGGTTTCCAGCAGGCATTGGCTATGAGGCAGCAGAACGGCTTAACCCACCAGGCAGCAGCTGCCCAGAGCCTGCTGCTCCTGCCCAGCAGTGACGGGACAGGGAAGCCCTCTTCGATTCCTGAATGAAAGAGGCCCCCATGCAGAACCTGCTGGGGGCGGGGCGTTTCAGGGAGCAGCACTGTGGCTCAGCAGGGGGTGCTCTTCCCTCTGGGCCATTAACCAAGCAACAGCAGCCTGCAGGGCTGGCCGGAAATTGTTTGTGACGGAAGCGCAACACATTTTTTTTCGCAGGAAACACCATGGAGAATCTCGAAAAATGGAACCACTTACACCAAAATACCTGTTTGGAATAGCCTGTCCTGGTGCCTTATGGGAATTGTAGCGTGGTTCTCATATCCCATTCTTCTTGGCTGGTCTCACTGGCTGGACTACATCTCCCATGATGCACCAAGGCCAGGGAATCCATGCTGATCAGTGGGCATACTGTGGTGCATCATGGGAGATGTAGTCCAAACAGGGAGCTGGGCCAATAAAGGAGGAGAGTACAAGGCACTGAACTACAGCTCCCATGAGATACCATGGCAGCAAACTGCAACAGGCCCATTTTCAAATTTTCACTGAAATGTCAAAAGAAAATTGAGATAAAAATTATTTTTTCCACCCACTTTCATCTGAATTTTCTGTGGGAAGAAACTGCATTTTCCAACTTACCTGATTTCCAGCCTGGAGTATGTCTCCCTGAATCCCCCTTTGCAGTTTCAGTTGAATGCAGCCTTCTTCCCTGACCATTGGGTGCCCTGCCAGACATATTTGTCCCACCCCAGAGGTGGCCGCATTGCAGTGGCGGAAGTATACGCTGTGTAATCACTAAAGCGCTTTGTGACGTTTCTGGACCGAGGAGGTCAAGGGGCCTGGTTCTGACTGGGTTTACACAGGTGTGAGCTGACAGACCCATACCTCCCCCCCAGGAAGCTTCGGTTGCTGCTCTTGGTATTTAATGAGCATTTCCTTCTCCGTCTCCCTGCCTTCTCCTCCTGCAGAACGTGAAGTTCATTGCCGTCACCAGCTTCCTTTGCCTCCGTTTCTTCTCCCCTGCCATCATGTCCCCCAAGCTCTTCCACCTGCGGGAGAAGCATGCGGACGCCCGCACCAGTCGGACCCTGCTGCTCCTTGCCAAGGTAAGCCCCATGCTGCCCCACACGGTGCCCCATTGGTGGTGGTGCGTGTGTGGGGGGGGGGGTGATCTGTGTCCATAAGGGACCCTGCCAGCACTTCCCAATGCAGCGTTTCCCATCAGCCAAGCTGAGGGGCTGGTAGGGGCACAGGCAACATCCCTCAAATCCTGTTGCTGCTGGAGGCCAGGCCGCCCTCCTGTATTGGAGCTCCTGTTGGGTGGGAGGCAGCAGCGGGGTCGGCCAGCCTTTGCTCAAGACCAGGAGGTGGCCCCCCCGGCTGCTGTTGGGCCCTATGCGTTGACCCTTCCCTCTCGCTGGGTGCCAGGCTATCCAGACCGTGGGGAACATGGACGCCGCGGCGAGCCGGGCCAAGGAAGGCTGGATGGCCCCTCTGCAGCCTACCCTCCAGCAAGGCATCTCCCAGCTGAAGGAGTTCATCACGAAGCTCATTGACATAGAGGAGAAAGAAGGTGAATGGAGCCTTCCTGCGGCTGGCTTGAGGCGGGGCTTGGGGCTGAATCCTCATCTGAAAGCATCGGGGCTTCTGGCCCCCAGGGAGGACGCTGGGCCTCTTAGTAGCCTTGAGGGAGAGGGCCGAGTAGATCAGGCCGGGATCAGTGAAATAGCCTGTGTCACAGGGACCCGAATTCCTGCTCCGTGGTTCAGCGAGGACGCTCGCTTTTAGGCTTTGGACCCCAGCCATCCCCTTTCTTGAGTGGAGACCCCCACGTCATGCCCATGTCCCTGGGGTTTCCCAGGTTGCACAGTCCCTGCCTAGGCTATGATAATCCCAGCAAGCCAGGATGTCTCCAAGGCCAGTGTCTGCTCTTGGCTTCCCTGCTGGGGGCTAGGACAGGAGAATTTCCCACCCTGATCAGGGACCGCACAGCCCTTTCTAAGCAAGCAGTGTCCTGTGGCAGAAGGCGTTCAAACCCGACCCAACTTGCATGCTAACACGCTTACCAGAGATGTCCCCCCAGCTCCAGCTAGGGCTCTGGCAGGTGACCAGTCCTCAGTTCGGCACATCCCACTTCTCTCTGCTCACAAGCTCATGTCAGGCGCTGCTCAAACACATGCCTCGGTGAACCTTTCTGGTGTGCAGCTTGGGCCTTGATCCTGGCCTCATGGAAGAATGAGCCACAATAAGTGTGGCTCCCGAAGGTTGGGGCTTTGCATCGCCGGAGGGTGGGGGTATGCTGACCTCCTGCCCCCCTCCCGTCCCCTCCGAGATTCCCTGCACAACCCTCCACTATTTGTCCCTCAAGTTCGTTCTTCCCTGGCCTGTTTCAAACTCTCCCGCAGTGCCCAGACCACTGGCCAGAGTTCACGCTGGTGCAGTCTCCCCAGGGAGGTATGTACAGTCCAGCAGGGATACACACGTTTTGCATTTATAGTACCAGGGACTCCTAAGCTATGTAACCATCCTTGAAGAAGGTTTTCCGGAGACAGCTGGGATGTTGCCTGCCAGCAGTGCGCTCCAGCGGGCAAGGCCCGGCCTAGGGCAGGAGACCCGAGTGCTCATCCCAGCTGTGCCGTGGGCCCACAGGACTAGCCTTGGCTCAGTGCTTGGAGGGGCTGGGAGGCTGTAGCTGCCTGGGTGCTAAGCAGCAGCTGTCTGGTTCTGAGGGTGGCCCTGTTGCTTGCAGAGGTGGACCTGCTAAAGGCACAGACGCTGATTGTAAAGGAGGGGCCTTTGTTCATCCACAAGACCAAAGGCAAAGGGCCGCTCCTGTCATCCTCGTTTAAGAAACTCTACTTCTCCTTAACGAGCGAGGCCCTCAGCTTTGCCAAGACGCCCAACTCCAAGGTACGGGGATGCATCCTGCTACTAATGGGGCGGTTTGCAGGCAGTCCCCTGAGGGGCCCGGCTCAGGAAGTTGCCTGTTGGGCCTGCAGCCAGCCAGTTTTCCCCCTAAGATTTTCCATCTGTGAGCAGAGGGAGTTTAGTCTTGGGCACCCATATGGAGGGCCTGGGTGCTTGTGAGGATGGTTGGCACCAGTGATGCTGTTCCCCGAGAGATACTCCCAGCACAGAGACTACCCCCCCCACCCAGCCCGGCCCCTCTTGCTGGGACCCTGAGCCCTGCTCCCAAGGAACCCCCCCGCCCCATGGGCAAAAGATGAGACCTGTCCCTCCCGCTCCCCCTCAAGCACTACTCCTGGGGCAGCCTGTGTGCAGGCTGGGGGCTGTTGCAGGCTGCTCCCCATGGGGCTGGCTGCGAGTCCCCACATGGAGCAGAAGGAAGCTGCTACCAGCCCCCAGGGTTTACAGGGAGTGGGAGGCTGGGGGTGGGGTAGTGGGGATATGCGGTGGTGGGCGGCAGAGGAATGAAGAGGGCAGGGGGCTCTGAGAGCCAGAGGGCAGTGGGGGGGGGGGGGAGATGGGTGTGGGAGTGCGGAACAAGGATGCAGGGGGCCCCGGCCCCAGCCAGGGTCAGGCCCTGGCGCAGATCGTGTGGTGCTCTCGGGGCCAGGGACGCAGCCGAGCTCCAGCTCTGGTAGCTGCCCACCACTTGGCCTGCCCCAGGAACAGCCGGGAAGCCACCATGTGGCCCTGGCCCCAGCTCCAGCCCTGGAGCGTCGGGGACAGCAGAGAGCTGCCCGGCTGAGCCCACACTCCCCCACCCCCAGCTACCCTTGCCCTGGCACTCTGCTGAGGAGGCGGGCGGGACTAAAACTCTCTCTGTGCGCCCCCGAGGGGGAACTTCGCCCACAGCTCGGGTTGGGCTGCGCTGGCCACGGATGAGAAGTGGCTGTGGGGTCCCGGGGGGGGAGGCTCGTCTCTGCCTGGGCCAGGTGGACAGTCGGAAGCTGCTTCCCTGCTCAGCCCCTCCCAGCCTCTGCCACCACTGCTCCAGCAGCACAGTGAGCCCGGGAGCTGCGCTCTAGGGGATCCCCAGGGCAGGCTGGGGGTGTTTCCCTTGCACCTGGCGGCTGCGGGGGGTTCACATCACGCGGCACAGTCTCCGCTGCGTGCCCACCAGGGGGATTGTCTCGCTCTGGTGGAAATAGGTCAGGGGTGGGCAATAATTTTTGAAGTGGCCCTGGGCCATCCCTGAAGGGGTGGGGCCTTAGGTGAAGGGCAGGGCCAGGACACTTCCCTGCTCTCCCGGTCAGGGGGGTGGAGGAGCACGTGAAGTCTTTGCCGCTGCATCCCCACTAGCTGTTCTGAACAGCTGGCACTTCCCTCTTGGTGCCCGGCCGGAGGAGACAGGCCCCAATCAGGGCCTGGGGGTGGGAGCGTGCGAAGTCTCTTGCTCCCTGCCCCCATCCCGCCAGGGGCGTAGCACTTAGTCAGGTTCATTCTGCTTCGGTTCACTCCAAGTGCCGTGCGCCCCTGGCTGGTGAAGAGACTTTGCACGCTTCCCCCATTCTTGAGCCCTGACTTGATTTGGGGGCAGGGAGTGGCAGGGAGTCCATGGACCAGAGCAACCCGCTTGGCAGGCCGGATCTGGCCCAGAATTTCCCTTGCCCACCCGTGGACTAGGAGGACTGGCCAGAGCCGCCTTGGGGTCTTTAAGGCTGTTCCTGTCCATCGGTTGGAGATCTGCAGGGCAGAGGGGGCATCTCCGGTCACTGGGGCTGACCTGCAGAATAGGGACCCGCCAGGGTCAGGATCTGCTCGTATCGCTCCTGTGGAACGTCTCTAGTGCCGGGGGAGGGCAGTGAGCACGGAGCCAGCCTCCGTGGAATGTCTCTAGTGCCGGGGGGAGGGCAGTGAGCACGGAGCCAGCCTCCGTGGAATGTCTCTAGTGCCGGGGGGAGGGCAGTGAGCACGGAGCCAGCCTCCGTGGAATGTCTCTAGTGCCGGGGGGAGGGCAGTGAGCACGGAGCCAGCCTCCGTGGAATGTCTCTAGTGCCGGGGGGGCGGGCAGTGAGCACGGAGCCAGCCTCCGTGGAACGTCTCTAGTGCCGGGGGAGGGCAGTGAGCACGGAGCCAGCCTCCGTGGAACGTCTCTAGCGCCGGGGGGAGGGCAGTGAGCACGGAGCCAGCCTCTGTAGAACATCTCTAGCGCCAGGGGGAGGGCAGTGAGCACGGAGCCAGCCTCCGTGGAACGTCTCTAGTGCCGGGGGGCGGGCAGTGAGCACGGAGCCAGCCTCCGTGGAACGTCTCTAGCGCCGGGGGGGGGTGGGCAGTGAGCACGGAGCCAGCCTCCGTGGAACGTCTCTAGCGCCGGGGGGAGGGCAGTGAGCACGGAGCCAGCCTCAGACTGAGCTTTCTCCTGGGAGGCCCCTTTCTGGGCGTCCCATGGGGGGGCGGGGAGATCAGATGTCGGGCTCTGCCAGGGCCAACGCTGCTGGGCTGCTCCCTGCCCCCATCTCCGCTCCTGAGGTTTCCATGGCTCCTTCCCACCCCACCTTTCAGAAAAGCTCCTTCATCACCCTGTCCAACATCCGGGCGGCAGAGAAGGTGGAGGAGAAAAGCTTTGGCAGCTCCCACGTGATGCAGATCATCTACGCCGACGGGGCGGGGCAGCTGGAGACGGCCTATCTGCAGTGCAAGGTGGGCTTGTCACCCGGGCGGGGGGTCAGCTCCTAACTAACGGAGGAAGAGGCTGTGTGGGAGACTAGAACTCGGGTCTGGCAGTGGCTGTCAGGTGTCTTACCCCCCCCCCCCCCCTCGGTCCCTGAAAGTGCAGTGGGAATGGGGCTCAGCCCTATGCCTGCAGGCTGGCCCCACAACTATGTGGCTCAAGCAAGAGGCTGTGAATGAGCAAGCAGCAGAGCTCAGTGCAGAACCCTCAGATCCACATGGCTGCCAGCCCCGGGGGCCAGCCTAGCACTGTCGATGGCCAGGGTGGGAGCTTCATTTGCTGGCTACTTCGAGGAGGCTCTAGCACCCAGGTGGTTAAAGCTCTAGTGCAATGCACGACTGGCCCCCCACAGCTGGGGCCCTTTGCTTTACACTCAGCCTGATGCTAACACTGTGCTGGGGAAAGCCGAGGGGGCTGCAACCCAGCTGATGCGGGGGGGCCACGAGCCGAGACTCCCCAGTCAGTCACTCTGCCCGCTGTGTCTCTGCTGAAGTGCGTCAATGAGCTGAACCAGTGGCTGTCGGCCCTGAGGAAGGTCTGCGTTAACAACGCAGAGATGCTGTGCTCCTATCACCCGGGAGTGTTCAAAGGTGACAAGTGGAACTGCTGCCATCAAAAGGATAAAACAGGTACTGCGCTTGCCCAGCCTCCTGCGGGCACGGGGGGGGGGGAGGGGGTCCAGTCAGGAAAGCAAAGGGCCTAGGATGCATAACTCACTCCTGGGTGGCTTGTGTTGCCATAGTTCTGCCACTGCCTCGTTGTAGGACCTTGGTCAAGTCACCTGGCCTCTCTATGCCTTTAAGGCCTGAGCTGGGAGACTCACGCCACGCTGTGAATGCCTAGTCTACAGATGTGTGGGGTTGTGGGCTCCCTTTGTGCCTTGGCCCAGAGAGGCTGTGGCTGGCACAGCCCTAATGAGGGGCATGTGGGTCACTGACTCATGCTTTTAGCTGTAGAGCTCCCCAGTTCACTGCCCACTGGGCTTGAAGTACGTTGGCTCGGGGCTTATCTATGCGTTTGTCGCTGCACCAGTGCACGTCAGTGAAGATGCTCCTACACCGCCAGCACCAGTGCACCCTGTCCCCAAGAGGCCATAACTATGTCAACAAGAGGTACCATCCTGTCGCCATAGCACAGACCACACCAGGAGTGCCGCGGGTAGAAGCGCAGGGCTCAGGCATGAGCCACATAGCCAGACTTGACATCCGCTTGTAGCGCAGAGCAGGACTCCAATGGTAGAGAAAATCCGGAGGCGGGGGTTGGGGGGTGGAGCTGTGTGCATTTGCTTTCTTGGTGCGTGGGGACTCCAGGATTCTCCCACCTCCTGGGGAGCCAGAGCAATGGGAGGGGAGACCAGTTCCAGCGTGGCCATGAGGGGAGTTACACCCATGGGCACCACTGAAATGCTAACTGTCCGCCTTTGCCGGCACACCTGCAATTAACCTGCTGCGCCCTGGCCGCTGTCGCCTAGGTCTGGGCTGTGATAAAACCCGGCACAGAGTCACTCTGCAGGAATGGAATGACCCCTTGGATCCAGATCTAGAAGCTCAGTTAATTTTTAGGCACCTGTTCGGCGTGATGGAGTTAATGAGGTGAGTCCCTTGGTTCATGCGGCGGGATTAGGGCTGCTGCCTTTCAGACACTGGCCCCCAGGGATCATCTCTGTGCCCTGTGAGGGGCCTGTTAACATGGAGCAAGTCTGGCATGCTGTGCTGTCACTCACAGGGGACCATCTCTGTGGCCCCCTCCCTCCTTGGGGCCAATCAGCACCATGAGTTAAGTGTCCCAAGGGCCTACAGGCTGCTCACTGTGCCCCTGACGAGTGTTCCTCTAATCTTTTCCATCCATGTGTGGAATAAATTGTATGTGCACCCAAGTATGTTTGAATGTGCCCCAGCGGGGGCTTTTGTGCATTTCAAAGCAGGCATGCACTCATGGAGCCTGAGGTCAGCAGGGGCCTCAGAGTCCCCCGCTGACCCCAAGCTCCATGTTGCACTGCTGATTTGAAATGCCATGCGGAGCCCTCTGTGCAGTATTTCAGTGGAACCCAGGATCAGCTGGGGACCCCCCAGCTGACCGCGCATTCTACGTGGCATTTCCCCAGAACCCGGGGTCAGCTGGGGACTCCCCAGCTGATCCTGGGTTCCACAGATCCTGGGTTCTGCAGCAATGCCGTGCAGAGCCCAGGATCAGCTGCAGAGTCCCTAGATGGCTCCAGGAAGTGCTGCCGCTTGAAACACCGCCTTGACATTTCAGAGGGGCAGCGCCACACTGCTGAGCTTGGGATCAGCAAACGCTGAGGCGTCGTTCAAAGGGGCAGTGCCATGCAGCTGAGCCGGGCTCAGCTGTGTTGTGCTGCCCTTTGAAATACCCCCCTTTTCCTCCTCCTGTGCTGCCTCTATCTGATAGAGGCAGCAAAGTGGGGGGGGGCGGATTGACTAAGCAACTATTCTTTAACATCCCTAATCCCATCCAGTTCATCAGCCAGGCTTGTTCCCCTCTGTCTACTGACCAGTGTTGTCCATTCTAGTTCAGGGGCCCAAGTGAAGGGGCGTTCACCACGTCCCTTGGGAGGTTCTTCTGTTATCTTGCTGAATGTCACTGTGAGGAAACTTCTCCTGACACCACCATCAGCGTTTCCATTCTGAAGGTGCCTGCCCCCGTCCTCCACCAGCTCCACCCAGTAGAACCCTGAACAGTTCCTCCTTCCCAAGCAGCCCAAGGAAGTGTGGGTGGAAGGACGTATACAAGAGGCTGGGATTGCTGCTCAAAGGCCCTTGTTAGAGGCCACCATGTGTCCAGAGTTAGCGAAGGGGAGCAAATGCCAAATTAAGCTCCGTGTAACACCGGAACCATCCTACGAGATGCTGACTGTCTTCAGCTCCTATGGTCAGTGGCATCGTGTAGGACTGTGCCTGCCGACCTCTTGGCTTTGACTACGGGGAGTAGGGGGAACTAATCAGTTCCCTGTGGATTACATCTAAACCCCTGTTGCTTCATTTCCCTCCTTTTAGGGAAAAGTACTTGGAGCTGTTAATGGAGAAGAATGAAAAGGTGCTTCTGAGCCAAAGTGGAGGTATGGCTTTGATGTTGATGATTATTAATCATGTAGTAGGGTCCATCCCCACCACCTGGACACGTGCTGTGATTTGAGCAATGCGTCCAACATCCCCACACTCCCCCCACTTCTCCCCACCGAGGCCACGTTCCGTTCCCCCCAGCCCTGGCTATTCCCCTTTACTTCTGGGGCAGGCTGGAATTTCTGGGTGGCGCTGTCTGCTCTGGTGAGCCTTGGGGCTGGTAGCGTTGTCAGCAGCCGCTGGGCGAGCACCAGGCCAATCAGGGCAATTTTCTCTGCCCCCTCCCCCATCTCCGCAGACCCCCAAAATATGGACGCGCCCACGAGGCTGTTCCAGGTGCTGCAGGACCTCGAGGATGCGCATCGCGCAGCGCTCTTCAACACAAGCGCCTTCGCTGATCGGGACAAAAACAGCCTCCTGGAACTGCAGACGTGACACCGTCGGGGTGAGGCCACTGCCTTTTGCTGCCCTCACTCGGTCCCACTGTACCCCTAAGAGCTGCCACCACCAGATGGTTTTGCAATGGGAACTCTCTGGACTCTCGCCATCGCCCTGCTGCTCAGAAAGCCATGCCATGGACTTCGCTTAGCACATCTCTTAACGAGCGACTCGTCAATAACCCTCTTGTTCTCTCGCTAGGCCCCACAGCAGGCTGGGCGGCCTGGGCTCCATCTGGAAGGTAGAACAGAAGCTTTCCCGTCTCACCTCTGCCGGGGTGCACGAGGGAGTGTCTCAACTGTCGTTTTTACCTTCTAGTCGAGACCCCACTCCCTTGTCAAGCCTGCTGTGCAAGGACCTTGCAGTTCCTCCGTGCAACCTGAGAGCTGAGCTTTGAGTCACAGGGTCAGCCACGACTCAGTGGAGCACCGAAGGCCGCAGCAATGCACAGGCTGATGTATCTGCAGAAGAGGGAGGGGGAATGTTAAAATTGGGGACTGGGAGTCAGGGGACCTGCCTAGATCCCGTTTGCTCTTCTGCCTCTGCCCCACAGTGTGAGTTGGGGCAAGTCATTTGACTGTGCTGCGTGCCTCAGTTTCCCAGTCTCTGAAATAGGGTTGCGGAGGGATCCCCCTCCTTTGTTGAAAGCACTTTTGTTCTCCTCTGCTGGAAGGTGCAATAGAGGGGCAGAGTATTCACTGACTGGAGATGCTGGAATTTGTAACCGGCGCTACTGGACTCAGCCTCCATCTCTCACTGGCAGAGATGAAAGTGAGCGGGTGCGCCCTGGTGCACCGCTCCGGCAAGACCTGGCTGAGCTGTGGCAGAAGTCAGCAGGGAGCTCTTTAAAGAGCTGGCAGGGACCTGGGTTGCAATAGGACTGTGCCTGTCAGAAATGTTAAGTTCCTTTCCCTGCTGCTCACTGGACTGTAGCGCAAGTGAAGGGAAGCAGGTTCAGCTTCTTGAATGAGCATGGACAAGGCTAGAGTCAGCACCTCTGTTTCCGTATGCACGCACGGCGTGTGGTTCCTACTGGCCGGGCAGTGACCGTTCCACACTCGAGGGAAGAAGACATGGGGAAGTGGCTCGTCAGTGGCACTTGCTTGTGAGCCAGGATTCCTGGGTTCTCTCCTCCACTCTGGGTAAATTATAGGGCCTGATTTTTAGAAGCACTTGGCCTCCACCCGCAGAAGTCCATGCGAGCGGGAGAGGCTCTGTATCTCTGAAAACCAGGGCTCTTGACCTCTGTGTCTTCTCCAATCTGTAAGTGTTTAATATTAAATTAGATTAAACCAAGTTCTCAGTTAAAGTTCCACTGGCAAAGTCACTGATGGCAGATTTTTGCTCTTCAGGGACTTTCAAAGCCTAATCACTAGGGTTGCCAGATACTTTCACAAAAAATCCTGAACATGGCGGGGAAAAAATGATTGGGATGGGAGGGAACCAAAACGGGACCAAAGTTGTTGGGGGAGGGAAAGTCACTGTGCCTTTAAATCCACATGTGCCCTGCCCCACCCTACCATCTGAGGGGAAAAAAAACCAAAAAGACATTTCTAGTTAACCACACAGAGGCTACAAATACTGGACTGTCTGGGTGAAAACTGGACAGCTGGCAACCCTGTTAATCACCAGTCAAGTGTTTCGTATTCCCAGGAAATGCAAAATACCATCTGTATAAGGGCTTCCTGTCTGAAAAGGGCTTTCAGATTCTGGGCCAAAGGTGCTATAGAAATACAGCCTGGCCAGTACCACCTGATCCTAAACTGATGCTCTGAAACTACTGAGCAGGGGCCCTGGCTGTTCAGTGTCCTGCCCTAAGCTCTGGTTATAAATAGTCTGGTTCAAGGCCATTTGAGTGTCAAAGTCTGGATCACACGGGGTCTCCATATTGCACCTCCCAGGCAATATTATCCACAAGAGCAAAGGCTACGGGTTGCTCCTGTCATCCTTGTTTAAGAAACTCTACTTCTCCTTAACGAGTGAGGCCCTCAGCTTTGCCAAGATGCCCAGCTCCAAGGAGATCTGCAGGGCAGAGGGGAAGCTCCGGTCACCTGGGCTGACCTGCAGCATAGGGAGCCACTGGGGTCAAGATCTGCTCATATTGATCCGGTGGATCGGCTCTAGGGCCAGGGGCAGTGAGCACGGAGCCAGCCTCAGACTGAGCTTTCTCCTGGGATGCCCCTTTCTGAGCATCCCATGGGGGGGTGGGGAGCTCAGATCTTGGGCTCTGGCAGGGCCAACTCTGCTGGGCTGCTCCCTGCCCCCCTCTGCACTCCTGAGGTTTCCATGGCTCCCACCGCCATTTCAGAAAAGCTCCTTCATCACCCTGTCTAACATCTGGGCGGTGGAGAAGGTGGAGGAGAAAAGCTTTGGCAGCTCCCACATGATGCAGATCATCTACACCAGGGGTTCCCAAACTTTTTGACATGGGGACCAGTAAATCCATTCATGAACTTATGGAGGACTGGTAATGTTCATTTGCATATTCATTAATCAAATGATGAATATTCAAATAAGTTGTTTCTGGTCCTCCCCAAACCCCCCAATGCCAGCTTTAGCAAAGCTTTTGATATGGTCACCCACAATATTCTTGCCAGCAAGTTAAGGAATATGGATTGGATAAATGGACTGTAAGACGGACAGACAGAAAGGGTTTCCCAAACTTCTTACTTTAGTTGGAACCCTTTTTTTCCCCGTACTGCTTTTTGCAGCCCAAAAATATAAACACATAAAAAACAAACCGAGAAAATACCAGATATATAACATGTCTGGTATTTTCTCATTAGGTATGTTTTATTATTACTAGATGTATCAGTTTGTAGTTTTGAACTGCCTGGCTGGTAAACGTGCTCAGGCTGCATGAGTGTGTCTATCAGCCAGACAGTTCGCAACTTCTCGAGGGGTGTGTGTGGGGGGGGGGGGGGGAGGACAATAGAATCCCCGGGCCGGACTAACTCATGCTTTGTGCTTTGCGGGGGGAAGAGGGGAACAGGGGCAGTGCCCCAAGATCTACATATGGCCGGGTCAGCCCCTCTCCCCACAGGCCGATTTATTCCTCCCTCCTGCTCCCTCCGCCTCTGCCCAAGCCTGCCGCTGCCTCCCCTCCCTGCCACCACCCAAGCCTGTTCTCTACCTTTTGCCTTCCACACTGTGGCCCCGGAGGCCACGCTCAGGCCCCGGAGGCTGAACCTGGCGCCAGCGTGGCCCTGCCACGTGCCTCCGAAGAGTTTTAAAATCCCAGGCTGTGATGTCACGTCAAGGCCAGGCGTCCTCCATGCCCATGTGCAACACCACGCATGGGCAGCAGCAGGTGGTGAGGAGGAGCCATGCACGGCAGGGATGCGCGGGGGGGAAGCACGCGGGGGGAGAGGCCCACTCCTGCCCCATACAGAGCTGGGCGAGAGACCTAGCTCCACATAGTGGTGGAGCAGGGCCCCTGGCTCTGTAACTCGCCGGCACTTCTGGGTTCAGGGATGCGGGGTCTGAATCGGCCTAAGGCCGGCCCCACCGGCAGCCACCAGGCATGGAGAGGCCCGGTGTTTATTTCCCGTGGCCCGGTACGCTGATCTACACCGATGAGGCGGGGCAGCTGGACACCTTGTAGTGCAAGGTGGACTTGTCACCCGGGTGGGGGATCAGCTCCTAACTGAGCAAGAGGCTGCTCAGGAGACTGGAACCCAAGGGCCTGGCAGTGGCTGTCAGGTGTCTTACCCGCCCACCTGTACCCCTGAAAGTGCAGCTGGAGTGGGGGTCAGTCCTATGCCTGCAGGCTGGCCCCATGGCTGGGGCTCTGACACCCAGGTGGTTAAAGCACTAGTGCAATGCACGACTGGCACCCCACAGCTGGGGCTCTGGCACCCAGTTGGTTAAAGCTCTAGTGCAATGCACTACGGCCCACCCACCGCTGGAGCTCTGGCACACAGGTGGTTAAAAAGCTCTAGTGCATCGCACGACTGGCACCCCACCGCTGGAGCTCTGGCACACAGGTGGTTAAAAAGCTCTAGTGCAATGCACGACTGGCATCCCACAGCTGGGGCTCTGGCACACAGGTGGTTAAAAAGCTCTAGTGCAATGCACGACTGGCACCCCACAGCTGGGGCTCTGGCACCCAGGTGGTTAAAGCTCTAGTGCAATGCACGACTGGCACCCCACAGCTGGGGCTCTGGCACACAGGTGGTTAAAAAGCTCTAGTGCAATGCACGACTGGCACCCCACAGCTGGGGCTCTGGCACCCAGGTGGTTAAAGCTCTAGTGCAATGCACGACTGGCACCCCACAGCTGGGGCTCTGGCACCCAGGTGGTTAAAGCTCTAGTGTAATGCACGACTGGCACCCCACAGCTGGGGCCCTTTGCTTTGCGCTCAGCCCGACGCTCACGCTGTGCTGGGGAAAGCCGCGGGGGCTGCTGCCCAGCTGATGCGGGGGGGTCGTGAGCGGGGACCCCAGTCAGTCCCTCTGCCCGCTGTGTCTCTGCTGAAGGGCGGCGGTGAGCTGAGCCAGCGGCTCGCGGCCCTGCGGACGGTGCGTGAGCGGCGCCGCGATGCTGCTACTATCACCCGGGGGGCTCCTGCCGTCAAAAGGCTAGAACAGGTACTGCGCATGCCCGGCCTCTGCCGGCACAGGGGAGGGGGAGTCCAGTGAGAGGCGCAAAGAGCCTAGGACGCACGACGCGCGCTCGGGTGGCGACCGTTGCCGCCGTTCTGCCGCGGGCGTCACTATGACGTTGTTCCGGGTGGATTCGGCGGCGACGGGCTGAGTGCCCCGGAAGCGGAAGCGCTGGGACTGCCGGAAGCGGAAGCGGGCCCTGCTAGAAGCCGTTAGCGCCGCAGGATGAACGCGCCGCCAGCCTTCGAGTCCTTCCTGCTCTTCGAAGGGGAGAAGAAGTAAGTGCGGGTGGGACTCCACCCCCTCCGATCTGGACCCGACCCCTCCCTCAGTCCCCCCCCCCCCCACGAGCCGGACCCGCCCCCTTCCTCAGCCCCTCAGTCCCCCCCCCCCCCGAGCCGGACCCGACCCCTTCCTCAGCACTTCACCCGGGGTGACCCCTTTCTCAGACACCCCCCTCCCCCCCCCGTCGGACCGCTCCAGACATCGGCTCATCCCCCCTCCCTCCCCACACTCACTCTGCTGCGCTCACTCTGTGGTAGTGCCGCGGGCTTGGCCGCAGCTCGCTTGTACGAGGCCCCCCTGGGGTCAGGCCTCTCCAATAGCTTGCACCACGGGAGCTGTCGGCCCATCACCACTACTCTGCCCGAACCTCCTGGCCAGTTGTCAGCAGTCTGCTGGCCCGAGTGCTCACCTGGCCCTTAGGTAGCAGGGATTCCTTTCCAGCCATAACACTGAGTGTGCAGGGGGGCAGGTTACCTCAGGGACTTGTGGAATACCCAGCTGGAAGGTTTTTAACGGGAGTCTCAAATTCCTGGGCTGTCCCTGATGGAGCAGTTGCACAATTTGGTCCAGGAGCCCGCATGGCGGTTCGATCTCCAAGCCTGGCCTTTTTCTGCTACTGCCCTTCCCAAATGCTTCCCCAAACCCCACCTATGGGCTTTGTGGTGGGCACTAGGTCTGAGGGGAAGGAGGGGAAGCAGCTGCAGACCCTTGCTTGAGAACCACAAAACTAGACAACCTCTTGAAGTTCTTTCCATCCTGCATTTCTATTACAGGTTATACCTCCCTGATCTGGCACCCTTGGGACCTGACCAGTCCCAGATGAGGAATTTTGCCACACTCGTGGAGGTCATTTCACTCCATCCCCAGCCCACTAGCTCCCCCTCTGCCGCCTGCCCTGCCAGGCTTCCTGGCCCCGCTGGGCAGCCCCACTGCGATGCGCCAGGCTCCTGTCTGCCAGCCCTCCTCCAGGACACTCTGGTACTGGAACATCTGTGGTCCAGTGTTGCCAGACCAGAGAGTCCTGCTTTAGAGAGGTTCAATCTGTATTGTAAAAATCTCAATAATTGGCAGAGGGGCTTCCAGTTAGGTGGTAGACCATAAATATGTCTCCAATTCAGAGATGGTGTCACTTGACATTAAGTGTGTACAGTCCTAGGAGAGACAGTCAAAAGTAGGTGGGTCCAAATTAAATCCTTTAATTTCAAATCTTGCTCTGTTCTGCTCTGACATTTGGTACATATGCTATGTTTTGGCTCCTTTTACCTATTCTGAGTTCCGTAACCAAAGTTATTGGTTAAGTGAGAATTTCAGAAATACAAACTGATAGAGGCAGCAGTTGGGGTGGAAGCAACTAGTTGAGGGAGGCATCAACTAGTCAAGGGACTAGTTGACTAGTCGCTTACATCCCTAACTCTGAGGCTGACTAATTTACCCACAAAGCTTTTCAAATTAATGTTTGCTAAATTAACCTTTTGTTACTGCACTGTGCATAGAGTAATTTTTGGCCCATTGAAGAGTTTTCTCTTGCCAATAACAATATGCAGCTACAGCTGTGTGAGAAGCACTTGTTGTTACACTAATTTTTAAATTAGCAAGCTGTGCTCTGAAATTCTTTCTTTTCTTATGTCACTGTTGTGCTGCTGTAGCAATGCTGTTAGGGTTCTGTGAATTTTTTCCTTCTGATGAATCAGGATCATGATTCCATATTGACTTCATAAATTTGTTTATCCAAAACATGTACAAAAGTATCTATCTGGTGTGAATCAAAAGATAAATGTTGGATATTTATAGAATGGCTTGGTTTAATTTGTTAGCTCGCATAATTTGATTTAATACTATTTTTTTTAATTCAGGATCACAATTAATAAGGATACAAAAGTACCAAATGCCTGTCTGTTTACAATCAACAAGGAAGATCACACGCTTGGAAATATTATTAAATCGTAAGTCAAGTCACTTCCTATTGCACAGTTATAGGAGTACGGTAGCAAGGCAGTGGATTACATTTAGCTAGGATGGTTGCCTGGGTGCACAGTGACTAACCAAACACCAGATAACCTAGCATGCAGTCCGGTTTAGGAGCATGTTTGGGTGAGGTCTGCAGGCCTGTTTGTGGTAGTTAAAGGTATATAATTGTTAATGGATGCCCATTTCTCACTGTGGCCCTTGTTGCCACCATGTGTAAAACCTTGAGCTAAGGGTGGTATTCCTCTGCTTGAGTAGTCATGTTAGCTCCTAGTGTGGGTTTAAATAGTAGCATGGCTGCAGCAATGTGCAAGTACATTACCCTCCCCTTGCTGTATGTGGACGAGCAGGGGAATCAACCCTCCAATGCTCAGTATAAGCATACAGCCTCTGACTTCTGAGTAAGGTTGGTTCTTTGTAACATGGTAATGCAGAGTGACTTTTTTGGTAGTACCAGGAGGCTGCGCCCCCTGCTCGCTATGCTTGCCAACCCCCCTCTCAGCTGGGGCGGGGCTGAGGCCACCCCGGCTCTCTCCCCTTCCCCTCCCCCCATGCTGCCAGTAACCAGGGAGGGTCTGGCCCTAAGGATGTGAAAGGATACCTAGTGAGCATCATGCTTACTGGCCATCTGGAGCAGCCCCACAGATTAGCAGTGTAGCAGCACATGGTGATTCTAGCAAAGAAAGAAACTCTTAATGTGACAGTGTAGGTAGGAAACAGAAGAATCTTTGTGGCTGAACCAGGTTAAGGTCACACTGTTGGGTGGTGATGGACACAGCAGGAGCTGGTGGTGTAGTATGTTTGTTGCTTCGCTCCCTTCTGTCATTCATGGGCTCAGAGCAGCAGCATGTGGCCTCCAGGAGTAAGAGCAAATAATGGGGCTCTTTGCACCAGATTGTTGAAGTTTGCTTTTGGGAGTTCTTCTGCATGGGTTTGCTGAAAGTGATTCCAGTTGTTATGTCCTAGTGCTTCATCCACAAGATCTTGCTATGGTGAAGCACTCACTATTAGGCCTGCAGTTCCAGTCCTGGTTCTCAAAAAGCAGGAACTCTCAATGCTGACAGTGTGCAGTGGGTTTATGAAGTGCGTTTATTCCATCTTATTAAGATAAGAGTGGCTCACCTTGACAGCAAATTCTATTAGAGGAGAGTGGCATAGACCCCTAACATTTCCTCTGATCTTCAGTTTTCCAGGGACTGAATAAGCTGGCAATGGCCTGTTAGAAAGGTGTGATAAGGCTGACCCAACTTCATGCATTGGGATCTTACAGAAATTTTGCAGCTGTTTGTCATCTGTCCTGTTATCTTCTCAATGCTTCTCTGTTCTCTTTTCAGGCAATTACTGAAAGACCCTCAGGTGCTGTTTGCAGGATACAAGGTCCCACATCCTCTGGAACATAAAATCATCATTCGAGTGCAGACCACTCCAGATTATAGCCCCCAAGAAGCTTTCACCAATGCGATCACTGACCTGATCAGTGAACTCTCCCTTCTGGAGGAGAGGTTCAGGGTAAGCTTGCTGAACTGCAGTGTCACTAATAAGGGGGCTCCCTTCCACCTCTGAAACTGTGAGCTGGATTAAAAATGGCAGTTACTTTACAGTTGTTGCTGTTGTATGAAAAATCCAAATACTCACATGTTCATTCCATTAAGCCAGGGCAGAATTTGGCTCTGTTATCATAGGACACTTTTGCAAACTACTTGAGATCTTGTTCAGTTTCTCAAAGCTTTTCTCTCTAGAGGTATGTCTAAACTACATCCCTTTTTCAATAAAGGGATGTAAATTAGACATACTGAAATTGTAAATGAAGCCGGGATTTGAATTTCATTGACATAATGGCAGCCGCGGCTTTTCTCCCCCTCCCCCCAAAGAAAAGCCGCTTTTTGGAAGAAAAAAAAAAAAACATGGTCAAGATGGGGATCTTTCAACAGAAATGCTCCGTTTCAAAAGATCCTGTAACCCTCAAAAAATGAGGTTTACAGGATCTTTCAAAATGGGACATTTCTGTCGAAAGATCCCCATCTTGACCACGTTTGGTTTTTTTTCTTCTTCAGAAAAGCGGCTTTTTGAAAAAAAGCTGGGGCTGCCATTATGTAAATGAAGCATGGGAAATTCAAATCCCGGCTTCATTTACAATTTCAGTATGTCTAATTTACATCCCTGTATCGAAAAAGGGATGTAGTTTAGACATACCCTAAGGCTACGTCTATACAGGCGGCTTCTTGCGCAAGAACAACTGTTCTTGCACAAAAACTTGCCGGGTGTCTACACTGTACACACATTCTTGCGCAAGTAAATTTACAGTCTAGTGTCGGAAAACAGGGCTTCTTCCGGAAGAGTTATTCCTCTCCCCACGAGGAATAAGCCCTCTAGCACAAGAGGGCAGTGTAAACAGGCAACATGAATTTCTTGCACAAGAAACCCCTATAGCTAAAATGGCCATCAGAGCTTTCTTGCGCAAGAGTGTGTCCACACTGCCATAGACGCTCTTGTACAAAAGCACATGCCAGTGTAGACACGCTCTTGTGGAAGATTTTTTGCACAAAAACTCTTCCACAAAACAGTTCTTGTGCAAGAAGCTGCCAGTGTAGACGTAGCCCATGTGTCTAGCATTTGCTTTCTCTCCCTTTTTCACAAGCATTACTGCTGTAAGCTTGAAAGTCTGTTGCCTGGAGCAGCTTACTTGAAAAATCCTTCCTTTCAAATTGATCTTTTCTGTGCCAATAACTCTTTTAATTTGGGATACAGTACTTTCACTTGTGTGCCCTTCTGTAATTACTCCACTCCTTGCTGTACAGTGTCTATTTAAATTGTCTGAGACACTATTGGTCTGAAACCACTTCAGAACAAATCTATATTGAAGTTCATATACTGCTGTTTGCTAGTTCCTTAACTAAGTCATAGCCTTGACTTAATTACTGAGATTATATTATCTCATAGAATAAAGCAGTTGACACACACATGAAATCCTTTGAAAGTTAATCCTCTTTTCATATAAATGCTAATTCCAGTAATTAATAAACTAAGGCATCAGCAGGTGCACGTTTTGCTGCTGATTTAAACCATTCATTTATATAAGAATCTATAGTTAATTATTTTTTAAATGAATCCTCTTTTTAAACTCAAATATAGTTTCTTTCTATAGCTCTTTTGCTCAAATTATTGGTCTTGAAATCCCATGTAGAGAGGAAATAAATGAAATTGTTTTCTGCTACAGAACTCCTTTAAAAAGGTTCTCTCTCTTTCTTTTATAGGTTGCTATCAAAGATAAACAAGAAGGAATTGAATAGACACATGAAGCTCAGAGTGGATGATCTTTTTTTACCCAGATCAAGTTATAAATAAGTGTTTTCAATATAAAGTACATGTAACCACTTAACTGAACAATTTAAGGATTATTTCAAACTTCTTCAGTAAGAACTTAATGTTTCTAATAAGTGACTTTAAATTCACTTACTGCTTTCATCAAGCAAAGTATATTTTGATTTCTGTACAGGATAAAATATTTGAAGACAGGGTGGTAAGTATACATGAAAAGTCTTGTGTCATTAAACTGTCTTTTCAAAACTGTGAGAGACTTCCATTGGCTCAATCCATCACTTACTGTTGCAGCTAGTTTAGAGCTTTTGATTACTGCTATAAAGAGGTAAGACCTCATGAAATTTAACAACTAGGTAGCTTTCCATGTTATTGTCTTTTGGGGCATGTTAAAGTGACTGTTTTTTCACCACTTATACTGGGCTTAGTAGCTGTACTTCCAGAATAGCTCAGCAACTGAGCTTATGGTGGCCAATATAATTTTGTCCCACTGATGGCCCTGTTCATGCTAGATCTAAGGCAGCATTTTCCCCCCCCCTCCACCATAAGTCATCTATTCACTGCCCAGTTAGCAGGTATTACATTTTATTAAGTATCAGAATTCTATAAAACAAATACACAAGTTGTGAGAACTCACAGTAAAAGAAGCTCGGTGTTGTCAATGATAGGATGTGTGCCAAGTCCCTTCAGATTTTCTTGCTTGCACGATAAGGGCTGGTTTAGAAAACTTCACGATTACTTTTGGAAACAATCACTAATACTGCACTATTTCAAAACATCACAGGAATTAAATTTTCCATCAGAACAGACTATGTTTTCTTCCATATAGCTGCTATATTTACGCCAGTTAAAGCCACAAGGTAAGTGAACGTAGGGTCTGTCACCACATTGTTTATTAAGACTTCAGTCAGCAGCTCCCCGTTTGCTCGAAGCTCTGGCCACTCAAGAATCTACCAAGAAAACAGATTTAGTTCAGAAGAGCTGAGACAGTCAGACTTGGTTTGGGTTTACTGCTCTTTTGAAAGAAAAGTCCACCTCTTCACTGGAGGAGGTATAAAACAGATTGACACTATATTCATAAATATAATGGGTAAGATAATTAGTGTCTTCAAATCTGAGTGTAAAGTGTTGAATTTAAGCATGAATGACTTAAATTTGACACTTTACACTCATAATTAGTGTCTTTATTTAAATTTCTTACCCATTACAAAGATAGCTTCTTCAATTATCACCTCTAATATCATTAGCTCACAGACATTTACCTTCCTCCTTTCCCCCCCCCCCCCATCCTCCTTCTGTTCTGAAATTTGATTTGTTCTTTTCATATGTGTTCATTTTTTTTTAATTGTACCCTTTGGTATATATGGTTGTGACAATTTTCTTCCACTATTTGATCTGAGGAAGTGGGTCTGGCCCACGAAAGCTCATCACCTATTAAACCATCTTGTTAGTCTTTAAAGTGCTACACAGTCCTGTTTTTTGTTTCAGCTGCACCAGACTAATACAGCTACATTTCTGCCATTATTCTCTATCCCTCTTTCAATGACTCCTAACATTTTATTTGCTTTTTTCACTGCTGTACCCTGGGTGGATGTTTTCCGAGAACTATCCACAATGACTCCAGGATCTCTCTCCTGAGTAGTTGTAGCCAAATTAATGTCCCCATCATATTGTCTTAACTATCTTGAGCAGTTTGGTACCATCTGCAAATTTTGCCACCTCACTGTTTACCCCTTTCTCTAGATCATTTAGAAGTAAGTTGAATAGGATGGGTAACAGGACAGATCCTTGGGGGACCCCACTAGTTACCTCTCTCCTCTTGGAAAACTTACCATTTATTCCTGCCCTTTGTTTCCTATCTCTTAACCAGTTATCAATCCACAAAAGGACCTTCCCTCTTACCCATGACAACTTACTTTATTTAAGAGCCTTTGGTGAAGGACCTTGTCAAAGGCTTTCTGGAAATCTAAGTCTATACTACATACACTGGATCCCCCTCGTTCACATATTTGTTGACCCCCCCCCCCCTCAAAGAACTCTAACAAATTAGTAAGGCATGATTTCCCTTTACAGAAACCATTTTGACTTTCCCGCAACAAATGATATTCATCTATGTGTCTGATAATTTTATTCTTTACTATAGTTTTAACTAATTTGTCCAGTACTGACGTTAGCCT